>NC_042527.1:13863939-14172273 GCF_900963305.1 Echeneis naucrates | reverse complement strand
AACAGTCCAACAGGAAGTTAATCTTTACAGCTTGGAGCCAATGTCCTGAGTTAGCCGAGGCCATTCTGAAGACCCCTCAGATGTCTGATCCAAAATGGGAACTGTGACTGTGTTCCTAAAGCGGACATGCAGTTCACACACACCCCCCCCCCCACCAGTCCTGGGTCCTGGGTCACAGCCAGAGGGATTCAACAGTGGAACAACTTTAGCTTATTCCAGTCAGAGAAAGCAGGAAATGGGGGTATAAACACCAAATGGGGGTCACATTACACTTCCCCTCCAATGATTCCCACAGAATAAAACATCTCTGCACAACAAACCCCTCTCAGACTTGACATATATTTCACAAAACAAGTGACCAAAATATCTCTTGATCTGAGTAACAGATGCTTTAGCTCAAATTCAAACATTGTAATTTTTTTTTTTTTTGACTTCATTAGAACCAACTGTCATTCTGCTGGGTCTCTTCTCTAACTACTCAGACTATGACACACATTTTCCCATAATCAGCTGAAAAATAAACTGGAAAACAAGCACCTGACATATGGCCTGAGTGCGCCCTTTGAAGACTGAGAACACAGAGCCGGGGGACAGGTCTTAACATCATCAAAACAATGACATCTACAAAAGGAATGTAGGACCTGAGTGATAACGCTCAGCTGGTGCATGTTAAACAAACTATACTGACAAGAGGGCTAACTTCAAGAAAGTAGTGTTGGCGACTTGTTAAAATGCTTTCACTTTAATGAAAATCAACTGAGGAGAGGTATTTCAATACACACAGTGAGGATTTTCTGTTCATGGCTGAGTGTCGGAACAAATGTTAAGCTGCCACATATCTAACTACTACAAACACACCGTGTGATTCTACCCTTGGGGTAGCTTACGTTCAGACTATTATAATTGTAATTGATTTTATCCTCAGGAAAACTTGGTCGCATGCAATTCTCAAAAATGGACCAACAATTTGGGGAGCATTTTGGTTTCACATCGCAGGCCCTCAGAACACCACAGACCGGGATAGCAACTTTCACTGAGAACTCCCCCAGCCCCTTGTGGAAACAAACAAACTGCGACGTGTCCTTGAAGATTGACTGACACAGAAAAACTGTGACATGTCCCTGTGCTGTTAGGGAAATTACAATGAATTTCCACAGGCCTGCAACCTTTAAATAGTCAATGTGTTCTCTATTACATCATTGTCCAAGAGCAGCTAACACCACACAATTTACGCTGTCATATTCGGCAGCACCATGGCCTCACACACGGTGCACCACACTTTCATTATCAGGCATTTTCCTATTCAAGGAATAATATGTGCTCCCCGAGGGGCAGAAAAAGTCCCTGTATGATATTTCTCTTCAGAGGGAAAAGACAACTGCCGCTTTTCTCCCGAAAGAACGAGACAACTAAAACAAGACCACTGCTTTCTTTTCTACATGGCATTATATAAAAATGTTCCTGCGGTTCAGGCTGATTCATTGCAACTATTCTCCATTCATCCCCAATTAAATAAGATCTGAATCCCCCCACACTCGAGTTTCCAAAGACAAAATGGTCTCAGATAACCATTTCTATTATAAGGACACTTCATTCTTCACTATGATCCTCTATCTCTCCCCAACCTGGATGAGGACAGAATCTTCCCACAGTTAGTCACGGGACTGCTGGCAAGCTGAGCGGACTTGGAGGCATATGCGCATTTCCATCTGTTGCTCACTCACTGCTTTCCAAACCCCTTCCTCTGTCAGTAGCCATCTGTTTCCAGCCCTACCCCACTGGCAGGAAACATGAGCACTTCCACCATAGGATATGGATGATTCACAAATTGAAAAAATTAAATCCACAGTAAATTTAATTGACAACTGTCTCAACCTTATAACAGCACAAGATAATGTTAAAAGATAAAATTTGGATTATCACAACACCACACATCTGCCACTTCTTTTTTGGATGTATCAGTTGATCAATCTTATAATCAATAAGTCACTGAATGTTTTCACATTTTGATCTATTTGTCAGAAAAAATAAAAATAAAAATCGGCAGAACGGCAGCAGAGCTGTTGACACTGGTGTCCCACAATAAGAAGGTCATAGATTTGATTTCCGGGCCTGGTGCCTCTCTGTGTCGAGTTTTCATGTTCTCCCTGTGTTTTCCTGGGTTTCCTCCGCTTCCCACCATCCAAAGAAATGTATGTTTGGGTTAATTGGTGACTCTAAATTGTATTTTTTACTACAAATTCACTGATTGTTCCTGCTCTTCTTCTTACATGTAGTATGGTGCATTTCAGAGTTTACACTGTGCAATCTCGGATTATGCTCTCTCATTACCACCCTTGATGACATATATTATAGTTCACCTGACATTTTAATAGTATCCCTGCAGCAGAGAAAATATTACCAGCTCCATAAATTCACATTCTCTTCTTTCTTTCGTTTAAATCTAATGAAGCTCCTTAATGCTGAATCACAGGCTCGTGTATGGCTGTAATATATATTTATCCGTTACTCTGTATTGTGGTCCCAGTTATTCAAATTGAACCTAGCTCAGAAATTCAATGGTTTTTCCCTTGAATAAAACATCAGATCAGAGCTACTCCACACTACCCATTAACCATGTAAGAAAATGACAGAGAAAAAAGCAACCCTCCACTTTCTGTTCATGAGAGATTAGGGTGGGCATACTCAAAGTATTCCTTTAAACCCCGCTCCCCCTTACTTTAGAAAACAACAAAAAAAAAATTTGTTGTCCATCAATGGAAAAGAGGGAGCCTTTGTTCGATGGCACAATGGAGGATATTCTGCTGTGGAGGATAACGTCACATTCAATAAGCCAATACTATCACGCTGCAGCAGAGCGAGGACAGTGGGGTTGATGCAAAAATGACACTGACCCTGCAGACCTCCCAGATCCTCAGACCAGGGCTCTGTTTACAGCACACCAGTTCAGCTCATCTGCGCTGACCCTCGGTCAAGAGTCAGGCATGGTGTTAAAAAGCATATCAATGGGGATGTGATGAGCGTGCTGAAGCTGCAGCTGAGAGAAACTATACGGGCTAATCATAAAACAGGGAGTCTTTTCAGACTGAGGCATGTGCAAAGCCTGTTAGCTGGCGTGCATCTGTCAAGGGGAAAGTCTGTTACTACGACACTCTGCACTACACATAAATCTGTGATGTAAACTTGATGTGCAGTGTTTTTCGGCGCCATTCTCTGGGATTAAACATGGCTGAAACCTTGCCATGCACAACACAGAAGTGGTTCAGTTGCTATTTGATAATGTCTTCAAAAGAATGGGAAATCAAAAGAGGCTTATGCTTTATCAGTCCCCGCCTGGGTGACTGACATGGGAGCCTCATGCACATTTCAGGTGCCCAAATTAATCCGTGTTACATCACTTCAACAGGCTCAACTCAAGGCTTGACAGCGGTGGTGTAGACCTTTGAGGGATGAGGAGCTCTTTCCACCCCAGTAACTGGATCAGTCTTTCATCCAGCAAAGATTTGAAACAGAAACAGAAATGAAATGTTTATTTTCTGGATAATTTGCATGTTTCTCTTCATTTTCAGAAACATTCATCAGTAGGAAAATAAAGGACATCCTTTAGGTGCATCAGTGAAAGATATTCCCTATTCAGAGTGACCTCCCTGGATCAGTTCCAGCATTGTACTTCAAGCACATGTTCAAGCACATGTTCAAGAACTTTAGTAATACTGCCAAAAATAACAGAATCTCGCTTTTTAAATAGTGATTTAAAGGATAACGTGTGGATACTAAAGCCACTTAGTAACAAAAATGGATAAAATGGGTTGATTAAAAGTAACCATGCTTACTTTTCCTGTCTAGTTTCGATTTAAATCGTGTTGGTAAAAAAAAAAAAAAAAAGAGTGCATTTGGACAATAAGAGTAATTTCTACAAATAGCTTAATCTGTTGAGGCTGCTAAATTAATCATGTACAGGAAACTAAAAAAAAAAAAAAAAAAAAAAAAGGCCATGCTTGGGCCTCCCAAGGCTTCACAGATGTATTTATGTGAAGCTTTATTTGGGCATAAGATTTACAACTAGTAAATACTTACTGGGCTATTCTATAAACACCAGCATTCCACATTAACAGCACTTTACATTGACAGACCATGCACAGGACACAGCTGGTTATATTGACGGACATCTCCAACTGACCAACAGTGTCTAATCCATATTCACAGATATGGTTTTGAAATATAATGAGCACATTGTGCTCAGTAAGATTTCACTTGCCAGAAGTGGCAGTGGCATTCTCCTGACACAGATGGCCCACAGTGACAATGAGCCCAGTTCATCAAAACAACAACCCGCCCCCTACCCCACCCCATCCAAATCCCCAAACATACACGCATGTACAAACACCTCGAACTCAACCGTCTTACAAACACCTGTTACAACTCACAGGAAAACCTCTGTAAACGCAGTCGCCATTACATTTTCATGAATAATTATTCAGCAAGACTCTATGCCATCTTGATCCCAGAATTAACCACCAAAGCTGTATTAAACATAACATCTGCTGCAGGATGGCAGCATTACATCAGTGATGATGCTGTTAATAAAGGCATTTCACTGTTCTGTATCTCAGCGGTCCTAAGGAAATGAATCCTGCTGCAGCAACAATTGAAACACGCATTATAATAATTCTCTGCTTGTGATTAGCAGATGAGTGCTCTGCTCATGCTCTCCTTGGCAGTTAGCTGCAAGAGAGATGGAATGTATACCAGAGAGCTGCCTAGGTGCCACACAATGCCAGCAGAGAGCCATGAGGGTTTAGTCTGCATGCTTTTCGTATCTGTCGTCCCCTTTTGCACAGTGTCCCTTTGTGTGGACTTATTAGTCCTTTCTTGAAATCCCAAGAAGCCCTCATGAGTAGCAGTGTTCTGTGAACTCTGAAATTGGACTGACAATTAGAGACACGACTGTCGCTATGAGCTTTTTTCAGTTTCATGAATTACAGTTGAAACTCAAGACACAAGATAACATTACAACAATGCATCATGATAATATTCAACGATACCTGCACACAAACAGGGGTCGCTGCCTGCCGTCGAAAAGGCATGTGGCCACCTTTAGGCTAAAAAAGTCCTGTTGGCCCTGTCCATAACTCACGTGTGTAGTTGTTGCCCAATGCAGTAATAATAAAAACTAATTTCATTTGTAAAGCACTTTTAAACAGTGCTCGAAGATGCTTCACAGGAGGCAATCAACAAAGCTAAAGTACATGTCACAGAGTCTATACGTGACTTGCATACATTTGCATATCTTCTAACAACACACAGAATGTCGTTTGAAAACTACAGAACACTTAACAAGTTTGACAGGAAATTTTCATATTTCTTTCTTTATTTATGTTTTAATCAGGGTAGAAATCAGAATTCCCACTGCAAATAGAACCAAAGAAAAGTACTCCCTGGGTACAGTCAGTTTAATGGCTTTGAAATTAATGACTAAAAATATAAAGCATAAGCTATTTGAAATCATTAATCCAGCAGTAAGGGCACTGTATTTGGTGTCTTTGCAGCTGACTGCATAACTGAACTAACTCTGTTGTGTTACGAGAACTCTTCGGGGTGAATGTATGAATACCTTTTAACCATGTAGTTATGTCGACACATTGTGTCTATTTCATCCATATGTGCATTACATACCGTGCAAAATCTATTATTTCACCTTGTTCCCTTTGCATCAATGCAATTAGTGATTCATACGTATACAGTAGTGAGTTAAACCTGCTATCAATTGTTCAGTGCCATCCCTAAATAAATTTGCATTGACAGTTCAATATGCATCTGCAACAAAATTGACTTGACTGCTGCATCATCAATGTTACTTCACAGTACCGCCTTAAAATGGCCACTGGCAAGAGGGTTGGGCTGTATAATGTGATTATCATCACTGGATTGTCGAGGGAAAGGGTGGGCTGTCAGTGAAGAACATGGAGCTATCACTAATTAGCATGTTTCCATGAAGACCAACAGTAATTTCTCCCCAATTTTTTTATCAGATTGCAGATAATTACTCTCCCTTAATTTAATGGTTCATCTTTTTTCCCATTCATATTTCACACACTGAATGAATTATCCATCTTGTGATCAGTTCTATCACAAATGGCTTTGTAGACACTGTGAACTTACTATTATTGGCAGAATCCTGTCATCAGCATTAGCCAATTTGTTGGTCAAATTTCAAAAATAACTCACTGATGTCGTTCTGTGATGGGACAAGGTTATGAAGCTATGGGCCACTTGCTCATGTACAAGTGAAGCTTTGTCCCAGATATATTCCCAGACTGCAAACCAAGTTTAACTGGCACAGTCGCTGAAAATTAGCCATAACATTAGCCATTTCATTTTAGCCTTCCTATTAATAGTTCAACACTTCTAACTCATTCAGGTCATGGGTCAGAAATTTAGGAAGTTATCTACAAATACACCTTCATCCTGTTATATTACATCATCTTGTGGCTCAGAGTGTAGATGAGTTACTATGTTTACATAGCATGTTTTTTTTTTTTTTATATTTGTTTTTATGCTTTTTTTAACATGGACCTAGCAAAGACTAACAACCACCATAGCAGAAGCTAATAGGGATCCAAATAAACCAGCATAACACATTTTCCCAGATTAAGTTGTGTGCCGTCAAATTAGCAAAATTATACAGAGTAAATCTGAGACCACATAGCCAAGACTGGTTGGTGTTTATGGACTGTGTGCAAATTATGCTGCCCAGCAAAATATATTTTACCAGAGACCCCGAGACATTTTTACATAAAGATGTTAGATGTTTATCCTAGGATAAGTTATTAGATTTATTTTTTTTTTTTTTACAATTAATTCATTTCACTTGGATTTTGACACGTGTCCTGGCTTGATTGACCAGATCTTATTTAATTTAGAAAGCACCATTTGTCCTGTATTAGCAAACATTAAAAAACTAAAGAAAAAAAAAGAAGCAAAAAAAAACAAGGCACCACCTATTTCTTTGTGTTGTTTGTAACTGCAACAGGAAACTAAACAGCACCTGAATATCAATCGCTACAAATGAAACAATGTGAGTGGGGGGTGTGGTAAATCAGTATGGTGTCTCATCACCATATCCAAGAAAACGACGAGACCTTCAAAACGAAGGGAATGTATTTTCTAAGAGCTGTAATTTCTATTCACTCCTCTTTCAGCATTTTCAGATAAATACATGGGCTACTGGTTCCCTAGCAACAGACTCTGCAATGGCGCAAGATTCAAGAGGAACAGCTCTGCAGCTTCACAGTGCAGGAGAAGGCAAGTTTAACAATTTCTCCTGTTGCAACTCTTCAATAACTCTTGAAGTTATAGGTATTAAACAAACTGCATCTCGTTGAACAGAACAGTAAAAAAAAAAAAAAAAAAAACCTCCAAAATGTACTTCAAAGCTGACGTAACAATTTTTCCAAAAGGGGATATTAAAATCTTTGCCTTTTGAAATAGAGTGTGCTTGGCAATATAATTCAGCCCTTCTCTCCGTGCACTTAATTCCATACTTGAAATGGTACCAACATCCTAAACCAACTCACTCGACTAACAATAAGTACGTCCCTTGCATTTCTGAGTCTATTTTGTTGTTTGCCAGGGGATTTTAGCATTGCAGTTAGATATTTTCCCACAGGCATATGAGCCTGCAGGTGTGGACATAATACCACAACATCATTTCATTTTAATTCCAAAGGATGGCTGGCCAAACACAGAGGATGTGGTGTTCTACTGAGACATTTCTCAGGTTTAATGTGCAACACGTTGGGATTAGAACATAAAGGAAAGCGATATCTCTTGTTCTTAGACTTAGAAATCACTGTTAAAAAACAGTGGGAGACCAATTTCTTCAACAACAAAATCTGCAGTAAAGTGATGTGAATAAGGCAACCTGTTGTGCTGACTGTTGAGTACAATCAGAGATCCAGTGGTCTTCAGACAAGAGAGCTCAAGAAGAAGGTGGCTAACAGGCTGTTGACACACCATGTTCAACGACAAGCATAAAATTTGCATTTCCTTTTGCTAACGGGCCTGCTGGGAAAAGCAGCTGAAGAAGACACACTAGCAAGAGGCAGAATAAATCCACAATAAAAGTAAAGTTCAGCGCCATGAAATTGCTCCAGTTTGATTCCAAATGTAGGAGACATTGTAATGCTAGAGCTTTCCTCTCAGTCAAGTGTTCGCTGATCTTTTGAGGAAGAGGGCGCAAAAGGTTTTTGTCAAAACTCATTTGAGAATGAATGGAGCAATAGCCTTGATGCCTCTCAAAATTACATCTAAACGAATGCACAAACAGCTCCTGTTGTCCTATCAAGGCACAAAATAAAGTAAGTATTGAGTAAATTATGTAACTCGCCTAAGGCTTCAGAGGAAAAGAGAAATTCATCTTATCCCCAAAAGGTAGAACTGAGACATAATAGTCCCACATGTTGAACGTTGTTGATGTTCATTCTCCCATGAAGGCGACATTCATTTTCATTCTCATCTGTCTCAGTCTATCACACAGTGTAACACTGTTGTGATCCTACAAATGATAAAAGAACCAAATCTATTATTGGCTGTTGTGTTTTGACAGGTATCACAATAAATCCTTAATCATAATCCAATGTTGTTTGAATACGGTAATCATTTTATTTTCCATATAAATTAAGTATTGTTACATAAAGAAATCCTCTGTGATGCACCTGAGGTTTAACATTAACAATCTTCATTTAAACCACTGCATACTTGATTCAGTTGTTAAAATCCTTTAGCATTCAACGTTTCCCACGAAAGAGCTCGAACTGTACAGTCCAAAGCAGTCAAGCTAATTCCAACAATTTTCCATTTTAATTCTAGAAATGTGAAAAAAAGCAGACTAGATGTTGATTCTTCTGATGGCTGATCAAGATGACCTGCAGCTTGATGTTACTTCACCAAAAACCGAGATAATGCTATGATACATAGTATGAGCAGAGGAAATGGGTAAATCTTGACAGTTGTGAAACTCCTCAAGGCCAACGACAACTGAGCTTGATGGACAATACCCTGACTGCATGGACACTCGGGTGGGTGAGGAGCAGGAGGGGAAAAACACGAGAAACTGCTACCATAATTTAAGACACTCGCGTCTGTCAGTGCATCATCCTCTCCTGAATTTGACAGGTGGCTGCAGCTTTCCACACACTGGTGTGGGCTGGTTCACAGTCGCTGTCATCCTTCCTTGGACAAGCTAATGACATTTCGACTTGATTTCCAGAGTGACAAAACACGAGCCCACTGACTTGCTGTCCAAACAAACCAAATGATGCCTATCGCACCATCTCTAGTGGTGTGGTGTATCATGATGTGCTCTCTCCTGCTCCCTGTGCAACAACTCTGTGAACGTATGCCTCTGCATTGTTCACGCTGGTACATGACTGGCATGTAACACTTGGCTTTAGGCAACCCCTGTTTTATTGGCACTGCTTCCAAATGAAATAAACAAATATATGAAAATCTAAGATGCTCACTGGAGATCCGACTGTAGTGGATGAGATGGAAAACAATGCCTCGTTGAACAGATGCCATTAAGCAGCAGAACCAGTTGTAGGAAGATAATTACAGTTGCACAGGCTGCAATTTGTGACTGCAAATGAACATTCGGTTAATACTGAGGTGCATGGGAGCAATTCAAACCGTGATCAGGACTATGAGGTCGCCTACGCCCCCCAGGCTTTAATTGTGATTGTTGCCACTGTGCCGAGGCCATGACATTGTTACCATAAGGAAGGAAAGGAGAGCCCCCCCAAACACACACACATAAACACAACACCCCCTACCCCCCAATCCTCAATGAATGAGTGTCACCACACGCCAGTAACACCCCCCCCCTCTCTCTCTCTCTCTCACACACACACACACACACACACACACTCACCTTCAATGGAGATTACATGCTCTCGGATCTGGTTCTGCAGGGCCAGGTCATCGATGCGCTCGATGAGGTCGTAGATTGCGTAAATGTTCGGGTGGACGGACTCGAACCGGTGGATCTCTGCTCTGATGGCCGCTGAGTTGGACAGAACAAACTGCGAGCCCCCTGAGCCAGGTTGGGCTGCTTGGCCCGAAACAGTCCCGGAGCCGAACTGACCGGCTCCCGAGCTTGCAGACGATCCGGATCCGAACTGGGACGGGATGGACTGGGGGACGGGGACTGGCGCCGGGACCGTGCCTGGAGTGGGCATGGCTGGCTGAGACTGCTGCGAGATACCGGACACTGGGACGCTCGACTGGAAATTCATCTTGGCTTTCTTTTCTTTCTTCTTCTTCTATTTTTTCCTAACTCTTTTACAGCGGCAGCAGCACCAGATATGCGGACTAGATTTGGGGATTCAAGCGATGCGAACAAAAGAAGTCCGCGCAAACTGCTGGTCTGGAAAGCGATCGGCGCAGAAGAAGCATCAATAGTTGGTCGCCAATTGCAACAAAACGCAGCTCGTGTTCATATTATTAAAACTTGACTGTGATTCATTTTCCGTTATTG
Organism: Echeneis naucrates; assembly: GCF_900963305.1. NCBI lineage: Eukaryota > Metazoa > Chordata > Actinopteri > Carangiformes > Echeneidae > Echeneis > Echeneis naucrates. The sequence goes on along the minus strand of NC_042527.1, from coordinate 14,161,736 downwards.
GCCAGATCTTGTCCAGGGCCCCCCTCTTCTTCTTCTTCCTTTTTTTTTTTTTTTTTTTTCCTGTGGCTTACAAACCCGCAATGCCTACCACTTGGACACTCCTACAGCGCTGTGTTGGTCCAAGCCGTTTTCCTCAGTTTCTCTGTTTGCAGGAGACAATGGGCTCGGCTTCAGCGAGGCGCCCTGCCTGGTCCGCTGCCTACGACGCGTCGTTTCTGCGCTGAAATCAAACAGCGTTTGGTCGTCTTTGCTCCAAGTGGTCCCTGCCCAGCAGCCCTCCTCCTCCTCCGCATGCTGAAACGTCACCCATCACGTAATTGTACTTGAGATGGGGGAGGGTGTGATTGGATTTGGTTGAGAGTAGCAAGAGAGAGGGGGGGGAAGGGGAGGGGAGGGGGGGGGGGGTCGCAACGTGCACATCATTATAATAACCTACCTGACAGTTATGCAACTACAAAAAAAAAAAATAAATTCATTTATTAAATAAAACTGGCAAACTGCTGCAGTCACATTAGGAATGGCTACAATTTGAATCTCCAGGCTGCTGAGTCTCATGTAGGCCTGCGCCACACGTTCACGCATACGTGCACGCGCACTGATTTGTATTCTGTAAAATATACTTACAATTTTCTGTCAGATTATTTGGTCATGTGTGAGTTTGTTGAATTCACAAGAACAATTGGCACAGTGAAGAGCAGGCCATAATGCAGTTGTTGTTCCGGAATAGTTTTTTTTTTTTTTGGGGGGGGGGTCATATTTCACACGAATTGTGTTCATTTTTACATCTACCGAACCACATAAGGCTATAACACATTTGTTTGGGGCCGACGCTCTCCACATCATCCACACACTACACTAACAAATATCACAGCATGTCTAAGAGGGCTTACATTCAAGAATCTCAGGAGAAGTGTTGTCATGTAGATCAAACTGGACCTCTCCTCACTGCAAAGGAAGACGCAGAGCCACCTGCTGGCTTGAATGCGCCTTACAACAACAGCTGTTGAAGGCCATACATGACTGTCACAGTCAGTCAAGCTTCCACTGCTGTTGCAGCAGACTGCTGCTGCAGATAAAAATAAATAAATAAATAAATTAAAAAAACAGAGGCAAACACAGCAAGGGAGAAAAGGCAAGAATGCAATTTGCACATAAATGTTTACCTTTAGGTCAGGCTTGTTGATGGAGGAATGCAAAAGAGAAGCTGAACCAAAATAAGAAGAGTTATGTTAGAGGTAGAGGAGGAAAAAATAAATCATTTCAGTCCATCAACCATTAGACAAGAAGAATTTTGTGAGTACACTATCTCCTAAACTCCTCATGCTTATTTAATTGATTACATATCTAAATCTGTTGTGGCAGTTTAGATGACGATGTACATCTAAGAACATCTGCATTATGACACATACATTTTGATTCTTTGGGAGAGCAGAGTCAGATCTGAGAGTGAATGTGTATTCAGCAGTGAGAGGAACCTGCTGCCTTGAAGATTAAGATCATTATTCATGGTCATTATTTCATGATGGATGGTGTTATTCCAAGTCAACATCTTGCTTCGTGAACTGTGTCGTCTGGTTGTGTTTCCTAATGAGCGAAAAGGAACCAAATCTGAAGGATCCTGATCCAAATGAGGCAAACAGCTGTGTTTTTGCATAGCTGGTATTCTCTGAGAAGAGTGTTTACATGCCATGATCAGAACCTGAAGCAACAGACATGTACTTTTATTTACGTAACATTGAACCACTTCTGCAACATGCTGCACCTCACGTTGTGTGTGTATCTTCAGCCTTCTGTCACCATCTGTTGACCAAATGTGGAACTCCTCCTTCCAAACACATTACTATGCACATCCTGTTCCAGTCAGCGTTAATAGCAATTGCAGTCGCACTGTTTGTTTACTATAGTTATAAAAACTTTCTCACCCTTCCATAACAATGGTGATTACCGGTCCTGCTCGGCACCTAGTTAAGATTGGTGGATCTGGAATTATGTCGTTGAAATAGATGGTTGACTTCCTACACTGACTTCCTGTGTCTGATTATATGCAGCAGTGCTTTGTACTCTCTGCAATTACATGAATTATGCAGTCAATGTTTCAGCTTATTCAGGATGTACTGACACATGATAAGGTTGACACTGCTGTTACGGGCCATTTTTTCATCGAGCCACCTTGTTTTATACGAATCGCCTGCCTTCTTTATTGACAAATGGTTATTATTATAGAGTTAAATCTACTATTCTGCACAATGTGTAGCCAGTGTTATGAATTGTACATGCTTTATATAAAAATGTGTCCATTATTCACAAATGTTCTTTATTTACCAATATCTACTTAGCATATTTATGTTTATATACGCGCCAAATTCATGCAGAATGATATTTGTGTATATAAATTCAGGCAGAAAAACTGAGAATAGAGGAGCTTATTTAGAGTTATGACCTTTTCTTAAAGTTAAATTATATGTTGGTATGAGTTAAAGAAATCGAAGATGTCAGCAAGTGGTATTTTATCTCACAGAAAAATAATTAATCCTTTTGCCCCATGTGACCTGTAAGAGCCCCGGAGAGCTGACCCAGGACAATGGGAGTGGTCATGAATACAACAGTGTAGTTTCATTTACTCCCAGAAGGAAAAGCTGTGGAAGAACATCATTTATGAAAGCTGCCTGATATATTGTCTTTGGTTGTTATTTTAACTGATAGAGATAAAATCTCTCCTGTTTCATGAGTCCCTGTGGCCAGGACTTCATGTGAATCGTTGCAAAAGCCTCCCTCACTTGAAGTCTCTCAAATGAATGATACATGTTGCACAGCTAATGTTAAAATAGCTCCATTCTGTCTTGCAGCCTTCTCATAATGAATACCAGGGTACATTTGGCCAGGCCTCCTCACAATGGGGCCGGTGGGCCAACCCTACAGCCATAAGCTGTGTGTGTTCCTTTTCGCAGGTGGGAAAAACTAACAAGACAACCTTTATCTGGAAGTTACTCCCGTTAGGACAGATGGTGGTTACTTATATTCCTTAGTGTTAGTTTTTTGTCTAATTGGCGTCACTTTCCTTTTACTGAAAGTAGTTTTCTGTTTGCCTGAATTGGTTTTTATTTTGAAGTATTGATTGGTTGAATAAATGCTCATTATTGAATTTAAATCCCACTCTGTTCAATGCTTTATTCTCTCTACATCATTGTTACATCCCCTTTATTTTGTTTCAGGAATTTAATAATGATATTTGAGTGTGCTCAAAGCTTAGATAAAAAGATTGTTTAAAACGGGATGCTTAGTTATACAAATGTAAATGATTACAGCCACCATAAACCTTTGAAACATTAAACGGAGACAAAAGGGGGGACCAGTAGCTTAATAAAGACCATAAGTCTAATATATTAACATGCAGCAGAGGCAGCATCATTTCATAAGCAAACTGAACTAATTGCAGAAGGAAGATGTGATTCTTAACTATGGTTAGGTACTCCTGGGTGCCATCCAGACATACCACTCTAAATTACCATCTAAGGCTGCAGCCAATGCAGTACTGTGACCACAGGCCTCTCAGAGATCTCAGATAGCTGTGCCTGGATCAGACCAGACCTTTCTGGTTAATTTAACTTTGCTCCCCAGTCGTTTTCTATTTCTAAGGTTTTGTTGTTTGTTTTTTTTAACTATTTCCAACCCCAGAGAAAGAAGGTCATTCTTTATCCACAGACTTTAATGGAGTTTATTTTAAGGAGGTAAATAACAAACAACTTGATAAGTTGTTAGAGATTGTGCTGCCTGGAAGAATCTTTCACTTCCAAGATATATAGGCTATTCTTGGCATTTAATTAGTGCCGATGCAGGAACAAGTAACTAAGGGGTGTTGCTCTGCTGCTAAGAGTTACAGTTGGTTCAGCATTTCCATTTGGTTCATAAATGCACTGATTTGGTTATTATACCCTTCTGTCTCTGACTTTTTTCCCAATGCACATTGATATTCCTCAGCTGAACTCAACAACAACACAGTTGAACTCAGGGAATATAACAGCATATAAAAACAACATTCAAATACAATTTCTACATTACCATAACCTCACATCCACATTAAAGAATATCTGAAGCCTTTCTGCTCGCTGCAATTCTTTGTAAATGTTGTCAACCTTGTAAAAGTTTACATCTTGACAATAAGCTAAAGTAATTTTCTGGCAGTAATGTTTTATGGCCACACAAAAAATGTTTGGCCATAAACAATGGCACAAGTAGAATAGCCTGCAAGCACAGTTTTGAATTAGTTTCACAACACTTTACACTATATGAAATGTTACTTTACTTGTTTGTTGTTTGAATGTCTTTAACTTGAGACTTACATTGTCACAAGTATTAGGCTGTATCGATTTGTAAAGTTTTTAATCTTTCTTATCAAGAAATTACTTGTGAATATGTTTATCATAAAAACTACCAAATAGATTTGAACCCCAGTCCTCTGGTTAATGATCTGTTTGTCATTTAAACTGTTATATTCCAAAGGCTAGATTGGCCTCTTAAACAATGACTTCATTTACAGTAAAAGACAGTAAATGTGTTGTGAGAGATAAAAGCAGATGGAACCACTCATTAATTTCCATTCTAATTGCTGATGGTTCAAACAATTATGGTGCCACAGTGACCTCTAGAGGGAATTTTGCTTATAAAACTACATAGATTAAAGGACCACTTCACAATGAATAAATAAACTAATCAGCGACTGAAACTTTATTTTTACTTTCGCTGTGGCAATCACATTTTTGGTTTAAAGTTAGTCAAATAAGGCCAATTGCCTCTAACAGGCCTAAATTTAAATTTGCCAAAATATATGGTAGAAAAAGGAAAATAAAACACGAGTCAGTTTCACATATGCCTTAGAGGTAGTCCCAGGCTTTTATCAACGCACCAACACTTTGTATGGATGTTTGTAGGATGGCCAAGATTTTAGTTTTTGTTTTGTTTTTTGGGCTGAACAGTCAAATTAAATTGCAGGGAGATTTTTGTTTAACAACATTGACGTGTATTTTGCTGATATTAACTTTTAACTACAAATCAACAAAAGTAACAGCCATAAATCTTGAGTATTTATTTATCTTTTTTTGTTTGTATGAGCTGTCCTGTCTTTGCATGCATTGTCTGCTAACCAAATGATGCCACAAAAATTAACATTGAATTAGTTCCTCTTCGATCTTGTACAATCTCCAGATTACCTCCTATTTGCAGCAAAATAGGTCCAGGCTCACATTAACCTGACCCCTTCTCATGTTGCAGCAAAACACTAGACTTAGTTTCCCATAATACACCAGTGTGGAACAACTTCCTGGTTTCATACTGCCTAGTCATGACTCACATGTCTTAATCAACCAATCAAAAGCTAGGAGGATTTAGCCTGAGGTAGAAGTGAGTTAAAACCACCAGGTAGATTCAACTTTTATTTTTTAAATTTCTTAAACTTGTTGCTGCCAATATTTCAACACGTAAATAATATTTGTGAACATAAATTTGGGAATAATAAACTGTGTAAACACTTTAAATTTTGTTTTAATAAAATATTAACTTTGTTTTTAAACCTTAAAGTTGTCTACTATCTAGTCTGCTGGAACTGCACCTGAGTAAAACCACACAGCTCAGCCAAGCTCTGACCACTGTGCAGTCTGGGGTGATTTCCAGGTGGACATTATCTCTACAGTGTGGCAGATGCTGAAAGACCTGCGAAGGCAACTGTATGCCAGGAAATAAGAAATTTGCCTTGCCCTTAAGAAATTCCTCAACATCTTTATGACTTTCCCTCGTCATTAGAATGTAAAGAGAAAACTTTCTTCGCAATTACAGGTATGTGACAATGAAAGTATGCGCACATTAAGTAGCATTCAGGGTTATATATCAGTATTAAAGAATCATTAATGTGATTGGTGGCATAAACTGCACTTGTGGGCCTTCAGGCCCCAGCTGGACCTGACGAGGCAGACTACGTGAACAGGAAATCTTTCCATCACCTGAATGTACAAGAATGCTTGGTAGGGGAAGAGTATTTGTCAACTGTCATATGCTTTGTCACAGATGAACTGGATTTTACATTTTGAAAATGTTCACTGCATCAAGCAGGGACAGTGATGCCATACGAACTTTAATGCTCTGCAGAGATAACTACTGCATACCTTTTTTCCACACTGCGTGACATTGTAGTGGTCTGTGCAGTCTTCCACAACATTGCCAGCATAAGGCTAGAGTCTTATTTCAGTTAACCTCACTGTGCACTGTGATTCTTGTTCAAGCAATCTTTTTTGCTTTGGGGGGGTACATGTGCCACAATAAACAAGACCCATGCCCTACCTTTTTTCGACCTGTTCGTCTCTATTGGAGTCCGGGAGTAAGTCCAGTCTCTGGTCTCTTCTCTCCATCTGTATTTGTCTGTTGCCAGGTCCTCCTTTGCCTCTTAGGTTGCTCCTGTTAAAATCAAAGAATGAATATGCAGGTCAAGGATGAATACATCAGAAGGGTCACAGTATTGGAGTTACGTTGTTGGTTGCAGACATGTTAAAAAGACAGAGACAGAGTGATCTGAATGTTCTTTCATATATTTTTTTAGGTACTTTAGTACAGAAAATGTCATACAGAGGTAAGAAGTACTTTATGGTGAAAGACCTTCCAGTCAGTCAGTCTGCAACAGTTTGCCATGCCTTGTCCCTCGACTTGTTGATGGCAGCCGTATTGCTTTTTTTTTTTTTTTTTTTTGTGATTATTGCTTTTTGTTCTTTATGAGGAGCGTTTGTCCAGCGGCTAAAAAAACAAAAACAAAAAACAAAAAACGGCGCTCTGCGTTTTCCCTCTCGTGCGTCATTTGATCGGTTTTTCATCCATCCATTCATCGGGGCTTCTTGGACAGCGCAGAGCCGAGCACAAAGCCCGGCTACAGAAGCCGGGCCTGGGTCAGCCCTGATGAAACCAGGCGGAACTGAGACCGTGGACCGGCTTGAGCCTTAATTCAGAGATGGCGCTAGTTTCATGCTGAACTTGTTAGAAAAACTGGGCTTAATTTAGCGACACTGATGGAACACCCCCTTGGAAAAGTACGCATGCACTGATGGGAAATTTGAGACTGTTTTCAGAGCTGAATTTATTGAACCCGTTCAGTGGAACGCAAATTGATTTTATAGTTTATTATATTTTATTTTATTGAGTTCAGGCCTATCAGATGTGTAGGCGGTACAAAATATAAGGACAAAAATATCTTATTGTTTTACACAAAATCTAGGAACAAAACTTATTTGTAAAAATCGAAATTGAGACTAAGAATTAGTTCATGATTCTTACACGAAATTCTGTATTTTTTATTTGTTATAACTTTTTTAGTTTCGCGTGGGCTATTCGTATTTAGACTTACTTAACATAAACGTATAAGTTCTAGTTTTTACAAAACTAGTTTTTTCATTACAGAAGTAGCGGCAGTGTGTCCTTTCCCCTGAAACGGCCCACCGCCTGTCGGGTCGGTGTCAGGTGTACGGATCGTTCACGGATCGCACATTAGCAGATGACAACAACAAAACAGAGCTGTTCAGAGGGTGTTAGCGTAGTTAGCTACCTGAGATAAACAACTGCTGGGTTAGCCCGTGTGTTACACCATCCCGGCCGGGGTTTGCCAAATCGGAAAGTGAATTCACAACAGGATGGTTAATCTGTGCAAATGACCATGGTTGTCAGTTATTCTAGTCTTGTTTAGTCTAGCTAACCTTAGAGGCTCGCTAAGCTAGCTCTATGTATGCCAAGCTAAAACAAGTTAGCTAGCTAGCTCAGTTGCTAGCTTTCAAGCTAGCCAACTCGCCTAGGCGAGGTACAGACCAAGAACGGGGAGATGCGAGCAAAGTGAGGTAAGACAAGCGAAATCGATTATTTAAACGAGTCACTGTCAAACTTCACTCTTATACCAGAATAAGTCTGAGTTGGGCGATGTGGATTATTTCGCTTACTCTCAGCATATTTGTCAAAATCATCGACGTTGGGCTGCGCTAGCTTGACAGCTGTGTTAGCTAATAGCCAGTTAGCGCAGTCAGCGGTTTATAATAGACTGGTTAGCTTGTTAGCAGCTGTCGTTGGCTCTTTCTTGGGCAACCAACGCTGACTGGAGGCCTCCGTGAAAATAACAACGGTGAAGTGTTCTCTCCCCTAAAACAGTAAACATAAACAAAACATAAACGATAAGGGGCCCGCAGACCGTCGACCACTGAAAAGGGTGATTTAGTGACGTTAGCCACCGTTCACACCATCTGTGTCTGTGATAGCCACTTATTTCATGAGATGTTTTTATACTGTCACACTATCAACATTTAACCGCGAGTGGTTCGCTCTTTCTAATTCCACTTCAGTGTCTCCAAGTCCGTGTTTTTCAGTCTTCTGACTCGCCCCTGTTTAGATGAAAGTCAACAAATGTGGCATAGTTTTATCTAGTTCCCTCACGTTTGGCCAACATGTCAGGTGGTTTCGAACAGATTACACACTCAACGTTGGCTTGTGCCCGACGACGGTGTTCAGCTAAACTATTTATACTAAAGTCCGCCGGCCTCTCAGCTGTAGGCTGAAAGGGACGGTGGCTGTGTCTCCAAACGTCAAAGACACAAATTATCTCAATAGAAGGACCGTGATAATAATATGCCAGTACATAATTGTAGCATTTAGTGCAGCCCAGAAAAAAAAAAACAACCATGCAGGATTTATTTAAGTAGCTTTATGGCGTTGTGTTTTCAGTAAGTTGCACCATCCTTCACTTACTCAGCATAGAGAAAACAAGTAACAATTGTCATTACATTAAAAAAATAAATAAATAAAAAATAAAGATCACCCAGCTCATGTTAATGTGATTGTTAACTTTTTATTTTTTCAGGGTGGCCTTGAATGACTAAATGAGCAAGATAGGCAAGTGCAAAGAACTGTGGGAGATTCAACATGAAGTTATATGTGTTCCAGGTCAACAATGGCAGCACACTGACATTTGATACTGATCTTGCTGTCCAAACGTAAGCATTTGGCATTTTGTTAATAATAGTTTGTGGTAAGAGCCTCTTTTTTTATTCTCACCTCACTAAATTCCTCCAATGTTTCAGTGTACTGGAGCTTAAACATGCCATCCAAGCCAAATATAAGATTGCAATTCAACATCAAGTCCTTGTTGTTAATGGAGGGGAATGTATGGCTGCAGAGAGACGAGTCTGCAGCTACAGTGCTGGCACTGTAAGTCTGTTTAGTATGTCACAGTGTTCATAGTGTTTTTGTAAAAAGTTGGCCTATAGAATGTCCCATTGCCTGATGTCTGACTCTTCAACTGTAGGAAACCAACCCCATATTTCTGTTCAACAAAGAGATGATCTTGTGTGACCGGGATCCAACCATCCCCAAAACCACCTTCTCCATTGAGAGTGAGATTCAGGTCAAGGTGGAGGAATCTCTACTGATGCCAGCTGTCTTTCACACCGTTGCCTCACGAACACAACTTGCTCTGGTATTTACCTGTTGTTTTTTTTGTTGTTGTTGCTGTTGTCTTTATGTTTGTTTGGATGATTATTTCTCAGTTACCTTCCATTGCAGCACCACTGGCCGAAAAATATGCTTTTAAATATTTGCCTGCTACCGTTCTCTGAGGTTATTTTCATGTTCTTTCAGGAAATGTTTGAAGTTGCCAAGAAACTTTGCTCTTTCTGTGAGCGTTTGGTTCATGATGAACACCTTCAGCACCAAGGCTGGGCTGCTATTATGGCAAACCTAGATGACTGCACTCTATCTTATCAGAAGTTACTCATGAAATTTGACACCTCATACACAAATTATCAACACGACTTGGAAGACATTAAAGTGAAACTTACAAAGTAAGTGCTGCCGAGGCAAACTGCCCTGTACTGTATTACTAATTGCTAACTACTGGATAAGAAAAAGTACTGTTTAACTATTGCTATTTGCATTTGCCTTTGACTTTTTTAATAATCCAAATTAAAACAACGTAATGATGAAAAACCTAACTGTAAAGAATTGCAGCGCATACTATTTCTGTGGAATGAGCTTGATCAACTTTCCCTCCTAATACACTTTTTTTTTTTTTTTTTTATGATTGCAGGTTAGGGACAGCGGTTTCTGTAATGGCTAGGATACCTCTACTGGAAAGCTTGACAAGACACAGTTACAAAGAGAGCATGGAGAAGTCCAGTTCAACCCCAGAAAAGGATTCAGATGAGACAGAAGAGGAGAAATCCACAGACTCTGTGCTCTGCACTGCTGAGGCACAGAAGCCCTCCAGTTTATCAGCACCCATCTCCACTTCAGGGAAAGCCACAAGTGAAACAACTGGTGACCAGGAAACAAATGAAATGACTGACAGTGGTGGATTGAGAGCTGCGCTATTAGATGAAGACACTCCAGAGTTCGCCAACCCGTCCTCTTTCAATGTCACACTTTTAGACTGGATCAACGTGCAAGACAGACCAAATGATGTGGAATCTGTAGTGAGGAAATGCTTCGACTCCATCAATAGAGTGCGTCACAGTTGCATGAAATACATCAAAATAGAATTTTGTATAACATATGTCATAAATTGTGTTTGAAAGTTTTGATAAAAATTTAATTTCTTTCAGCTTGACCCATGTATCATTCAGCCCTTCCTGACAGATTGTCGTGACACAATTGCCAAGCTCGATAATCAAAACATGAAAGCCATCAAGGGGCTTGAGGACAGGTTGTATGCTCTAGACCAAATGATTGCAAGCTGTAAGAAGTTGGTAAATGAGCAGAAAGAACTTGCTCAGGTATGTGAAGTAAGAGATAAACACTATCTTCTATTTACTGTCTTCTGTGTTGCATGACCTGGACTTGCATGCTGTTTCTTGCAGGGATTTTTGGCCAATCAGAAGCGGGCTGAAAACCTGAAAGATACATCTGTTCTGCCTGACTTGTGTCTTAGTCACACCAACCAGCTGATGATCATGCTGAACAACCACAGAAAGCTGCTAGACATCAAAAAGAAGTGCACCACTGCCAAACAAGAACTTGCAAACAACCTTCAAGTCAGACTCAAGTAAAACTGAAAACCAGTTCTTCCCTATTATTTATTTCCTGTTCTTATTTCCTGGTTAACGACTTAATGTGCATAGTGCGTATGATAATTTCTATTCAATTAAGACTTAGTTTAAGGAAAAAAAACACAGTTGAAGGAAATGATTTGTACTATTTTAATTGTGGCAATTATTTTGAATTAGATGGTGCTGCTACGTGATGCTTCACGCAGATCAGGATGGTGAGAAGCTTCAGGCTCTATTGAGACTTTTGACAGAGCTGATTGAAAGAGTGAGAGTGGTGGAGGCCCTCAGTACTGTGCCCCAGATGTACTGCTTGGCGGTGGTGGAGGTCGTCAGGAGGAAAATGTTTATGCGCCACTACAGAGAGGTCGGTGCTAATTATTGGCCGCTGTGAAATCTGTACCTGGTGATCAGCACATGACAACAATCCTTAGCATGCGTTAGTTTCCATAATTTCTAAAGTTCAATAACAGAAGACAATGAATGACAATGACAATGAACACTGAAAGTGGACTAAGAGAAACACAATAATCATTTTGCTATTGTTAAATTTTACAATTGATCTTTTCAGTGGGCTTATGCACTTGTGAAGGATGGGAAACAGCTGTATGAGGCAGAGAAGTTCAAAAGGGAATCCTTTGGAAAACTTTTCAGTAAGTGTCACATCACATTATGTGTTTTTGAGAAAATCATGATCAGTCTTGATCTATCAACTTTTTTTTTTTTTTTTTTTTTAATAAAGGGAAGTCTTTCCTTCGAAATCGTTTGTTCCGAGGACTCGATTCATGGCCCCCAACATCATTCTGTGTAAGTTTAAAAAGTAGATATTTATTTATTTATTTTTATTTTTATGTTTTTGTTTTTTTTTTATATATTTTTTTTTTTATATTTTGTCCATATTCATACATAAGGTGCATTATTTCCACTATATTTGAAGAGATTTCTACTTTTGGAATATTCTTTAATGTCTGTAGACACGAAAGCCGAGAAGGTTTGATGATGAACTTCCAGACATCTCACTTGAGGACCTGCAATACTTGAAGTCTTGCTGTCCTGTTGAGGTGCAACCTTTCCTTATGTAAGTCACTGTCCTCAGTCATGTACATTGTTTTGTTTTAGTATAATGGCATAAGTTATGTAATGCTACAAAAATAATTACAGGAAGCATACAAGTGTTACTTTCCAAATATTTCTAAATCAAATGAATTTGATTGCATCTAGTATTCAAATAATAATAGAATTTGTTCGTGTGAATAGAACAAAAAAAGCGATTTGTAATACTACCAAGTATGTAATCAAATTTGGTGGATAACTATGTAGCGCACCCACTGTATATCAGCTATTAATTTAAAGTTTATATACATACATATATATGTGTCTTCTTGCCATTTTAGCACTGATTTGCAGGCATAGACATTCATTCCTTCATAATTTTTCTCCCAGGGTTCCCACAATGTGTGACTTTGAGCCCTTACATCACCATGTGGGGGCGCTTCACCAACTGGTCCAAGCAGCACAGAGTGTGGATGAGATGTCTCAAACTATTACTGACCTGTTAAGTGAACAAAGGGTAATGACAGCAACCTCTTGTTCATTAGTTTGTAAAAAAATAAAATAAAATAAATAAATATATGTGTATATATATGTAATACACTTATTCAATTTACAGTTATTATAAACACTAATCTAAAGTAGGTTTTTATGCATAGTATGATTTTTAAATTTGCTTTTCACATTTCATGAAATTTGTAAGCATCCTCTCTTGCTCTTTTTTAATCTGTTTTTGATTTTTAAGGCATCCTGTTCTCAGAGCACTCAGAGATCGACTGTACTGACCCCACAGTCTGACAGTATACCTGGGACCACCATGCCAATATCCTCCAAAACCCCTTGCTCTCTTAGCCTTCAGGGACCCAGCTGCCAGCCCTTACATGTTCCTGTCCCAGCTCCTTTGGAAGATCTGTCCCCAGACAGCATTGACGCACAAACTTTTGACTTTGAAACCATTGGCCATCCGAACATGGATCCAGTCCTGCAACAGGGCTCCCTTGATCTGGATTCTCTAGCCGAGAGCCCTGAGTCAGATTTTATGTCTGCCGTCAATGAGTTTGTGATTGAAGAGAACTTAACCTCGCCAAACCCTATCAGTGATCCTACTAGCCCTGATATGATGGTTGAGTCTCTGTACTCTTCAGTGATCAATGCTATTGACAACAAGCGAATGCAGGATACTACAACACTAGAGAGGGAGAACTTAAGGATCACTGTCCTCAAACAAGTTATCGACAAGTACCAGTCTGCAGCAGAGGAGTCTCATTCCAACTTAAGAAGCGTGAAGGATGATCTCTGTCACTTACGAGGTCTGGTGTTAAAGGATCAACATGACTTTGGCTTTGTCCTGAGGGGTTTGACTACAGAGGTGAACAACATTGTGGACAACTTCTGCCAGACCCACGAACTGCAGTTAAAGGAGCAGCATCAAAGAGAGCTTCTCTCAGTTCAGCAAGAGCTAGAGAAGCAGGTTCAAACACTAACAGAGGAAAATCAAGTAAACCAGAATATTGTCAGAGACGTTCAGCGTGCAATGCTGGAGCTAGAGGGTCTTATGGAGCGGAAAGAGAAAGAACTTACTCAGCTGGAGAATGAGAAAGAGAGATGGGTTGAAATGGAGAGCAGCCAGAAGGATAGGATTCAAAAGATGGAGCAGATGATTAGTGATCAAGCTGAAGAGATGAAAACACTCACAGCTGCAAGAGACACCCTGACCAGCCAGCTGGAGAATTTGCACATTGAGGTGGAACAACATGAGCAAAAGATTCGACGCGAGTTGGAAGTTGTAGAACAATCTCATTTAAAGGAGCAAGAGGACAGAATGAAAGAGGAACACAAGGCTGAACTAGAGACCATTACAAAGGATAAACAGGAGGCTCTGGCACTTTTAGCTGCTGAACATTGTGCAAAGTTAAGTGAGGCAGCTGATAACCATACTACAGCTCTTAGAGAGAAAGACAGCCAAATCAAAGAATTGGAGGCTTATATTACTGAGCTTGCAGAACTCCGCTGCAAAGTGGAGGTGGAGCTAGCCCTCAAAGAATCAGAGACAGAAGAGATGAGGCTCTTACTGGAGGAGGCCAAGACTCAGCAAGCCGAGGCTGTGAAGTCTCAGGTAGAGACTGAGACCAAAGTCCTCAGTAAAGAGCTGGCAGTTATGAAAAAACAGCTTCAAGCAAAAAATGAAGAGTATGAAATGGACCTTGCTGAGCTGAGGACTCTTATGAGGATTGAGAGGGAACACTGCATCTCAGAGCTGGTGGAAAGACACGAGGAGGAGACTATTTTGTTGCGCAACGAGCTCTCATCATTGCAGCAGCAAGCCCAGGATGCTGAGAGGAACCATGCTCAGCAGCAGCAGAAAGTTAAGCAGGAATTAAACCAGCAAGTGACTCTAAGCGAAGAAAAGGAAAAGCAGTTGAGGCACTTGCAAGAAGTGGAGCAGGAGCTGAGGGCGAGCATCAATAAATTACAGGCAGAAAATGACCTGCTCTTGAAAAAACCAGAGCAAAAGAGACAAGTGGTCGAGAAAGATTTGGAAAAAGAGGAGGGCACCAAGTTTACATCAGCAGATGCCTTTAAAGAGTTGGAACAGGAAAAGGAAAAGATGGAAAAGAGACTGCTCGAGAAAATCAAGCAACTTGAGACTGAGCTGCATGAGAGACAATCCTTAAAAAGGTAAATGTCTGATCAAGACGTCAAATGTTACACGATTTGTTTCATGTTTTAAAAGCTGACTTGTTAACCCAAATTTGATCTGATTTCATTTAAGAGAAAGTAAATCAGTGATCAGACATAGAAAAAAGTTATCAAACTCTGGAGAGTTAGTTATCTATTCTTTCTCCTTGTATGTCTTTGTGTATCCTGATGATGTAATTACCCTGTAAGAATGAAAGTTTGCTGTGTGCTTTTGAGTGATGAAGGGTTATCACTGCATGCTGAGGGGCGTGCAGATTCCGGAGCTCCCCTGTCTTTGGACTCAGCGCTACAAGAGCGGCTACAGCAGGAGAGGGCTTCACTGCAGTCCCAAATGGAGCTCCTGGAGAAGAAAAAGAATGAGGAGATGCAGAACCTTAAGACATCACTAATTGCAGAGCAGCAGGTTTGCATTTTTGCTGTAAATAACATTTATCTAATTTCATTGCCAGACATTTCATGACATTGCTCATACCTATGAATGGTAATTTATTAACAATGAATGGCAAATATATATATGTATGTTGAGTAATCATACATAACAAGATGAGGATACTGATATTATTTTATTGTATAATAGGCTAAGCATTTTAAGTTCAATGTCCCCATAATAATGTTAAACTCAATAGGTGTAATATATTTACTTATAGTAATAATAATAATCAGTAAATCACCATCTCTCTGCAACTTGTTTTAACTTGGTGTTCATAGTAAACCTTCAACTGACTGTAGGATGTAGCTACAATGCTTTTGTAACTCTGACGCAAGCGACTGTTTATGTAGCGATTTAATCAAATTCACAAGTGAGTACATACTTTCTGCAACATTTAACTTGGCATAAATGTTGGCACGAACACAGCCAGATAGGCTTTTATTCATTTGTACAGCAAATCACCTTTCCTTTTTTCTTCCCCAGACTAATTTCAACACAGTTCTAACCCGAGAGAAGCTGAAGAAGGAGCAGATCATTAGTGAGCTCACAGAGAAGTTACGGAAAGTTACCCAACAGCAAGAGAAAGACAAAGGTGAGTGCTGTACCCTCTGAGTACTTGGAGTGGAGGGTAATCATTTCTATTTGTCTAATAAAAAATCATTGGGGCTAATTGTGTCACAGCTATTGTATTAACTTAGAAATGATCAGAAGACTTTTCTTATTAACTGGCGAAGAATAGCCAGTCAAGTGTTGGGTTATAGTTTGACATTTTGTGTCAAATTTATCCTCTCTTAATTCAGCTCTGATAGAGACGCTCTCTGAGGACCGGGCTAGTGTCATGCAGGAGAAGAAGCACTTGGAAGAAGAGCTTAATCGCCTGCGCAGCACTGCACTCGTGTCCTCTGCCTTCTTCCCTCCCAACCCATCAGCTCAGGAGGTCACAGAGGCTGGAACAGCAGCAGCAGCAGCAGCCGTCAGAGCTCTGCCTGTGACTGGGGCCTGCTCTTCTGAGCCTGTGGCAGAAACTGACAGACTGGCCTCTGTGGCAGCAATTCGAGATGACGAACATGTTGATTCAGCAGTGGAAGCCAGCATGATGACAGTCCAGTAAGCATCTTCGCTCCAATAAAAATTGATACATATTTTCAAGTGATTATTTTATCTGGATACTGAGGAGAAGTGACGCTCAGGCAAAAAGTGTTTACAGGTCACTGAAGGGCAAATCTGTCTTTTGGGGAAGCATACAAAAAAATTCAGGCAGACACAGGCATTTTATGCATGCCTGTGTCTGCCTGACTTTTACAAATAGCCCAGTGTTCATTCCATCGGTTTCATTTTCTAAGTACGGCTGTTACTGCAGTACTTTCCCAGTTGATTGATAAATGCACATCATTATCATCTGTGACACTCAGTATACACTACACAAAATCAGGATGTAAATTATCTTCTGTAGAAATGCAGTTCAGAGCATTGTGACACAGGAAACATTATTTAGATTACATAAAAGAAGTCAAGTTGAATAGCAGAAGTTTACCAGTGAATGACCGCATCCTCTTTAGCTTCACTGTAAAACAGCGTTTCTATAATGATGGGAGTGATATGCTATTTCATAAACTGTCATTTTGTATTTACCCAGTAGCAGTCGAAGATATCAGTATATGTCAGAATCCAAAGAGATATCAGACAGATGCCTTTTTCCTATTTGTGTAGTAAGTTTTCGTTTGCAGTACTTTTTCCTTTCCTGTTGTGTATCAACACAATCCCCTTAGTATTTTCCTTCACCTTTAACTATGACATTTTGAACAAACTGCAAGAGTTAGCAGAGTTACAGTACACCTGGAGGAAGTTATACTTACACACAGTGGAAAGCCTCTCATGCTATGATTATATCAAATTGGTTGCTAGTAACAGAAGAGAGAGAAGCCTTGGCATCCATAGTTTCAGAGGGCCTGAGGTTTTGTAGACAGGAGTGGAAAGAAGTCAGTAAGTGTTTCATTTATCACCATTAAGTTTCCGAACCGTTTAGTAGTTGTTATATGATTATAGTATATTTTTTTTAACTATCAATCACTTTTCATTTTCACATCATACAGTTTCTTAGCCTTTTGTCAGAGTGCAGTAACCTGTTTTCCTTTTTTAGTGAAAATGTCCTAATATCAGAGGAGAAACAGCGGATAATTTTACTTGAGAGAGTAAGTGGACACATTATACTTTTTACTTTACATATAGGTGAGATATGCTGTGTTTCTGGATGTCTTTTTAATGAACCTGTTATATGTTGCAGACTTTACACATGAAGGAGGAAGAAAACAAGCGCCTGAGTCAAAGACTGGTCAGTTAAATATTATCCCTATGGGTTGTCCATCACCTGCTCCACTAGGTGGCAGTAGCATCAAAGCATAAAAGCCTGACCCAGGAGGTTAACAAGCTGAGTGAAGACAAATACATTTTTAGCCAGTGTCATTAGTGTGTGTGGAGGGCTGAATTTTATTGAAACTGCCTTCTTATAATACAAATATAAAATGTATGCATGTGTTAATAATATGTATATATATATTTTTTTTTTTTGCTACAAAAGTTGTTTTAATGAGACACTACCTGGTTCAAAAAGGGTACAAGGGTACGTTAGTTTTGGTATAATTCTGCCAGTATGAATGCTAATCGCAAAGTCAATTTTTTCCAACTCTATACAGTTCTTCTTGGAAGTCATTTGTAGCCACTGTTGTTAACACTTCTCTGAAACATGTATAATGTCGGCGTAATCCCTTTCTTTGTAGATGTCTCAAAGCATGTCGTCGGTGTCGTCTCGGCATTCAGATAAAATCTCCATCAGAGAGTAAGTGGCTAGAATCTAATACATGGTTTGAACATGTGCATGCTGATGAGCCAAAAAAACAAAACAAACAAAAAAAAAACCAAGGAAAAAAAATAAACTCTTTCTGTCATTATGGGCTGTATAATTATACATATTATATAATTACGTTTAATGTGTTGTGTCTTTTGTTATCAGCTTGCAGAACTGTGTGTCATCATCCTTTTTGTCTGTTTGTCCATCTTTTTTATATTTCAGTTTCCAGGTAGGGGATTTGGTCCTAATCATCCTGGATGAAAGGCATGATAACTATGTGCTGTTCACAGTCGGTCCCACCCTCTACTTCCTCCACTCAGAGTCTCTCACTGCCCTGGACCTCAAACCAGGTCAGTTTTGTCCATTTGTTGTCATGCTTAGAATATTTGAATTTGTTTTGTGATTTACAGGTAAAATAAAGATGAATGAATGAATGAATGATTTTGAAACAATGGCTATATATTTTGTATGTACATGATTGTGTGTTTGACGTGTTTGAATTGTTTTGTTGTGTAGCATCGGGGACCTCAAGACGGCCGTGGGTACTTGGAAAGGTGATGGAGAAGGAATATTGCCAGGCAAAAAAGGTATTGAATTTATTTCAAGATATAACTTAATCTTTTGAATATATATATATATATAAATATAAACATAATTAAATTTAGGTCCTGGGTTTCTCATTTTATTTTCTAGTAACAGATTGCACACTGGATTTGGATTTGAGTTGATGTATACACAATTTGTACCTTCTGTCCGTCTCACAAAGCTTTTTTTCTTTCTCTCTATTCCTTCACCAGGCCCAGAACAGGTTCAAGGTTCCTTTAGGAACCAAGTTCTACAGAGTGAAAGCTGTTCCATGGAACAGAAAAGTATAATAGCCAAGTAATGAGCTAAAATGTATATTTATATTGCTTAATTTTTGAACAGCAACTTCACACTATAATTCATAACTTGAAAATTGAAAGACCTTAAAAATGGAAAGAATAAAGATCATCATCACCATCATCTTCATCATACTATTTTGAGTTTTGTTCAAAATCTTACCTGGCACCACTTTCTTTTTTTTTTTTTTTTTTTTTTTTTTTTGTTTCTTTTAAACCCAGATTTGTCATCGTGGACCAAAAGATGTTAACCTTCTTAGGGCATTGCCCTATACACTGTGGCATTACGCCATCTGACCTGTTTGTAAAATTGAACAAAATTTGGATGTTAAATATTAGTTCTCATTATCAGCATTTGTCCTTTTGTGGAAAATACTGTGTCATTATCAACATAATTAAATGAAAATATACATTTATTATAAATGTTAACGGAGGAATGTTCATGGCATGCATATTGATATATTTTCTTTGATTGACTTATCCAGATAAATGTTGTAGTTGGAAATGTAGTTAATGCTGTTTGTTACTCACAAAGCAGTATGGCCCTCTGTCAATACTGAAATGTACATTATAGCTGACTGATGGAAACAGTTAGCTTTGCAATCCTTGAAATGCACTTTCAAAAACAATGCTTTTGTTGATTTGAAAAGGGAAGTAATTGAGCTGTCAGAACTAAGTAAATATATCAGCACAAACTTCTCACTATCATAGAATATTGATATGTAGAAAGGAAAATTATGTGACTGTGTTTCATTATTGGAAGACATTGTACATTACCCATCAAATCACACATGTAACAATAAATGACTGTATTGTAAAAGATAGAGTTTTGAAACAATAAAGGATTGATCCCAAACATAATCTGTTCCTTTTGTCATGGCCAAATATTGCTCCATATATGATGATTATATGTGATAGAAATGTAAATCAATTTGTTGGACTCACCCTTTTCACCTTTAACTGTAATCTACGCATTTTACATCAGTAAACAACTGTTCCGTTTTGGGAGGAATCTCTCTCCGGCTGGAAATTTAGATCTTAAATCACTTAATCATAGATCATTATTCTGAAACTACATGCAAACAATACACAATGCCTTTTAGGGTGTATATATAGGAAATATCTTTTTAATCATGGTTCTAAAATTTCTGGGGGATTCAGAAGTCAGTGTGGAATAGCACAATATAGTGTGTTCATTTGATTAAGCATTTTTGCTTTTGTGGAAACATTAATGTTGGCACCCTGCCGCAGGAAACAGACTTCAAAAAGGCTTCAAATCGGGGCCCAAGAACGATGCGGCCCTCATGGAGAAGGAAGCCCACCAACATCACTTTCCCAGTTCACAGCGGGGAGCATAGCAGCTCTCCGCCGATCACTCTCTACCATGTGGGTCTAGGGGTGTTTTAACAATGTTTAGCTCTATTTTCTCCATTTAGCATAAGCCCGTTGTCACATTTGGATGGCTCCTTCATAAATTGATGGTGTGATTCCTACAATTTCGGGACAGGCCTGAATGACAAAATATGCAACACAACATTCAATACCGAGGTGGCTGGCAAGCACCAACCATGTGCACTGGACAGGCTCTTAGTGTAAATGTTTACAACCCCCCACTGAGCTCAGTGCTGCTGGGAGTCACTCTCATCAGGCTGAATGGGATTTAACATTGCCATGTGTAGTCTCTAGCTAGTTCCATCATTAAAACTGCCTTTGACTTGCTGTCAAACTTATTTCTAAAACAAATAACTACTTATCTTCAGTACTATGTCATGAAATTGGCTGTTGTTAAGAAAGAAGCATAGCAACTGACTCTGAGGTCTACATCTTTGTTTTAGAATATTTACTTGAACAGAAATGTATAATTTAATTCATTAGGAAAAGGAACAAAACAATGCTGTTTTAGAAGGAATACGCTTTTTGTGTGATACTTAAAAATCCGAGATTGCAGAGATTTCAATTTACATTAAGGGAAATAAAATTGAAATACAATTTGAACATATCAAGTCAAAAAGAAATTTTGATCGACTCATACATACAAACATATCTGTTGTGTACACTACATATTACAGACACTTGCAGACATCCAAATTAAATTTAACTTAGAAAACTCTTAGGATAGAAAGTAGTTTTTAGAGGTGATAAAAAGGGGCAATACTCATTTCAAAGGAATTGAGATAACGTGCAAGTTTTTATAATTAAAAGCATTTTTTACAAATCATACAAATAAAGTTTAATGAGAAAACAACCTGCTCGTGCTGAGTTCATGAGTTAAAATCTAACTTGAACTTTTTTATCCACAAACCCATAAATTCATCATAAACACACTCCAGTAATTGTATAAAGACAGATATATTAATGCAGGTTTTAAATACCATAAGCCGAAATTCAAAGACGCATTATAATAGCCTTTCTTTGCATGTCAACACATGCTGGAGGCACTAAATTAAGGTTTAGATGAGTAAATGTGAAATATCAAAATGATGTCAGAGAAGACTCACAAAGATTGTCATACAGTCCCAGATCTTGCCCTTTGTTACTGATATCTCCTGCATTTGAAGATAATACACAAGTTGTATTTGATTTTCAAATATCTCTGACACTACACTAGATAGACGGAGCTGCAAATAAACAAGCATTATTTCTCGAGAAAATATATGCATGAACTTCAAATGATGGATAAATGAAAATAAATAGGAAAGCCTTAACATAACATTTATATTTTCAAAATCTAAATAGGACGAGTGTGTTGAGGAAGAGCCAAGAGGCATTAAGGCTGAAACTGCAAACCAAGGAGTAAATCGACTTAATGCCATCACATTTCCACCCTATTCATGCCTAAGAAAAGGGTTAGGGAAAGAGATTAGGTTATATATCTGCTGTCAGGGACTGAAGAGACCAAGTAGAGAACTTCACCTAAACAGAATGATGATCAAACAGACATGCTTTAACAGACATGCTTCATAATCTCATCCGTTATTGTCCTCTCTCTGCTTTGACTACAGGTTCAGTAGAAAATCTTAGACAGGGGCAGATTAAATGTGTGATGAAATGTCTGAGAAATATGTGAGGATGCGCAATATAAGGATGGTTGATTTTCTACCCACATGACGAACATAATCACTATTAGTAACACATATCCACATAAATATGATAATTCAAAATTTAAACACATTTATTGGGTTCATATTGGAAATCATCAACATCTGATGGCATAGTTTTATGGATAATTACCGCCATGGAGATAATGCAGCATATGAAAGGAAAGCTTTGAGGCTTCGCCACTCTCTGGGAGGAGAGTGCGTAGGTTTAGTTGTGCATCTGAGCTGTGCCCAAAAGGCAAATATGTGGAAAGTTTGGTGACGAGCATCCAGGCGTGTGGTTAACAAGATTGCATCTGGTGAGCAGAAAGTGTAGGATATAGCTTAACTATGTATTTAAAGGGCAAATTATTTTCACATTAAGTTCAATGCCATCCGTAATCCTCCCAAATATAGATAGAAGTATTTCATTTTCAGTACAAAATAATTATTCAAATACCCTATAGTGCAAATCCCATTAATTTAGTGCATGACACAGTTTTTGATTTTCTACCACAAAACAAAATGGAAAAGAATCCAGTAAACATTAAAATCTGTTGTCTTATTTTGGTAATCTGGCTGCTTACTGACAAGTAAATAATCAATACAAATAGTTCTGAAGTGTCTGAAAATAGACAGGCGATTTAAACTGTAACTAACAGCCATGCATTTTCCAGCTGCAGTGCAGTGTTGAGGAAATGACACCAGCTTTGATGGGTTGTATAGCTTTTGAGATGAGCCTCTTTATGCCGCTTGCAGTTCCATTATGGCTTTGTTCGAAAGCTTGTTTACCTGCTGATAACATACACTGGTGGATTCAGGAGCACCGATCCAAAATCTGCTGCCAAAGTCACTCAAGTCTCATTGTACTGCAGGAGGGGAAGAATGAAATGTTTATGCGGAGGGGAATGCAAATGCTAAATGTGAAATCAAACTATGGGACCAATAAGGGATCAGAATAACTTTGCCAGGTTTTATTTTTAGCCCAGTCGCAATGCTAGCTTTGTGGAACACTCCTCAGTTTAGCCTCTGTGCATCTGTGTGCTTAGGTTTTACTCAGTGGAGAAATGCTGTTCCAATTTAACAAAAATGTTCAAGCTGTAGATGTCTATTTTTCAGATGAAGTGCAGAGAATTTAATCTGATTCAATCATGCTTCGTGTCACTTTAATTAAGATGAAAATGACCTACCTGGTTGAGGAAAATACCTGAATATGGTGCTGTTTGTCTGGTATAATATTCAGTATCAAATAACTAGGAGATCAAAAACTGTTAATCAGATCTCATCGTTGTACATCACTTGAATATTTTTGGATTTCACTATCAGAAAAGCTATGGTCTCGGGTCAAAGGAATAGCCCCTTGGTTTGCATATTAAAGAGGCTTTGCTAGACCTCTGTTAGCCATGCATCCCCATGCAGGCAGGTCTCCAGGGGGCCAGCAGGGCCCCACAGACGGGCAACTAGGGGGCCAGGTGACCCTGTCTCTGAGGTTAGCAGGAAACACTAAAGAGGGATGGGCAGGGAGCTGAGGAGCCACTGAGTGCGAGTGTGCAAGGCTGGTGATGGCAGCTGTCAATGGTTTGGAAGGAGAAGCAGACAGATTGTGCGTTCTGTTGGTGCAGCCAGTTCGCCACCTGGCAGGCTTTTCCTTGTTAGAACTTCTTGCTGTTTCTGTTCTCATCAGAGAAATGTTTTTCCTCTTATCCTCTGTGTTCAGAGGAAGTTAAATTTGTCAAAATGTTTAAAGATGTTTAGCGAAATGCAATTGTTTAAAGAATGCTGTGTGCATTCTACAGAATTGCTGCCGGTCTCGTTAGTAATCAAATTCAGTAGAAATGCTATTTGTGAATGCAAACCCTGTTTTGGATGATGAAATACTAATTAAATTATGTTTACTACACACAATATTAGAGACTGTGGAGGTATGCCTTGTGAGTGTTGACCTTGTACTACATTATTTAGCTGTGTTCTTCGAGAAAGGGGGTATGCTTTAAGAGGTAGGATTTGCTTATAAAAAATAATCTGTAACTTTCAAATCCCATCATAGCCGTAAACACTGCTCCATGTTGTTCAGTTGTTAAGAAAAAATGCAAACGTAAACCATGAACAGCTTAAAAGTACATTTAAAAATCAAATTTGGCAGTCAGTCCTTGTTCCAACAGGATTAAAAAAAAGTCTTTCATTTGATATAAATATATGCAAAGAGAGTGGTGTGGTGATCTGGGTGCCAGAGGTGGCGCTTTACTCTGGATATTCTGGCTTGGGCCTGTAAGGGACATAAATTAACATGAATTAACACATGCATGCAATAAGAAAATAATTAATTCAAGTTATCAGTCACCTCTTCCATTCCAGGAATCTGATTGACAAGATAAAGTAATGTGCAAACTGCTTTTCAAAGCTAACAGCCTGGAGCACCCCTCCTATTAGTTAGTCATTCCCTCAGTATCACACCCGGAATCTGTCATTTCACAATTTTCTCCTATAATGCATATGTGCCGCTCTCACCACTCCACTAAAGCAACTGCCATCTAACAAGTTGACACAGAGAATGATACAATTCACGTCCAGTATTCAGTTCCATATACAGCAAGCATCTGAGGCAGACGGGTCAAGAATATGGTACATTCTGTTCTCTCTCTCAAAAATTGCATTTCCCTGCTGGATAAAGCTACACCTAGGATGAGGTTTTAGGATTAAAACTCAGCATGTAATGATTGCATTCATGAAATTATGCAACATTTCATTCCTCCCTTAAGACCGTCGTCTTCCCACAAACCTTAAGATGCATTATGTCTTCTATGCGACAGATGAAGCGGAGAGTAGATAGTAATAATAATAATTAAATAACAATTAAAAGTCAGCTTTGAGGAACTATTTGTGTTTTCATGAGAGATAACACCTGCACTGATATCAAGTCAGTCTTTCCAGTAGAAGGTAAAATTTTCCAAAGGTTTTCCTAAATTTACTGATCTGGCCTCAGCTCAGTTTCAGGATGCACCTTTTGTTTATCCAGCCAGTTATTTACTATTCAGAGGAAGCTGATGCCATCTGACCTGTGACTGCTCTTCTCACCTGATTGAGCCAAACTTTGAGATGTCTGTCCCCGTAGACGCAGAAACAGCTCTAATTTTGACAGCAACGACGGACGAGATGAAGATTAAACCTGCAGCTCAGCAACTTTTGGAAAGTTGGTGAGTTTAGCATCGTCACGTTTTTAGCATCTCTGCTACGTTGGCTAGCATAGCCCGAGAGTGCTATGGCAACTGATAATAATAATAATAATAATAATAATAATAATAATAATAATAATATGTATTTTTTCATGAAATGTTTTGAAGATAAGGCTCAGGCTCTATCTCTTTTGCATGTTCCACTGTCCCTTTAGCTTTATTTATCTATAGTTAGGACGCCAGCATGTTATCCAAGCTAGGTCGACAGTTGTTTGCCATGGTAAGCTAGTTAGCATCAGACTAAATACAAATATTATACAATATAAAATATCTGTCTTAAAGTATATTAATAGGATGAATGCTTTATTTCATGGAGGTTTTGATCACTGTTGAACTGTTTCCTTTATCAGGAAGTGATGCCACAGCTCAAAAGGGTGAATGCATTATAATTATAATTTTAATTGTTATTGTTATTATGTATAAGCATTCCTTTACTTTGCTGAAAGTGTTTGCTGACATGTTTTTTTTTTTTTTTGAAGTATAACCATAAAGGCCGAAGTAAAGCGAGCTTTGAATGAAAAAGCCCAGTTTACCAAATTTGGGGTAGAAAATGTGGGGGGGATGTCTAAAGGAAGATGGAGTGCACAAAAGTAGTTCTGTTGCCTGAGTGTGGTGACAGCCGGTCCCAGTCCCTGCAGGCCCTCACCGAGCACTGTGCACGCCTGACGGGAAACTGACTGCAGCTCAGGACATGGCCTTGTTTGTTCACAGCACCCCCCCCCCACCCCCCTTCTCTCTCTCTGAAAAGAGTTATGCTGTGTGTTTTGAATGGACAGCGTTTTTCTTTGTGTGCTTGATCAAAACAGAGGGCAAAGTTAGTCAGCAAGTTGCATAGCTTCTGCATTCTGATTCTTCAAGCCTCTTTTGTATGAAGTTTCGCACTATGTTTTACACTGTGTTTGACCTGAATGGCGTGCTGGAGGTAGGAGAATTTCTTTTTTTTTTTTTTTTTTAACAAGCTACAAAATAGAAAGGGGTAGAATGTAATTTTGCACTAAGTTATTACTCAATGGTGTTTTTGTGATAGAACCAAACAAGTAAAATGGTCATATGGGGTTAAAAACTCCGCTGTAATACACAAAATGACAGAGTGCAGTGTTACTGAAATATTTATATGCTTTTATCTGATCTATTTCCTAACCACAAGGTATTTGCCTGTGAATCCCTGGCACTTTTGATATTACCTGAAGGCAAATGGTATATAGATTTATACAAGTTATTTACAACAACAGCCAAGCCATTCCTCTGGAAACTAGGCTGCAGATCAAAGGATTGTTTTGATCTCTACTTAGCATATTTGTTTAACCTAGCCAGTGATTCTGAAAAGTGCACAAGCTTTTCGGTGATATGCAGAGCACCCTTTATCCGTCTTTTTCTTCTGTTAGCTCTGGATTTAAGTACTTTCTGTATTTAGGAGACAACTGGATTTGCCAGCTTTTGAAATTTAGTTGCCCACTGCTAGCAGTCTTGGCACTCAGAAATAGATAACTAGGTATGTTCCACTGCTAATCCTGATCGGCCTTGTAATAGTATTTGCGGACTGTACAGCACTCAATTAGGGCATAATGTGCTATTTTTATTTCCTTTAAGTTGGATTAAATGTGAAAATGTGTTTGGGTCTTTTTTTTCAGTTTCCATCTACCATTTATTGTGTATGTACTCTGCAAAGTATTGTTTTATACTGTTTCAATTAGTAGCACTCTCTCAACACAGGACTGCAAAATGTCAGGAGAAAAACAATGTCCAAACGCTCTCTAAAAAAGATGCCAGGGCAATCAGGAAATTTTCTGGAATGCTTAAGAGAATGCATATGCACACAATGCCCTAATTCTCTCTTACTTTGGGTTTGGGAAAGATGAGCACAGGTTTACTGAGAGCCAAAAAAGGGGGCAGATGGCTCACAAGAGGGATAAACCTGGGAAGTCATGCTGTAAATGTGTTTTACAGAAAACAATGAAAGGAGCGGACAAAGCGATTGTGGCAAAGTCCTTTGGAAAATGGAAAAGCAGCTCTCTAAGGTCCAGGACCATGGAGAAGCCGGATGAGCCGTCCGAGGAGAGTAAGGAGAAGTGCCCATCCAAGTGCACCTGTGAAGCCCCCCAACTCGGAAAGAAACCAGTTGGTAAAAGTACTTTATTTTCTTATTTCAAGTATATTCATACTTTTGTGTCTCTCAGTCTATTCTTCTTGTGGCAATTTTAATTATTACTGTGGTGACTTGTTTTTTTTTTGGGGGGGGTTTGTTTTTGTTTTTTTGTTTTTTTTTTTTTCCATTTGACTCTGTGGCCTGCCATATCCGGTGAACAAACAAACCACATTGTTGGGCAGGAGAATTCCTTTTGAGGGAAAGTGTGTCTCCGATGATATAGTGTTGCCAGAAAAAGACAAAGCAAAAAATAGCAAACACAAAAACAGTCACAGGTGCATGGGAAAAAGAGAGAACCGAGTGAATGGTCACTGCGGTCCCCAGGAGGTCTTTCAGTGTTAGCCAGTGCGGTGGGTGGACTTCTGACAAGGACGTTGGTTCGCAGCCAGGTGGAGTGTGTAACTGAGAATGCTCCTGTTTATTCTTTTCACATGCTAATGTGGCTCCTATGTGACTTTAATGCGGCAAAACTTTTTCTTGGAGTTAACATTTTTGTTGTTGCAATACATGCTCTTGTATCACAGTGGTGGGCTGATTCAAAGGCACCACATTCTTTTATATAAGTCTGAGAACGTGCCAGGGATAGAGATATATACTAACCACCGAGTACATAAATACAGACTGCTGGAATATTTTCAGTACATACAGGTACAAAAATATGGCTTTTAAATTAATGAACGAGGCAAAAAACACGAACGGGTCACATTCTGTGTTAGAGGCATGTTTGTCAGAGTTATATCTTCTACAATGACAGTGTAGAATTAAACCAGCGCTGTACAGTAAAGATGCCAGTTTTGATCCATCGGTGTTTAAGTGGAGATTAGTATGTAAAAAAACAACACGTTCTAACAAGTATGTACTGTTGATGATCATTTTATCTCATCGAACATTTGGCTCTTATCTTTTTTGCAGCCTATTCGTTGTGTAAAATGCTGACTACAGTGCAATATCTTACATTGGAGCATTTTTATGATTCCAAAAAACTGAAATTGGGCTTCTCACAGTCTGTATTGATCGACGCATTAGCTCTAAGCAAATGCACCCCTATGTGGACAAAGTGAGAACAGTGGGGTTTATGGATGAAACACATAGACCAAGCAGTTCTCAAAGGAGCATCGTTTCTCTTTACTACTATTTCTAATATGCTACCTCTCATGTTATTATAATGGGGTATCAGTACTGAAGTAAATATACACTTAAAGATATCGCAGCTTTCATTAGAAGTTTATAAGCCAACCTAATGTCTAATTCAGCAGCACAAAAGAGCAATATGGCCTCACGCTATGGGTCTTTCCATACCTTGTAATGTACAATCTGTAAATAGCTTCAAAAGCATTGCATCTGCCATCTGCACTTCTAGGAACTCTTCTGCATAACCATTAAAACAAGCTGTCTCAGAGGACATCATTCGTATTTCAGCCTCAACCCTGAATTACTGTGTGTTCATTATAATTATAAGGGAGGAGTGTTGCCAGGCTAGCCTGCAGAATGCCAGGTGCACACTTCCATAATCTACCATTTTAAACAACTCAGAGCATTAACAACAGTATCTATGTGCTATTCAGCTATTAGTTCACTTTGGCTTTCGTGCTCACACTCACATCAGTCATCTGAACATTTTGTGCCACAACAGACATACAAGAAAAAAGTGCAATACTTTGTAGTGTTCCATTTTCCTAAGCCTGCTTAGGTTATGTGACTGAGCCATGCTGCTGTGTGAAATTTTATCCCGATACTGGCACTGTATCCTTGTGAGGGAGTCTTGTAAAATAGGTTTACTTAGCGCCTTTGCTGGCATTTTCCGAAGATAGCAAATGCACAAACACTGTCCATGATCGGATTAACCGTTCTACAAAATGATGTAACTCTTTGTCTTTTTTGTGTGGCATAGGTTTCTCTGCTTAAGTTTAGTGGTCATCCACAAGAGAATAGGAACATTTGAAATCCAGTCACATCCTTATAATCCATATATTACAAATAAAATAGATGACAGCCTTGTTTAATCATAGCCTTTTGTCTCACAAATGTCACATGTAACTGCCCAGAGTGATTCACTCAACCACAAATTCGCAAAATTCTTTTCAGATACTGCCTCAAACTGAGCAACAACAATTCTTAATTAACATAAGTCCTAATTTGAAAGGCATTTAATTTTGAACTTTGCCTGATGTTCCTCTGTGGTGTTGAGGCACAGGATTTAAATTCCATGTGATAAGTGTGAAAGATTTTTTAAGCATCCATATACAGTATAAAGTATGCTATGCCAAGTACACTGAGTACATGAATTTGCACCTGAGGACATATAGCTATACATCCAGAGTCACAAGGTGTGTCAAGACAAAATGTTAATTACACAATTTATGACATAAATCAGTTGAAATATCTCCCTGGATGTCACTTATTTACATTTTAATTACTACTATTACTTATTCTTATTTTTGGGATGTGACCATAGCAAGCCCAATTCCTCCCCTACACTAGAAAGGAGCAAATGACTGTTTTCCACTGGAGGTTTAGATGCTTGTTTATCACTTTTAAATACCATCATCTTTGCTGAAATCCCCTCTCAAAAGAACCTTTCACTTGCTGGAATAAATTCAAATTAAAATTTAAATCCCTCTTTGCATTTCTTCTGCCTTTTTTAAAATAGCTGCCTCCTTTTAGAAAGCTGTTTATGTAGTGATCTGTTCATAATCCAGTTTGTTTCTCAACAGCGAAAAACACAGAAATCGTATTATCACTATCTTGGAGAGATGATGCGAGAAATCAGGAAGTATAAATGTCTGGATCTGTGGAAGTTTTCAAAGTTGTAAAGCTGAAGAATGTGGCAAAAACCTTTCAGTAAAGTAGTCTGTAAAACTCTGATTTGACTTGCAAATATATATAAGTATGAAGTCCATTGTGTCATGGTAACTCAAAAACATTTCACCTACCTTTGGAAAAGCTAGTGTGAAGACAGACAATATGTGCTCAGTCAACAAATGCATGTTTCAAACAACATGCAGAGTGTATTTGTCATATACCGCAATTAGATGTCTCATCAGAAATGTTGATGTGTGTCACATAAAGCTAATGATGTGAGATTTGGAAGATTAACCTTTGGCACTGTAGTTGACAAAGCATGTAGATCTCTGGAAACAGCTTTTTCAAATCTTAAGAGGTGCTCACCTTCTATTATACTGAGAAAAACAATATCTAATCAGAAATGTAACAAATATAAACAGAAACAGCAGACATTTACATGCAATGACTTTTGATAATAACGGATTTCAGAGGTAAAATGAAGCAGAAGAGGCCATAGGGAATTTTAATTTGCTGAAGCGAGATTGGATTTATTGTTTGGAAACAAATTATAATTGTGTCTCCTGAAAGTTAACCAAGATCTAAACAAAAGGAAATCAATGACCCACCCCCATTAATCACTCAAAACCGGCTACTTGTGCTGAAGAAACTTACTTCATAATCAATTTCTTTGTTTTGCTCGAAGGGCATTTGCATTTTAGTTCATGTCAGCAAGCTTCCTGTATCTGGCGCAATCAGAAATTGTAAGCCATCCACATTAATGGATTTTTTTTTTTCCTTCTGTTTATTCAAGTGCATATTGCTTATTATGCAAACTGCCCTACAAATAGTTTAAAGACAGAAAAAATTGCTGTTGAGTGGCAGATTTAACTTTTCTGGGGCTTGTTGTTTCTACCAGTGTCATAATAAATAGGATACATTATCTAAGACAGTTCTCTTTTAGTTTCAATGAAAATAACCAATATCTGCTCCTTAGAATCTTGCAATTGAGCACCCATGGGACTTCTTAGGCCAGACAGAAATGTGTCCTGTTAGTTGTGTCTAGACATACTATTACAGCCACCAAGGTCATTATCAAAGCATGCATTATACACACCTGTTACCATTGTTTAGATGCTCGTTTTGGCTGAACATCCAAGCTCCTATCTTGCCATTTATAGGCGTGTCTGCCTCATTGTCTGCCTGCCTGAGTAGAAAAGATGGGCAGGGACCCCCAGAGAGGCCCAGATTTGGACCTAACCTCTCAATGACACATCACAATGAGTCCTCTGCCCATGAACTACAAACACATCGACTGACCAGTCAACAATTGATTTCTTAGATGTAAGCAATCAGATGCTTCAATTTGAGGGCTGTGTATGCTTCTCATTTTTACTGATAAAGTGGATTCGAGTTTTCTATTAAAGGTTTTCTGCTGAAAAGCTCAGACATTAACTGACTAATCAAGCAGTGACATATGTAACATTACTAAAGTCAGGAACCAGTTACTGCTGATAAATGAATAATGTGTTTTTTTTTTACTGATAACGTTAATAATTGTGTCCAAAAATATATAATTAAATCATGAATCATCATTCAATGGACCCAGGTGGTTTTTACCAATTATCAACAAACTTTTGTTTTGTGTGTTTTCCACCACAGAAGACCATGTTTGGTCACATCTTTTAAGCCCATATGCTCGGTCCCGTATAGTCCTTTTATTTGTTTTGGAGGACTACCTGAAACAACAAATTGAATGTGGACAAAGTCGTCGTTCTATAGTTGTTAGTTGAAGGCAGAGACTGAAAACATCCTATATTTGTCCATAAAATATTTCAAATGTTATTGAAGTGTCTTCAAAGGCCACTGAATAAACATGGTTGCCCACTGTCACACAGAAATCACCCCAAAGGGGATTGCAGGGAAGTAATCTAATCATTTCTTTTAACTGAGACACTATGACACACAGTGTAGATAATGATCCCCATGAAAAATTTACTATTTTTTCGAAAGAATATTCCCTGTCTTCAAACATTAACATAAAGATAGTTCTACATCCTGGAGCCATATCAACAACACGTACTTATGTTTGGTTCATCGTATTTGCATATGCAAATAATTTTTTAAAAAATTTAATTCAGTCCTTTTATGTGACTTTCTGTGATGAACAAGCGGCATCAAGTGGTTGCACAATGAGGGTTCGGCACCACCAAGAAGAAGCGTTTGTGCCATTTTAGACCAAGCTTAAAGCATTATAGCTGAAATTAACCACAGTTTAATATAGATTTTTTCACGTCTATCACATTCAATGGCACAGTGTGAATATGTATTGTTGTTTTGCTGTACGGGCTGCCATACAAAATTAGTCACGTTGCTTTGTTAAAATAACTGGGCGGGGTGTAGAGTGAGGGGGTTTGTTGAAGTTTACTGCTGACATTTTGATCCTGCAGTGCATTAGAAGAATTCAGTTAAACATATTTGTGTAGGTTTCACAGGAGGAAGGTATAGTGCTCAAAACAACAGGGTGTTGTGACACTTCACTTTGCTTACATAATTTGCAGCAGAATGCAAAAAGCTTTTAGACACAGATGTGACCCATTGTAATACCTTTCTAAATGCAATCAAACACTTTCTACAAATATGAGCAGGACTTTTTAAATGTGAACCCTTGTTTGACATGTAATTTTGTCCAACCCACTCCCCTTTCATTTCTCCATCAGCTCTCTCCAGTTATGCCCACATTTTCAGTCGATGAAATAGCTTGACAAAACACTAGTTTTTAGTTTTCTATGCTGACTCCGAGTGAGGTCTCTCTCTCTCTCTCTCTCTCTTTTTTTTTTTAATTCAAAATCCGAACAGATGTTAGAACCCAAAAATAAATAAATAAATAAATATTGTTACATTTTGTAACGATGTTGCAGTGTTATTTTCAACATGCTTGCTCACAATTTGTCAAGATTGAGTTACATGAGTTGATTCCATTTGTTTTTCCACCCACCAATACCGACGTTTAGTTCAAGACATGAAATAATCATCCCTAGAACAAGCTTGTAGTATCCTCTCAGCAAGATTGTCTGCATCAGAAAGCAAAGTACATGTTACTTGATAAAATGGTTAGACAAATGAGTCTTTACTTTCATGTTTTTTATCATGATATGAATATTATTATCAGGCAGAAATGCTGAAAAGCCGGGAAACGTAGCAGGTCTGCTCTCTTTGTATGTCTCTTTCACTGTGTACCATCAATTGGCTCTTGAAGACAGTTGAAATTAGACTTTCAAATGAGGCATTAAACAAGGTGATGGTCAACTGCCAAACCTTAAGTAATGATATTCTCCATCCTCAAGTCCCCAGCCTTGCATAACCAGATGCACAAATCACAGAAAAAAGAACTGAAAATACATTATTATTACATATTGTGTTCACACGTCAGTCTCCAGGGACCTGGGGGGACATCACCAAGAGATAAGCGTGTTTGGGTGGCCCCTACCATCAGCTGGGGAAGGGCTACGCTTGGATCTTGAAGGGGGCCCCTCATGGGTATCACTTATTTTAAATCCTGAGCCACACCATCCCACCTCCCTCTTTTGCCCCCCTCGCCCCAGGCTCCACCCAGAAGTGTGGTTGCCTTTGTCATTGTAATCTGGCCCTGTTTGCTAAACGCTTCCACTGTTTACTCTCTGCTATGGGGGCTTGTATGAACAGGAGTCAGCAGGACGCAGGGTGACATCACTTTGGCTAGGGGGGGTGTTTGAAAAGCTGCATTTGTGATTTTCTCTGGGCCCCTTTCTTCTTTTATTCTTCCTCGTCTCTATCCAGGCCTGTCGAACGCATGAGCTAACCCAGGAGGCTAACATGGCCTACAGGGAGGAATTACACCTAATTACTTGAATAACTGCTAGGCAGCAGCCTTCCGTAGTCACCAAAAATCATTTCCAGGTCTCTGCCTTTTACTGATAGCCAGACTTCTTGTGACAGAAAACCCTGGACAAAGCGTTCACGTAGAAATGGGCCAAGAGAAATGAACCAGACTGACAGGTAGAACCATTAAAATGGGGGGAAATCAAATTAACAGACAAGGATTTCATATCATCTATTTTTGTTGTTGCCGTAGCGATAAAGTCGCAGACATTGAAACTGGTCTGTTGAGCCATTGTTATCATCCCTGGCCATCTGCTGCTGAGGAGTGACATTCCCTCTCATTTGCATGATGAGTGATGTATGAGGAGCTTGGGAGGGCATATGCCCTGGTCTTGTGACAAAGCAAGTGAAAGTTTTTTTAAAAGAACACATAGAATGAGGATCAATATATGAATAAGGCTGGATGAAGGAGTTAAAAAAAAAAGAAGCACTAAATCACCTGTGATTGTGTACGTGTGTAAATGTGTGGATGTGTGTTTGCCTGCATGTATGTTGCATCTTCACTGAGCGCACACAAATCTGTGGTGCATGTGTCTGTGTGAGTGTTCACACGCGCATGAGTAGAGGGTAGTGCGCATCTGCCTTCTTGTGTGCCTGTTTGTGTGTTTTGCGGATGTGGGAGTAGCGCGAGGAGGGGGGTTGGTGGCTGTTGATGTGCAAATGTGCATCATGTTGAAGGGCTGTGAATGGGGAGGTGTGACGTAAAAAGGGACCCGAACGCAGGTGCTTATCTCGAGGCTGTCAAAGGCACAGTATGTCATATTCCTGGGGACTACCTTTCAAAGCCACAGCACCAGCTCAGCTATCAAGAAACTGGGAGAAAATCAAACTTTTTGGATCACAGCACTAGGTTGGTGTCAAAGTTCTTTTTATTTAATATACTGTCGGATGGTCAGCATTTATCATCACTGATGCTCTGTATAGCATATGTGAACGACAAGTCTTTTAGCTCCTGCTGTTAGATGCTGTCATATGGAATTCAAAACAGAAGCTGAAATGTGCAAGTGTTAGAAACTTACTTAGACGTGCACTCAGATTATACTCAGCTGCTAACCGTGTGTTTTCTGTATCTAACATGATAAACAATGTGAAATAGATTTTTGCTGGCATTTATTCTGAATGATGTCAGGAGGTGTTTAGAATATTTTCTTCTCCGCTGATGATCGTTGTTTGCTTGACACAAATCAGTGTTCTTAAAATCTTTGCTGGGAGCTGAGTGTAGCTTCTGTCCAGGTTTCAGACAGACAGTTTGAGAGGAGATTAAATGGCTCAAACTGGTTTGTTTTTTTGTTGGTTTTTTTTTTGAGATGCATGACCTATTTTTGATCATCCAGATAACATGTGATACTGTCTACCTAGATTAAATTCACAGCATTTGTGTGGAGTATAAGCTTGTCTCAGAAGAACACATGTTTGTATTGTGTGCAGGGACAAAGCATTGTCAGGTTGCCTGTGGTTTTGACAGTGACAGCTGTACATACAAGACCACTGAGCCTAATGCACTTAAACATTGACTCTGTGTCCCAGAAACATATTTGAACAGTCAGTGAAGTATTTTATTGCATCCTGTTTTTGCTTTATGTAATTTCCATTGTAATTCCAGACTAAAGTTTGAAATCTACATGCTAATGTTGAGTGTGGAAGCAAAATAATTTACATTTCAGCTTTTATTTCATACTCCACTGGCAAGTCTAAGATTTGAACAAAGTCAGTGCGTTCAAATCATCACATTCTTTCCTAAATTTCTCAAATTATTGTAACTGTGGAAAAGCTGTAAGCTAATTCAACTAATGCTGACGTGTTATTGCAGTAATACAGATGACCAATAACTTTTATGTTATATGTGGGCAAGTTCCAGGTTTGAACAAATGTTGTGGGGTTAAAGCACTCAACAGTCTCCAGAGCAACTATTGATTTAGGAGGATTGATGCTGTTTGGAGAAGTTCATCATTTACCAGTAACTTGCCACACATAAAAGGCTCAAATCTGCTCATATGACCCAACTTTTAACCTGATTTTGAACAGCAGGTTTTTTTTTTTGTTTTTGTTTTTTTTAAACAAGTGATTAGGCCGAGGTTAGAGGATGTACTTTTAGTCCCCCTGATGTTATCACAACTTTCATGCCATTTTAGATTTTCCTCTTTATTCTTTTGAACAACAATAAACACGCAATATTGCCTGGAGTCAAAAATATCTGTGCAAAGGAATAACATCTCTCCCTGCTATATCTATTCCCATGTCTTTCAGAGCTATTACGCTCTCTGATTAAGGTGTTAAATCATTTTTAGCTTCAGAGAAATTCCATGGAAAATCTGGAAAATTTTCAGGGGTAAAATAAATTGAAATGCCAGTTGTCATTCTGCCTGTTCGCCTCCATTTAATCATAACTTCATCAGCTTATTTCAGTCAACTCGCATCTCCTAATAAACATGAAAAGAGCAGAGAAGGACATTAGATAACACCGAATTGTGTAACTGTGCCACATGATGATAATCCCTGAAAAAGTTTGGAAGTCATTTAGAAATGGTAACTGATGAAGGCAGGAGACATTAGCGAGGTCACAAAGTTACCGCTCAACGTTTTAATTACAATAGCAGTACAGGCAGTGGATGTGTGGTGAAGCAGTGATAAGTAAGAGGCATTATTCCTCCCTGCTCCACACCCTCCTCTTCAAAGGACAGGGACGATAGTTGCTACACAACACATATATGGTAACTTCTGCTCGCCTCCAGGAACTGTCCATGGTCCCTGATGCCCAACAAAACTAGATTCCCAAACTTATTTAAGTATTTGCTTTACACACTGAACATCTGCTGGAAATTTAGATTTTTTAAATTAGTTATTTGTAAAATAAATTAAAATAAACTTAGTAAACTGTGAGATGTTTTTTTTTTTTATCGTCGTAACATGTTTTAATTTTGAAGTAAATTGCCGTCGGATGTACACAATGTAATGTAGACAATAATATTGAATCCAAAAGCTCAACGTGCATGTTAATCTTAAAAAAAAAAAAAAAAAGAAATTAAAACACACACTTTGTGTTACCTGTTTTTGCCCTAGTCAAACTTCAGTTAGTTAATCCATGAAAATGAATTATGTGGATTTAATTCAACAAGGTCTCAGAAATGATCCATCTGCTGTTGAGCAGCTGGTGAAAGGATAAATGTAATTAATTACTTAACTTTTGAACAGTATTCCAGGAAAAAACTGTGCTGTTCATGTGTCCTACTGGAAAAAATGTAAAGCAGCAATGTAAACAATTCAAATCCAAATCCAAATGTATTTGTTTATACTCTTAGACACGTCTTAAAAAATATTTCCACACACCCTGTAGCATTGTCGAAAATTGGTGTATATCGTGTAAATGTCTAATCCATATAATGCAAAGAGTTTGTAAAAATGGAAATATAGAATTTAAAAATAATGTTTGTAATAAACTAAAATTTTAAATCATCCTATTATGAATTTAATGTTAATGTATTCAAAAGTATATAGAAGTCCAACTGTAATCCTCATTTTAACATTGATGCAGGATTACACTTAAATTTTGAGCATTTTTTTCTGGTTGTTTCTTTCTAAGAAACAACCCTTAAAAGTAGTCATTTCATGATTATGATTCAATTTTAAAATCTTAGTTAAATATGAGAGTTTTGTGTAATGTCAGTCATATTTACTATCTTGGTGCTACTTTAAAGAAAAATTATGTAAAATGTTAACAAGGTTAAATGGGGGGGGGTTCAACAACAGAAAAAGCCTTTTAGTGAATAGTTATATTTGTCTGACAGGGCAAGACTATGAAATGTTCCCAATTAATATTACATGGGATTTTTTTCCGCCTTTCTTTTTTCTAAATATATTTCAGAATTTACCTTGATTGTAATGTACCTCATTGGCTGTGGTTTTGTTTGTTGGCCTAACTATAAAGGATCTGCTTATACCCTTGTGGGTTGGGAAGAATTAGGATTTATGAATTTATTTCCTCTGTTGTATTGTTTAAACAGCTTTGGTTTAGTTTTGATCCCTTCCTCTTGCCTTTGAGGCTGTTCCACGGTGTCAGCTGTTGACTGATAGTAAGAGAACTGCCTCACAGTGTGAATGAAAGAAAACTAGCGGTTGGTAAACACTGATAAGGGATAAATAGAAAGCGGTCAGGCAGAGATAGTTCTGTGGGAGCCCAGATTGTGTGCGGTCTGTTAAAATGAGATTCTGAGCCTGTCCTTTTTATTCTTCCTCCCCTCCCCTCCCCTCCCTTCCCCTGTGCGGCGTTTGTCTGGAAAATCTCCAGTGACCCGGCTCGGCAGTCCCAGGCTGCAGTATTCTCTTTTTGTATTTGTTTTGTCTTCTAACAAGGGTCAAGTTGGCCAATAGACATGTCCCTGATGCTTATAGACAGCTGTCATGACTTCAAGTACTTAGAATAGTTACATTTCACAAGGATTCATGGTTCTGCACCAAAATGCACAACAGCAAGAGATTTGTGAAAAAAAGGAAAAATCTTCAAAATATGTACACTTTTAGTTTTTTTTATACATACGTTGAGAAGTTGTCAGCACATAATTTGCTTCCACAATTCCTGATTTTTAACAAGGTGGATAGGAGCACTTCTGAACATCCATCCATCCTTTTCTTCATATACGCTCAAAATATAAACCGTCAGGCCTGAATATATATGTATATGTATTTCACCGTGTTATATTAATTACAGTCACATAATTACATATTTACACTCTCATTATGGCAGACCCTGAGGAATATAAATCTCAGTTCTCAATTAAAATCACTCTAAGTGACTGTTTTATTCAATTCTTTTTAGGAGCAGTCTGTTCCTTGCAGTAGTTGTAGTAAAGATTTTTTTTTTTCTTCTTTTTTTTCTGGGTGAATATCTTTTGTGTGATTAAAAAGACCTTCAGAGGTCTTACCTTGAGGATCACCATGTGGTGTATTTACACAGAAAATAATTCAGCCCATTGTAGCCCAGCAGCTAATGAGATTGGTTGTTAAGTGAATGACACAAAGACTACAAAAAAAAGAGAGAAAAAAAAAAAAGCTTAGCGTTTCGGGTGAATATCACAATGTCCCTGCACACACACACCAACCAAAGACGCTCTCTCAGCAGCGAGACTCTGGACTACCCTCTACCCCACCTCGATATCCTTCTGCTCCGTCTCCTCTCCGATGACACTATGAGATTCACGACAAAGGCTAAAAGGGGCATGGTAAGTCGAGCTGGTGATTCTGCCCTGTCGGACATGTTAACATGAGTACATTTAGACGTAGGAGACAAGTGATTCTGTCTGTCTGTGTGAGGATGTGCTGTGCTGTAAAAGCCTCAGGCTCAGATAAGTTGATTCATAGAAGGGTCAGTAACATTGATGCTGTTTTGTGTGACTCAGAAGCAGCTCACCACACTTGACCATTCTTAACTCTGGCAGTGCTACTCAAACTTTTCTTGCCATTTCTTCCTCTAAGCCACATTCTTGCCTTGTACTTAAATTTTATCTCCGTATTGGAGCTTGGGCTTGCCTTTTTTCCACATAACTGTACTTTTTTTTTTTGAGTCTGTCAGTTAATGGTTTTGTTAATATCCTGAGTAATGCTTGACTTGTTGATTTATAACAATTTATCTCAAAAGCACTGAAATTTCTCATAAAGAAATTTCTCATAAATCATGACAGCAAGAGATGGCTAACATCTAGACTCAGTTTGTATCGATTGCTGGGCTGTTTAGTAACTCTCTTAAAAGTGAATGAATAATGTTTTGACACAATTGTGCACATTGTGAACACTGTGCAGATATCTTGTATCTTTGATCTCTGGATAGTGGCACTGGCGCATCAATGGCGACTGCTGTAATACAAAAATTTAAGTGCATTAGCTTATCATGCTCTACTGTCAGGCTGGAAAGTGGGTTAAAGTCCATTGCGTATATTAAACCCTGGACTTAAGTCAAATTTACATTTTGCTAAAGATTACTCCTTTTATTGATGCATATAATCATATTCATGGACCATCTGCTGATTTGGCAAGCATGGATCAAACTCACAAAACAGCCCTGCTAACCTTTTAAGTACAAAATAGTCTGGCTTAACTCTGCTAGCCCAGAAGTGTGTGCCCATGCATGTGTGTGTGTGTGAGTGTGGGAGATTGTATGGATATTGGATAATACTTAATTTAGATCCTCCAGGCTGCTCATGCCATATTTTATTTTATCATGATCGCTTTGGTATCGGAGCAGGGCTTGTGTTTGAACAACTGAGCAAATAATGTTTGTCTGACAATAAGCAAAGCAAAATCTCTGTTTAAGGAATCTGATTAAACTCTTGACCACAGCGTGCAGCTCTGAGTTTATATCCGTCACCATGGTTACGAGGATTTCACAATGCAACAATGCACATTTCCACCTGGCTGTGAATGGCTTGATGGGCTTCACCTCTTGAGTGTACTAAAACACTACCTAAGGCTTTTCTGGGTCTTCTAATAACTGATTTAGTCCTGAACTATCTCCCATTGCGTGTTTCACAGAAATAGAATTCACTATTGGGCATCCTTATTGCATGAAATACTTATGTTCAGCTCATTCCAAACAAAGCTTACGCAGATTGAGAATTCATATGCCAGAGGTAAATCCGAGTTAACACGGATTTATACTGGCATGAGTTAAAGGACTAGAGTTTGTAATCCAGGTGGCCAAGGGATTTTAACATACAGTGGCAAAAATCACTTAAAACTCCCCCAACATCCTGAGCCACAGAGCTCAGTAAGCAGACAGATTGTTCAGAATTGATGACAGCACAGCTACATCGGAGCTGGACTCTGTGTTTGTGTGTGTGCATGTATGTGTAACCGTGTGTTTGTGTGTACGCACGTATGCTTGTGTTTGTGTGTGCGCATATGTGAACATGTTTGCTTCCTATATATACTCAATTAGTACTAAAGGGGCTGTTTAGACTAAGACCTTGACAGATTGGTATTATTTTCCTTTAACAGGGTAGGGGAGCTGTATAGGGAATACTACCTTCTATCTGCATAAACATCAGTGGCATAAATAAAAAGACAGCAACCTCAATTTCAGTAACCACTGACTCGTAAGGAAATCGATCAAAGTCCCTATAATATCAAAATAATTGATCTTTTAATAGCTTGATCATCACACCCTAGACATGAAAAACATTGGGTGTCAAACAGAGGTGTGTGCGTCCATATTTATATGGGTTAACATGTGTGTGTGTTTACGCGCACATGTGCACATGTGTGTGGAGGACAGAGGAGCAGAGATAGAGTGGAGTTGTTTAATGACAGGAACAGCTGACTCATTTAGAGAGAGCAGTGAAAGGTAATTAACCCTGGGAAAACTACAGCTGCCATGCGAGCTGTTCACTTCAGCGCAATCTGATTAGGAATCACTGGTCGAGTCCCTGACTCCTTTCAGACACCGTGTGTTTGAGGTAAACTTTTCCCTTTGCCCTGGAGAGCCCCAGAGCGCTGGAGACCTGCCTTTTGAGACGGGGGATTAGCTGGAACGGTTACTACGTTTCTCCAAATTGCAGACCACCTGGTAGCATTCATGCAACCTCCTCCATGAAAGGGCCTCCTTGGGCAGGAACAATGAGCAGGATTACTCTGCTCATTGTTACACCAAGGCTAGAACTTCTTTTTCCCCAAACACCTGTCCCCAAATTAGACAGATTTGAAAAACCATCTTCATGACAAAATTCAAAGATTCAAACTAACATGAGAGTGGTTTAGCAAAATGGAGACTTGCTGATGGATGAATTGTCTGCTGTGTCATTTATTATGCTATTGATGCATAGTGTAGTGTAAGAACATACAAATTTTATTTGACTCAATATTTTGGTATTCTTAATTGGATTGAAATTCACAAATAAAATAACATATCATCTAGGCCCCTTTCATACGATAAGAGAACTAAAAGCTCCAGAAATTTGGTCAAAAACAGAAATTGGCTCTTTGATGTCAGAAGAAACAATCTGGACTTGGTGCCTCTGTGTGGTCCTGCTCCAGATGAACTCAATTTAGAGGGAAGGCTTTGTGATGACTTTGGAAAGCGATTACAAGATTCATAAATCACCTCGGCAAAGGTGTCACCATCTGACTCTTTTATGGGACTCTTGCGAACTCCATCCAATAACAAGTTTCCCCTGTAGTTATGCCATCATAACAAATCATTGAAGCGATAGTAGCTAGCCAGGCTCCTAATTGTCTGTTAAGAATTCTGTGAGCTGTGTTCTTTTATTGAAGCATCTCTGTCTTGGAGAAGTGATAAGATGCCAATACGCTCCTCTATAAAAGTACTCTTTGGCAAAAGGCACAAACACTTTGCTTGGCCGTCAGGGTAGCTGTGAGGCTGTTATATCTGAAATCGCAGTTGACTTCAAGATTTTTGAAAGTGTCTGCGTGAATCCAGAAACCTCCATCAGACGGAGGAATGCTCATAAATTGCCGGCAGAATTATTTTATTTCAATTATAGTATATAGTTTATTCTTACACATGCTTATACATATATGCATGTAAAAATAGCAATTTCAAGCCAAATATTTTCACTTTATTATGATCCTTGAGTTGTGTAATGTAAATATGTGAAGAAATACAAATAATTCAATGGATTTAATAATTTTAAAAAAGACCTTTTCATATGACGCAGCAAATTATCAAGTGCTGTGAAATATTGATTCAGCGTCAGTTTTATTCTGTAAAAAAAGAAAAAAAAATGAAAACAAGAAAAGCTCTTTCATGCCAAGTTAAAGCTATAAATTTGACTTCTTTAGACCTCTTTCATCCCCTCCCCCTCCTTTAAAATCCCTCAGCCACTATTCTGTTGTCCAGCTGGTACTTTGGGACAGGGCGCCTGATGGTCCCCTCACCATCTCACAAAAAAAGACAAGAAAGAAAAGTTGTTTATTTAAATACTCTTTGATCTTTAAACAGAGCTTAATTTACTCACCATGGAATCATTTGCATCTCAGTGAAAAATGGAAAAAGAACTCACCTGTGTACATTTTTACCTGCTGTCAACAGAGTAGGTGTGAACAGTGTTCAGGCAGGTGTATTACTGCCGGCACACCTTTTCGTTTCAGCTAGACTGTAAAAGTAGCCAACTCCCCTCCCAGGTCAACCCTACTATGGGGTAAATAGAAATTGTGATCAGTTTGCTGTATACTTAGACATTCATTACAAGGAAATATGAAAGTAAAAGGTGCTATCTCCTGCCGTTTG
Source organism: Echeneis naucrates (assembly GCF_900963305.1). Lineage (NCBI taxonomy): Eukaryota > Metazoa > Chordata > Actinopteri > Carangiformes > Echeneidae > Echeneis > Echeneis naucrates. Next base: position 14,118,380 of record NC_042527.1, on the reverse strand, counting down.
GTCTTTATTGTACATAAACAGAATACACTTAGCATGTAAAATTAATGTGAAAATTATTCCCGGGGTAAACTATAAACACAGAAGTTACCCCGCACATTTACCCTTTTTTTCTCCTTCCCCTAGATCAGAGTGTAATTGCCAGTAATCAGGTCTGTTTGCTGCTGATAAAACCACTCTGAATGCGAGGAACCCTCTTTGTGTGATGACTCAATTATGCCAGAAGTGGCTCATCAAACCTGGCCCATCAGCTGCTTTAATAAATAAGGAGGAAAACTTGCTGCAGGCGCATTATAATTCCATTCATTCCATAATTAAATCCATTCCAGTTTTAACCCTTCACTCAGTGTGCTTCTGGAAGAGGAAACAAAAACAAGGAGAGAGACAGAGGAGGGGGTTGGGGGGGCTACACACCAGACAGTGACCTTGCACAGAGCACCCATCCGTTCCCTATAATTCAAAATGATACCGTTGAAGAAAGGTTAAGAGAAAAAGGCTCATGGAGAAAAGGATGGGAATCAGTTAAGTCACAGCCTCTGTTTTTTATGTATGCATTGTTTCCACACACAGCCTTAGACAGTAATTATATTAAAAGAGTAATCTAATCATAACAGTTGGTTGGTTGAGTGTGCAGCACTGACATTTTGAAATCTTATTTTGTGTAATCTCATTTGCCTCTATCATCTCGCCTGTACAACCTATCTAAAGGAAATAATAAAAAGTAAATAATGTAATTAATTTTATGGTCTCCAGAATCTTACTTTGTTACTCTGGCCTGGTTTATTGGTTTCAAGATGAGGCATCAGCACAGAGTTTTTCACTCCATCACAATAATGTCTGTGTTAATTACATGAGAGCATCCCAAGTGCATGGATAAGCTGGGAACAAGGGGGCACAAAGACTCAAGGTCAGTGATGAATATCCACAGCAGCTGCACAGTATTAATAAGGCATTATATGAAAATAATAATAATAGCATCACTTTCAGCAAAATACGAGAGCATGGTTAAAGTAATGTCAGGAGCTTGGTTGTTTTACAGATATTTCCCCTCCATCTTCTCATCTTGGATCCAGCCTTTCCGATAATGGTGTGAGGCGGTGGTTATTCATGATTGCTGGACTGGGAAGGTCTCTCTCTTTTTCTACCCCCAGTCACAGCCCATTCTCTCCTCTGTGGTGGGAATGCTGGCAGATGGGGTTAGGGGGGAATGGGCTGGGCTCAAGGACACCTAGCAGCCAGATTAACACATAGAAAATTTCATAGACCCTCAGCATCAGGCTTCCTCCTTTCCCCCTGAGAAATCTGCCCCAGACGTAGGGAAATAGTCCTCTGAGAAGCATTATCTGTGTTGGTCTTGGGGTTTGTGTATGTGCGTTTATGGGTGGGGTGAGGGGGGTGCATAAATATGATTCAGCAGATGACAAACCAGCTCAAATAGTAGTGAGTCTTTTTTCATATGCTAATGAGACAGAGTGAATACCCCTCCCTCACTCACTCCCTCCTCTTTTTTCACCCAGTTTTGTTTTTCAAGGGAAATGCTCTGTGAGCTATAATTAAGACGATTTTTTTCCAAAGCTAACAGAAATAAATAATTCCATAATAAGATCTGTGAAGTGAAGAGGCTTAATGTACTCATTGTGTTCATCCTTGTTTTCCCTCTTGGATGTTTTGTATTAATTAGAACCAAGCAATTTGATCTCTGTCAAGCAATCAATTTGCATTGTGCTCCTTATTCCATGTGAGGTATTAATATGCTCTTTCCACCTTTATCTGGCTTCCTTTTTTCAAACATGCCCACAAGAACATAAAATATTCCTCTAAGAAATTTTAAAAACTGACTGAGAGACATACTGTTGATTTCCTATCTTAAAAGTAAATAAATTTCATCCTGTGAGATTAAAGTATACATGTTTTTGTGTTTGGTGTTGTTCTGTTATAGATAATGAATTACACGATCACCTCTTAAGAGATAAGACGTGTGAAAGCATCAACCAGGGCGGACAGTGTGGGTCTGGCATCTTATCCTACAGAACGCTTGGAAACCTACAGTCAAAGGTAAATAATATGACACAGATAAAACTCATAATTCTTAATACAAGGTGGAAAAATAACTCTTTTGGGGAACACCAAAAAAAAAATAAATCCCTGGAGATCAGTTATTGCGTTAACAGTGTTTTTGATAAGTAGCATAGTAAGTGGTGGAGAGTCAATGCTCTTTTGACCAGAGTGATCACAAACAGTGACATTGTTTTTAACTTATGCAGAGCTGTGGGAAGCTGGCAGATAATATAGTACTCTTTAAATAGTGTTTCTGAGTCTGCTTTCTCGGTAGCCTTTAGATGTCAGGGTGTCTCTGTTACAAACATTTTAGTAGAAATTCAAGTGAAATATTTATTCTGTACGTTTTGTGAAAGTCTATTAGGTTTAAATAGTTCATTACAACTCTTTAAAATATGACTTTTTTTAAATTAGACATTGTTATTATTGCATGTTAAGTTTTGATTGTTTCTGACATTAATGTAAATAAATGGCTTCCTGAGGGGAAAGGAAAGCACTTTCTAAATCTAAAAACACTGCTATGCTTTAGAAAATACTCAACAGCGATATGAAGTTAAAATGTTTTGTGGTGAAACATGCAAAAACACTTGTATCACACTTAAAAATTCCATTCTTTGTCCTTAATTCTATGTATAATCTTTTGTAAAAGTGATCTGCCAACAAATCATTTCTTTAGAAAATGTATTATGTTATTCCGCAAAATATAATGCCAGTCACAAACTAAGATAATATAAAAACAGCAGTATATTCATAATGAACTGTCGTACTAATCATAATATATACATATATATATATATATCTTCTAACATATAACATGAATATTTTATATAATTACAATTGTTGATCGTTATCTGTTTTGATAACATCCATAAATGGGTAGCCACGGGAGGAGATATGGTTGCTGCCAAACAGATTTGTACACTTATATCTGTTTTAAACATGTGTTGTTACGTTCCAGCTTCAAATGTCCATTACTAAATCCTGCATTTCATCAGTCGATGGCATTTAGCACTCTACCTGATAAATATATGACACTCTGATGAAAAGACTTGTTATATATTCGCAACGACAAGAAAAATTACACATGTATATGAATAAGTTCTCAGCCAGATCATGCTAGACGTGTTGAACAAAATCTCCTGTTTCACCCTGAATATATCTATTTGTTCTGCTTTCGTAAGCACTCAGCGTAACATGTTTGTCCATGTTGTTGCCATGCCAGGACTATCTGTTAGAGCACCAGAGCATCTACCAAACCTTTCCTCGTTGTCTTATTTGATGTTGGTCCTTGTTGTGTGAGTTAGATATAAATTCAGTCTAACTGAAAATGATAGGTTTTGCTGTTATTACATCAGAATTCCACATGGTGCCTTCAAAGAAGTGCTAGCAAAAAGGTTTAAATGTTTTTTCAGAGTACAACTTATGTAATGTTTGAAAGTTGATACTCTCTGCAGCTAAGGCTACAATAGCAGGAAATGGATCCACAGTCAGACATACAATGCAGTCTAAAACACTGGACTGACTATACACTGAGGTAATATAAGCCATTCTGATTCTTATAGCATTGACTTAAAGAAAAAAAGGAAAAGAAAACAACTTATGACAAACAGGTACTATTACCTTCATTATTACTAATATTTATTATTATAGAACAAAAGAAACTATTAATAGCATAAAAAGGTAAAGCAAGCCAGTTCCTAAATGTCACATAAAGAGAAGGAAAAAAACACCTTGGCTATACACGTGTGACTCAGTGGTGATATTTAGGTTCACAGATAACATCATTTGGACTTTGATGAATGTCTGTGTTGCCGATTGCAGCATGTAAGAGCAACATTTCCCCTTCAGAATGGCAAATTTATACAAAATATTGAAACATGTCTGTGTGGAAAAGTGTTAGAAACTAATGAGGTACATTTGTTTTTACAGAATGTAATCTATAGTGTTTGGGAGTTGTTTGTCTCAATAGGCTGTAGTAATCAAAAGTAATGAACCTATTATGAGCAGGACCTCTGAGGGCCCGGCGTGGCATTAAGAGTGTGGCACATAAAAGGTTTATTAAAGGAAATTAAGGTCCATCACTGCCACACCTGCTCCCCTATTATAAATGTATGACAGGTCAGTGCCTTCAATCACAACAGCAAACGAGAGAGAGGAGTCATGTTTCCCATTACCAGGGAAAAGTAACAGCATATCCTATGACTCACAGATTTCACTGGCCTGTGACCACTATACACCACCATCAGCCTGGAATAATTATGTTTAATAGGTTTTATTTGGGACCCACAAGCAACAGCCAGCGAGAGTGGATAGATTTTAGCAACTATTTTTGTCTAAACACACACAGTGAGGTGGTGTCTGTACTTTAATGTCATTATTTAGTGTCATTACATTTTTACTCACCTTTGAAACTTTCCTCTCCTGACATTATACTTTATGTGTTTGCATATTAGTGGTGTTTTAGGAGCACTTTGTGATGTTGACATCCACAACAAATTGATTTTAAGGCTCACTGGCTCTAGTCCACTGACAAAAATCAACAATAATCTTTGAAGAATTTGAACCTGTTTTTCTCTATTTACAATACAAATAAGAGAAATTGATTAAAAATAGATAAATAAATGAACATCCAAACATCACTGATCAAGTGAGGCTCATCTGGACATTCAATATTTTATTTTCAGATGGATTCTGAAGGTGAGGAGCAAACCCTGAAAACATGTAACAGCAGCGCAGGTGAGTACAGCTTTTAGCTTTAGTTTGGTTTTAACTACACACATGCATGAACACACACATACACACACTCCACTTATCGCCATGGGTTGGGGCTCTCAGTTCAACAATCCAACTTTATAACTGTCAATTTTATGTATTATCTTACCGGTCTGAAGAGCACTGCACTGCCATTTCATTATTCAGAGGGGAATAACTTCATTAAATTGGAACACTGGCTCAAATTAGTTAAGGAGTGTGTATATATTGTGTTATTGAAAACCTCTAGACTGAATATGTTATTATGCAAGTGTTCAGGGCCTCTGAGGCCTGCCTGCTCACGTTCGAGCTATTACTACATGTGGGGAAATTCATGAAAAGTGTTATTATTGGTTGTGCTTCATAGGAGTATGTGTAGAACTTGTGAATGAGATTGACGCAGACCTCTGGGAAAATTGATTTACCCTTTCAGATCATGTTGTCGTCTCTGTCAAAGGATGAGCTACCGTTGGTCTCCCGGAGAATGAGCCTGACTGAATGAAAAGCTTTTCAGATCAATGAAGAGACCACTTCTCCATCCTTATGTTGATTACACCCAATGGAATTGTAATGCTGAATACAATCTGTGGTGAAAGACTGGATAAAGCAGCATTAGCCTTTGTGGTGTCATCCCTAAAACATTATCAACAAAACAAATGTTTGCAGGACATGGTAAACACTCATTAACGATAACTCCAAAGTAGTGAGATGCGTTGAGCCTCTGATGAAGAATATGTCAGCAGATGCTGTGCGGTTGTAGTGGAAATGTAAACATGACTTTTTATCTGCTCTTTCTTGGCCTTTATTTCACAGGGCTGGCTGACTGCACCAGTGAGGCACACAGGTAAACTCTGATGTGATGTGAACACTTTCAGTTTTCTCACCTTTTTCATCTTTAAGCCAGTATTCTCTTCATAGATCAAATGTGGGATTCTTCTTACGAGGGTTTTCACTTCATGTATAGAAAAAGTCAAAAATGTTAATATTTGGACCTTTAAAACGAGCCAGCCACAGCCTCTGTTGACCCTGCTGTGCTTTTTGTCCATCCCCTTCGTCCCTCCAGCCCATATGGGTCCATGGCGAGGAAGAGGAGTGCTCAGGAAGGGGTGCAGGGCGCCCCCGTCAACAAGAGAAAGTCCCTGCTGATGAAGCCCCGCCACTACAGCCCCAGTGAGGGATGTGAAGAGGAGAGCGAGGACCTGGCACCGCCACAGGACAAAGAAGAGCTGAGGAACATTGACACTCCAGCAGGTAAACAGATGTCCTGTTGTTTTGTCTGTTTTGATGAACAATTGACGCTGAATTTTAAAATCCCATCTGTTGCATTCATATTTCCCTCCCTCTGCCATCAGCCAGCAGCCGCAGTCATTGTGCAGTGGAAGTGAAAGACTACACTGCTGGGTCCACATTAGTTGTGTCTCACGTCCACAAATTGAAGTTTTGACAGCTGATCTGCCATGATATTTTTGGCGTGGCTTTACCCTCTTTTGATGAGGCCAGATTTCAGACCTCTCATCTGTCCTTTTTCAATAGCCAGTCCAAACCCATTCAATCCATAGAATGAAAAAAATGAATGGTGTACCAGTTCACTTTGATTTCGAAATTAAACTTCCTCCAATCTGCTATATAGAATTTTTATCGAAGTTGCCTTTTGTGAAAATCAAATGAGTTGTCAGCGTCAGTTGGCTTTATCTATTTTTAACAAAGATTTTTGCTCTGCCACAGGGGGATTTAATCAATAACAGTTAAATAAAAAAATGTTTATTCTCACTTATGCCACTGTCCTTTTCAGGAGTGAAAATGTTTTCTTTTTTCCTAATGAATTGAATTTTGTGCATTTTGGCAACAATGCTTGTGGTGTACATGTGCATTCTCGCCCACTATAATCTGCACTGATTTGGTATATTTTTAACGATGTAACTAAGCAACAAACGTAATTGTCCCTTTCAAAAGCTTTTGTTAGGCCCTCTAACACAGTCTAATACATAATTAGGCATAATGTCTACAGCTCATTATAGTACACATGTGTGTAGTTAAATGGACCAGGAGAGTAGCTTACTGAATTGTGTGGATTCATTGGAAATGGAATTTATTTGTTTCCTGGGTTCATATTACATTACAATTATCTAAGTAATTCACTGTGTATCATCGGCTTTTCATTTTGTTGCAGTAAATTCTGGATATATTTACTTTTTATTATCAGACGTGGATTGAGTGCTGTATATTTTAGTCGATTTGAAGGTGATATTCTGTGGACTACAGCTTTAAAACAAAAACAAAATCTGGTCAGAATGAGAAAACAAAAGTCTTTATAGTGACAAATTAATACAGACGGTGAGGCATAAACGTTTTCAGAACATATTTTTCAGATTCAGATCAGATTTAGGTTCTATTTTCTGTTACAGAGAAAAAACTGGAAAAAGTGGACTGGACGCAGTAAGAATTTCGGCTGTGGGAAGCTGGTCATATCTGCATTTTAACAAAAAGGGAGAAAAATAAGCCTCTCGTTTGGTCGAGCCACACTGTGTTCAACTCTAGCCAACTGCAGCCCTGCTGCAGAGTGCTGGTAATGGCTATTCTGGAGTACAAACTGTTCACCTGTTCCAACACACAAACCACTGGAGGGATCCAAGTTTTTTTCCTCCATCTCTTTCCTTTTTTCACTGCACTTAATGTGTGTGTCTTTGTGTGTGTACGTTTGTGTGCTTGTCTGACTGTATGCGGCTGTGTCAGGCCAGGGAGTCCATCTGGATGAAAAACAAAACCCTTGTTGCCTGCCTCATAAATGTAAATACGTGTAACTGGCTTTAATTTTTCATTCAACAGGGTTTGTCTTTAGACACCTCTTTTCAAATATTTTTTGAGCACAGCAGGGAACACATAGCAACACATTGTAATTTTGCCCGCGCACAACACATATAAACCAGACATGTCAAATTCCACTGCAAACAATATACAATGCATGAACCCATATATCACAAAAGAAGTGAGTTTTGTTTTTTTTTTAATCAGTGCCTGATAATTTCTGTCATATTTCAAAGCTCATCTGGTAAGGATTAAGTTTTTGTGGCGCTCCCATTATTAAGTGGTGGTTGACTTATGATGTCTATATCTGTATCACTCTGAGATCTGATTCTGACAATCCATCTCTATCTATCTTCTCAACCTATCGAATCCTACTTTTGGTTCGATCTCTGGTGACTGGCCACTTAAGAGGATATGCAGTTCAGCCAACTGAAAGTAAAAACCTTCACAGTCCAAAGAGCCTTAATCGAGCATAAGTTTGACTTTTGGAGGATAAAAAGAGATTTCATTGAATCAATCCAGATGACAGCGTTCCATTGTTAATCACTGACCATGACTTAATATTATTGGTGGTGTTAATAGAGTGTTGTTCCAGATGCATTTTGAAAGATAAAGCTAACCCTCTTTGTCTGCGCCTCTGATCAGACGTTCAGTGCATAAGGCTTCATTCAGTCTCGTGGCTTTCTGCACATGTGACTAGGATTTCTGGATTTATTGTGAAAAACGAAAGGCTAGAGGTCAGTGCTAATTAAATTATTCAGAGCACTCTGCAAAATAAGCTTTAAAAAAGAGATTATACAAAGTGAGAGTACAATTTAAGGAAAATTATATGTGTTTTATAATTCTTTAATCATGACAATGATACATAGAGAGCAAAAGAATCAATTTTCAATTCCAAAAATTGTGTTTTATCCAACTTTTAGTTTTGAGAGTTTTTATTGAATAATATATATTCGCCTCATTATGGGTGTTTAATATTATTACCGTTAAATAATAAGATACGTTTTTCAACAAGAAATATTCTGCTTCACCAAGGCACAGAAATGATACATATGTATCATTTAAACGTTAAACAATAGCCTGTTTTAATTTAACGAACTGATTCAATCAAATTACCTCTTTAAAACTTGATCATTTCCATTCATGTTTTATATTATATATGCATGTTGTTGTTTTTATTTTTAGAAAAATATATGTTTCTTATATTTTTGCAGCTATTTTGTGTCATATTCACTATGAAGGCCTCTCATTCCTGTTATAACTAATGGCTGTTTCTGCCTTTAAGATTTATCCAACAAAATTGATGTCAGGTTTTTGACTGAGGTTGGCTGGCTTCTCCTAGAACAAGTTCTGCCACACAGACAGCAGCAGCTCAGAGAAATCTCTCTCTTTCATCTTCGTGTTTGTGGTTTTCACTATCTGTGTTTTCAGGAATCCTCTTCACTTTCCTTGTTTTCATCCTTCCATAAAAAACAATTTTGTGATTTTAAAATCATTTTTGTATGCAGATGACAACATGTTGCTGCTTAACTTGCACTTAAAAATACACATTACTAATTAAAATGTGATGTTCACTATCCAACACACTGTAAATCCCTGCATAATCATGTCCTAAATCTATTTTGGGTTGATGCTGTGATAGGAGACACAGAAGAAGAAGAAAACAATTGTGTTTTTCATCTCCAGGTTTCATGTTCAACTAGCAGAAAGAAGGGTCATATATGTTATTTAAAATATACTTGAAGAATTGCTTGGAAATCTTGCAACCTTATGATTACCATTTCCACTGCAACATGTGTTATAAATCCTCCCGATGGTAATAAAAACATGTTTTTCTGAAGATATTATTCATTGAAAAGTAATACAAAATCTAAAACCTTGAAAGGATTTGGGGAAGATTACTGAGGACATACAATTCTTATCCTTTGTGTGACTGAGGGGTCAGAAAAGAACATATGTGGCCTCAAAAGACTTGGAAACACAGAAACTATTAAGTGTTTTGTTGTTGTTTCAGATGGAAACTTAAATGGGATAAACGGAGTAACCAGCAGAAATGGCGGCGACGATGCTGTAGCAAAGTCCAATGATTCGGTGGGATGGTCAGAGGTGACGTCTGATGGCTCACCACAACGTCAGCCAGACACATCTGATCCTCTGATGGATGAAGATGAAGAGGAGCTCCTTAATAATGAAGAAAACCAAAGTCATGAAAGGATGAGCGGTACATCATCGCCACAGAGTCCATATGGAAACATGAGGGAAGCTGAATGGGAGCCGATGTCTTTGTCTGCCAAGGTGAACAGTTTGGGCTGCAGTCCCTCCAGAGCCTCTGATGACCTTTCAGGCCGGAATGTTAAAGAAGAACCTCACACAGATCTCGGCGGTCCAGTCGGTAGAGCGAGTATTTTTCAGACCGAGGTTTTAAGATACAGGCCACAGCCTACAGAGGAGGACAGTGAGGGGGAGACAGAGGTGGAGAGGTCACCTCGGCTTAATGGCTGGGCCCTGGGCCTCCATGAGAGGGGCCTTGAAATGAGCCGAGGGAGAGTTAACTTCAGCCTGCTGGAGCAGGCCATAGCACTGCAGACAGAGCAAAGACAGGTCCTACATCATGCTTACAGGGAAATGGACCGGTTCCTCATGGAGCAGATGTCCAATGAGAGGAGGCAACACAGGATGATGGACATGGACACCAGGCTCAATTATCCTGGAGGGAAAGGTAACAATAGAAAGGAAATGGCCTGTGCTGGAAATTTGAAAAACAGCTTTTACAACTCTAACGTCTTTCAGTGTGAATTAGATTGAGGTGTGATTTGAATGATAGATGGAGAGGAAAAAAAATATTAAAAGGAATAAAAGAAACATACGCAGGTTGAGAGAGGATCAGAGGATAAAAAATCCTCTTACATACTAAAAACATTTTGGCAACAAGTGAAGTAATAAATAAACAGACTAAAGTAGAGAAGACAAAATTTTCAGATGAAATTGCTACTACTCAGAATATTGGATTTTGATAGGAATCAACTGGATATTTAACCAGGGACATAAGTCTTAAATCCTCCTAAAGTGCCTCTCATGTTTCCCTCTGATTCTTCAAATGACTACAGCTAAATGTGTAATCCTAGATGTAATCTTTCGATGGATGGGCATTAAGAAGTGAATGCTGTGGTGAACTGCAGCCTTAACTAAAACGACAGATTAATAGATGCATTTGTGACAAAAAGTGTTTGGCTTTGCATGAAATTTCAATCTGCTGACCTATGTACAATAATTATACAGGACAAGTGTATTATGTATGTCTGTATTTCTTTATTTCCACTTTTTTGATTGAAAGAGAGAAAAGCTTTAGCATGCTATGGCATCAATACAGTGGTCATATTATTTGTTCTTTTTAAAATGTCAAATCTTTTTCTTTTTTTTTCTGTGTTTACAGATTCTCCACGGACAGATAAAAAGGATATTAAGTGTCCAACCCCTGGCTGTGATGGTACAGGCCATGTGACTGGCCTTTACCCACATCACAGGAGTTTGTCCGGGTGTCCTCATAAAGTCCGAGTTCCTCCTGAGAGTAAGTTGGACAAGGAATTCTATGGATACGTACACTATAATGGATGATGTACATGCATAAAACCTGTCAGTTTTAGGACTTACAATCGGCCACAGTAATTGGAATCCTAGCACGAACCTAAAGACAAAAAAAGACCTGCTTATATGTTTAGTTCAATTCAAAGATGCGCATAAAACTTTTCAAATAAACTTAAAGGATTTCTTTTCTCTTTCTCTCTCTCTGTCTCTCTCTCACTTCCTCTTTCTCTTTCCCGTAATATGTTGTAATGTGTGAATATTGAATTCTTTTTTATTCTTCCACATTGACGATTGTTAAGTCATTTCAATATAACTCAACAAACATTCAACATTAAACAGTAATGTTACAAAAGGAACAGAAAAAGTAATTAACTTTTTCAAAAAAGCGTGTGCTCTTAGACTGGAGGCAGTATTTGCAAATCAAAGGGGTAGCTAATGCAGTATTCAAAAATAAATAGACAACTCCAACAAACTAATTGGAGAATATGTACAGAAAAGAAGTTTCTAAGGATACAGAGCGGACCTTTAACGACGCATTTGTTTTGAAGAATATAATCAGCTGTCTTGTTACGCTCCTCTTTGCACTAAGCTATTTACATTTCAGCGACATTACAGCATCCCTCACAATGAGAGAGGCTTTTGCTTTTTTTCTTATGTTTGTGTCTCTGTAGGATCTTTGCTCTATAGGCTCTAACGTAACAGCTAGTTACATAAACCTTTGTTTAATGTATGAAAATGCATTTGTTTTATTTCTGACATGCTCAGAAAATACATATTTATGTATCATCTTATAATCTTTTGAGCTTCATTCTTCGTCAGTCATTTCACATATGCAATTACTCTGGACATGCTTCTCTCACCAAGCTTATCTCCTTTCCCCTCAGTCCTTGCCATGCATGAGAACGTACTCAAGTGCCCTACACCCGGATGCACTGGAAGAGGCCATGTCAACAGCAACCGTAGCACCCACCGGAGGTACATCGACAGGAGAAAGCCATTAGAAAATCTGTACCCTGTTCATAGAGTTACAGTATTAGGTTAATGTGTTTGATTTTCTCCTCAACTAGTCTCTCAGGCTGCCCCATTGCTGCTGCAGTGAAAGTCTCCAAACCTCAGGACGACAACCTGAAATGCAGACAAACACCTGACCGCTCACCGAGGTATGATGCCCGATAACGCTCAAGATTTTGACAGCTCTCAATGTGGTCACATGAGCAGAATAATAATTACAAGAAAGCACCCAAAAATTATATTCAGCTCTGTAGTGGACTAAAGTTTAAAAAAGCCTAACTGGGGCTATGCAAAAAAGTGATAAACACTATTATTGTTGAGAAGAGTGTGTGGGATATTTTTATTCAGTGATCCCAGTAGAACACAGACTATTTTCAGCTTTTTAAGCAGACATAAGCAATGGTTACTGGTCCTGTGAGTTCCTCTCTATTAGAGATGATAAAAGAGCAGAACTCTTTGTTCCCTGTGGATATATCATGGGCAGGATGCCCACTCCTACTATATTAATTAGTCTGGCAACCTGGCTGTGGATCTACAACACTCATCAGATCCCAGACTCTATGTGGGCAAAAACACTGGCGTTCTTAAATGGATTAAAACAATGTCTATACTTAACTGGTTAATATGAACTTGTATGTCCTATTTTGTGAGTTTCACACAATAAAATAAGTATTTTTTAATTTGTCTCCTTGTAGAGCCATCGGCTTGATAAAGAAGTTTGAGCTGAACCAGCTGAACTACCGGCTCTCTCATCCAGTAGCAGCCTTGCAAACAAGCATCACAAAAGACATGGACAAGTACAGCAGGATCCGCTTTGATTATGCCAGCTTTGATGCACAGGTCTTCGGCAAACAGCCTCTGCTGGGGACTAACCAGGACCAGGAAATATCACATTTCCCTGATTGTAAGCTACATATATTTTATTTTATTAAAGACAAACATTATGTTCGTGTGTTAGGAAGACAAATAAATGTGTTTTATGTAAAGTGAATTTCTTTTCAGCTGCTTAATTATTACTAATGTATTTGCATAAATTATGTTTTAAGAGTCTGTTGCATGAATATTGTCTGCCTTCTTTCTCCGTCAGTGGTTGTTGCTTAAACTGTCAAATATCAACCTAAAACTAAAACCACTATGTTTTGGTGGAAGACCTGGCATCTCAACAACAAACTTATTTGCTAATTATTTGTTTTTTTAGCACCTCAGCAGTATCCTGGCTTCCTTAGTGCTCCAGGTGGCCGCCTGCCCACCCCTGGTCAGCACAGCCCGCCGAGTCAATTCAAAAAAGAGGATGGTCTCCAGGCCACAGCAGCGACTGCGGCCATCCTTAACCTCTCCACTCGCTACCGGAAGAACATGGAGGCTGTTGCTGGCCGGCCCTTGGCAACCTCCACAAAGGTAATCAAATTAGACCACTTGGAAAGGTATTTAATGTGGTCATTTTAAAGGAACTCTGATTTGTGTATAAAAAGGGAAGACATCAAAAGACAGATTTTGGCAAAGGGAGCTTGGTGCTCTGGTGGCAGAAAAACAAGGAGGTTTCCACTTCGTAAAGCTTTAATGTACACAAATGAAAATTTGTGTAATCACATCAAAAGAAGAAATACAATCAGCCTTCCTTCCCAATTACGAAGACTTGTCTATTTTTTGTAAAACATGTGGTATTGTACTTAGTTTCGACATCAGCTGGCATGTAAAAATCCTGAACTGTTGTCTGAAAATGCATCTTGCCCACTGCAGATGGCAGCGGATATTTTGCTTAGTTTTATGATCCAGCATAGGCTGTGTGTCTACACCAGATAGTATTTAAAAGCATTTTAATGGATTAGGCCAATCAGCTAAAGGAGTTAACATCTGAAAAGTTTAATTCACACAAAATCCAAACTCTTCTTGGAAATGCCCATGGATCCAAAATCTCTTCAGCTGTCTTTATCTGCAACCCGGCATTGTTTTCAACTTTTTCCAAAGTCACTTCACGATTAATATTGATTGCATTCTGTGGGTTACATACATGCACACTGTACTGTAGATGATTCAAGGTTTCCACACCTACACAGCACAGATCCTTGTCTCCCAGCTTGTTGAGCTGAGAACGTGGCCCTGTACCAGGTACCAGCCCACTGAATGAATAAAACAGTGTTAGCAAGTTAATCATCTGTTCTCATTTACAGCTTAGTTGTCTTGGAGAGACGTACAAAATAAAGAGCAGCTTTCTAGTCTGAAAAAAGGGTCCATATTTAGAGTGTTATATGGTGTTGGATGCTTTAGCTTATCTGCATATGTATATTGCATGAAGAAATATCACACACAAAAAATCTGGCCTTTAAAGCGTGAAAAAACTGATTTTACTCACATAAAGGTGCAAACTTAAATTGCATTATTAATCAGTTAATAATAACAAAAGCCACTCAATACTTCATTTAAGTTTTTGACGCTAAAAACAAAGTCAAGATCTAAGTATGATCACAGAATGTCTTGCATGTCCTGTAGTATTACACTGGTGTTATTTTCATTAGGTACACACATCATCAAATGGCTTAATAATTAAAGTGGATAGCCACATCCAATGTTCATGAAAATGATCCCCTTTAATTAATTTGAAAGGCTCCCCTCTGTTACAAAAAAATAATGATGTATAGGCTTTAATGAAACATATGCGTTGAATAATTGGTTCCATTTATGGAAAGGATTTCAGCATTTAATGAGGTAAAACTTTTAATACCATAAAACAGCCATAAGTCATCATGCTTCTGCGTTTCAGCGCAAAAACGACAAACACATCTGTCAGCGGGGAAACTTATGCCACATTAAGCTTTTTAATTTTTGCTATAATAATGATGACCTAAAACCAGCCCCCCCACCCCCACCCACCAACCCACAGCTGCCATCTTGGTTGTGTGTCCTAGAAAACAGATGACACAGCTGTCACTGAAAAACTACACACCAGTGATTATTTTTTTGTGTTCAGCAGAATTAACGCTGGCTTAGTTTGGTACTTTGTCTGGTTTGAGATAACCACTGTATGTATTATTTGTATGTTCTAAACTCGATGCTCAAGTCGATTTTTTCCAGTTTTCTGTGAAATCTTGGATTCAAATGAACCATATTGCTCTTGTCATATTAATAAGGAACCATAGTGTTTTATTTACACTCCTTCTAAAGTAATTACAAAATATTTATATTTTTATCCTCTGAGTCATCCGTTTTCAGATGTTAGGAGGCATTGCAATGAGATTACTTTATTTTTTGTGCACTTCCTGCAATATGTGGCATGCATAAGTTAATTAAAGAATTGAACTGTCTGTATTTAGGACATGCTTATAGAAGTGGATGAAAATGGCACCTTGGACTTGAGCATGAAGAAATGTAAGGAAAATGTGAAAGCCCAGACGAAGACACCTTCAGACGACCCACTGTCTTCTCCCGAGTCCACTGTGGCAAAAGGCGGGAGCGTGCTCATCAGCCCCGCCTTCTACCAGCCGCTGTGTGAAAGAGACAGCTGGGAGAGCCCTATCCCTGTCAACTTCAGCAAAGCACACATTTTACAGGAAAAAGAGGTAAAGAGAGAAGCACAACTGACACCCGTGGTCTAATGTAAACTAAACATTTTTAATTTGCATGCAAATAAAACACATAAAACACAACAATAAATAAAAGGAGATGAGATTCAGCAGAGCAGGAGTTACACTTACAGAGCAGAATTTCAGAAGTACTGATGTCATAAATTCCCCCAAAACGCCTGTAAGAATCTCTAAAATATTTGATACATATCAAGATTTTATTTTTTGAATATTCAGTTTGACTCTCAATGCATGAAATTAAACTTTAGCTAAGTCAGACCTCTTAATTTTCTCTGAAGTCGTCACCTGATTTCTGAGTTCTTTCTAAGAAATTTTTAAGAAGTTACTGAACTTAAATGATGGATTTATTTCCCTTCTGAAACTCCAGAAAAATCATAATGTTGACAAATAAGGTCTAAAAACACAAACTTAAAAACATCTTAAAAATGGATGTCCTCAATGTAGAAGATGCCGTTAGTGACATACTTAGTAAAAACATTTATGGTAACATTTTCTAAGACAAAGCAGCACCCCCAGTCAGATCTGTGTATCTATAACACACATTAAATACACACTGAGGACTATAGTGCTAATCTACTCTGCACATATCACTCTTGCCCAGGGGCCTGAATGACGCTTAATCTGGTCTTCAAACGCTTTCCTTTTCATTACTTCACAGGTGGTATTCATTTGTAGTTGATATCAGGAGTTATCACATTTGACCTGCTTTTAAATCATACACAGCATCTGGTGACTCCACAGTGTTGTCTGTGAAAAAAAAAGGAAATCCATACGTCACGGCTATACATCATAAATACTCTGTGGATTAAGTGTGACTTTAAATGGATGTATGGTTTGCTACAGTTTAAGTATCCTTAAAGCATAATCTCTTTCCCTTGCACTCTAACCCCCGGGGCTTGTGTTTTAAGAGTATTATACAGGGCTTTTCATTAATTATTCACTTTTAGGTCATTGGATATTGTGCTCAGGTTCGATATTTTGGACAGCTAAAGCCATGTTTTTATCTTTTCTTTCTCAAAAGGAGGATTATGATCAGGTCTCGTTGGAGGACCAGCACTATCAAGGAGACGGCAGCATGATAAGCGCCAAAACCAAGCTGCTATTACGAGATTCAAAGAAAGAGCTTTTGAGGTACGTTATGTTGAAGACCGAAACATCTCAACGCGTAATGTGAGCTTGCCGTTTTGTTGGCAAATGGTCAGTTTTAATATGAAAAGTGTAACTCCAAACTACACCTTTCTGTAAATAGGACAGTTTGCTATAAGTGAGTCAAAAAACACGAATGAAACTCACTGTTACATATATGATTGTAACTGGTATGTCTGCAGGTTCATATGGAGAAGAAATGTATCTATTTGAAAGTGAGTTTTCGCCCTGTATGTCCTGTACAAGCTTACAACTTTTGATTCTTGTAGTTAGAGTGCATGCTCTGCTGGGTCACCTCTTGAGAATTACCCCACAAAAAAGTAGGATCCCCTAGTTTTCACAGCACAGCTCCCTTACAATCTACTCAGTGACATTCAGACACTGTTGAGATGAATGTTGAGCAAAAAAATGATAATTTTTCTACTAAACTTCCCGCTGTACTAACTCTTTTTTTTTTTTTTTAATGCCCATGAAAAGGTTCTAGATGTAAAATAAAGATTCAGTTCAAGCTTTGGGAGCTCTGTGGGAAGTAGAGTAATCTGTGTATTAAATACTTTGTGTTCTCCTGCAGCTGTCCTACCCCAGGCTGTGACGGCAGTGGCCATGTGACGGGGAATTATGCATCACATCGGAGGTATTCTAATATATATATATATATATATAGATAAATAGATAGACAACTGATCTCACAGGTTGTACAGATTTCGGTTTTCCTACACTGGCGGCAGGAAAAGGCTTGTCACAAGAAAGAAGTAGAATTGTATTTTCAAATAATTCTGTATGAAAATGCATTGAGACATTGTATTAAGATTATTTAATTCAGCTGTGATCAAAGAGTGCATTAAAGTGACTGTTAGCTCTTTATCCTCTTCAGTGTGTCTGGATGTCCCCTGGCTGACAAAACACTCAAATCACTGATGGCAGCCAACTCTCAGGAACTAAAGTATGTGTTTTGAAAACTGTTATTGTTGCTGAAGGATTTTACACATTTAACTCGGCAGCTTGTTTTTGCTTAAGCAAAGATCAGCTCAGGTCAATGCTTTGCCTTTCTTTCCTTTCCTTTTCTCTCTTTTCCTTTCCTCACCTCCTCTCCTCTCCTCTCCTCTCCACTCACTTCCTCTCCTTCCTTTCCTTCACTTGACTTGTCTGTGCTCTCTTTTCCTTTTTACTCCATGTTAGACACAATCTCCATGTATTCCTCATGAAGTTGTTTGCTATTTGTACCACATCTCTGCATATTGGTTTGAATTCACTGCTCTACTCTCAGTCTTTTGCTGTAAAAAGCACCTGGTCTCTGTGTCTCTCAACCTGCAGGTGCCCAACACCTGGTTGTGATGGATCTGGACACGTGACTGGGAACTATGCTTCGCACAGAAGGTAGCAGAGAAAAATCATCACAACTGAGCATGAAATACATTTGTCAGATGCATGACATTCAAACAGATGGTGAAAGTCTCACTTTATACTGCAAACATGCTGCACTTTTTGAGTTCTTGTGTTTACTGATTTTGTTGGCTGTCTTTCATCTATCTATGCATTTATTTATTATTTTCATGTCCAAATTACATGCAATTTTAAGACTGTCGTTTTGATTTTTGAATTCATATCAGTGCAGTTTTAGTCCAACTTATCAAGAAAAAAGAGACAATGTGCTAACACAAAGAGCAATTCATAAAAATTGTTTTCATAGATTAATACTTGAAATTTGAATAATGTGCAATTTAAACTCTCTGTTATCTAGCTGTATTCATGCTGTGTTGTTTTACATGTTAGTTCATTTTAATAAAACTTCACAAAAGTAGCACAACAGCTGCTGCAATTATTATTTTAGTGGAATTCAAATTTATAAATTTAGATTTGCTTGAACGTATGCAATTAATGTATGCCTGAACGAGCTTAGCTTTTCTTTGAGTTCGTGAATAGTTCTCATAAATGTCAACTCACACGGTTTCGACTGTCTCTAGCTTGTCAGGATGTCCACGTGCCAGAAAGGGAGGTTTGAAGCTCACACCAAATAAGGACGACAAAGATGAGCAAGAGCTTAAGTAAGAATTTTTCTTCCTCCATGCTGTCATGTTTTTTGTTTCATATATAAAGCACTGAATTATTGTGGAAATGCGTCATGTGTTTGTACCCGGGGCATTATACCTGGAGGCCATTAAGTTAAACAAAGAAAATAATACTTGTGTTGTCATAACATTAGTGATTTATTTTCTAAGGATTAGCAGCAATGTTTTTTGGTAGGGTTGTTTTTTTTCCAGGCTTTTGTATTTTTTCCTAATTTCTGAATGGAATATCTGGCTTATCACTCTTCACTGAGTGCTTTCTTTATAATTATTGTATACTAAGAAAAAGTTGAATTCCGATGGCATTGCACTTATTTGCAGCTTAACCATTGTTGTCTACAAAAGTGTTATTGGAAAAAAAAAAAATAATGTAATTGATTTGCATTTTTAAATCCAAAGTCAGATATATGAGCCCTTGTTTACTTATACATCTGGACACAGATTTTTCTTTTTAATTACTAATGCAAGGGCATGAGCTTAGGAATTATACTGGAATAGATCTCATACACATTAAGAGAGAAAGGGAGAGACAGGGGGAGGGTAGCAAATGTCCCTAGATTATTGTAAATAGTAGGCCATATGGCACGCCTTCATTGTCCCGGTGCCTTGCATCAAGCTACCTACCTGTGGTAGATGTAAGTAATGGGACTGGTGTTGTTTTGTCCTCTAAGTGCTGCTGTGCTGTTGAGCAACAAAATGCTGAAACAGGCTTTTTGCAGCAGCACTCTGCAGCATGGGTGTCATTTGTATCATCTCAGGTGACCTTTCACCTTTATCAATAAGGGAAGGGTTAGCCGCCTTCAAATTACATTCTTTCGCATGAGGGGATACATGACAATTATCTGTAATTCATGTCACTCCATTACTGACCTGCGGGAAACAGGCCTGAAAATACAACTGACAAACTCTTAATGATATTCAGCATGAGTTGTGCTTATGTTTTTCAACCTCGATACGCATGCAACTAACAGAGCGTCAATTCTAGCTCAAGTTTTAGTGGATTAGTAACTTATGTTTAATGCGATTATTTGAGTCCATTTCTAGTTTTGGCGACTTCATTTTTAATCATCATTTGGCTGGATTAATCACCTTAATGGTGAACAAATCTTCCGGTCAAGGTATTAAAAGAGAGCGATTTTTTTTAATTATACAGAGAATGATTTACTTTCAATGTTTTCGAATTGTTTTTCTTCTTCTTTTTTTCAGTTGAACAATTAAGATGTTGTATTTTTGTTTTTGTGCCGTTAAATGTCACTGTATGGAAATGCTGGTTTACATTGTACATGACTCTTTGTTTGTTTCTCTGGTAGGTGTCCAGTTATTGGATGTGATGGACAGGGCCATATATCAGGAAAATACACATCCCACCGCAGTGCAGGCAGTTGTCCTCTTGCTGCCAAAAGACAGAAGGAGTCGTCCATCAATGGGCTGCCCTTTGCTTGGAAGGCCAATAAACAGGAACTACCCCATTGTCCCTTGCCTGGCTGCAATGGCCTTGGACATGCCAATAATGTGTTTGCCACTCACAGAAGGTGAGGTTGCTTGTCCTCCATTTTAACTCTAAACAATACTGCCGGACGACATGTTGCATTCTTACTGTACAATGGCACAGTTTCACTCCCATTGACACTCTGTTGATGCTAAAGTTTGAGGATGTTCTTGCCCCTAATATTGTCATTTATAAACTAGCTTGTCGGGCTGCCCACTGAATGCACAGAGCATCAAGAAAAAACACTCAGAAGAAGAGATGATGACTATCAAATTAAAAGCCAGCAGTGGTAAGTTATTTTGACAAGCTTTTTGAGATGCCATAACTCAAGTATTTTGCAGTTACATGTGTCCTGGCATGAAAACTATATTTGCACATATAATTGCAGTTTGAACTTGATAAATTAGATCTATTTGAACTCAGGTGTTGAAAACAAAGAAGATATTCAACATTTGGATCATGAAATAAAGGAATTGAATGAATCCAACATGAAGATAGAAGCAGACATGATGCAACTCCAAACCCAGGTAAGTATTTACTCCCACAAGTTTGTTTGAAAGACATCATCCTGAGATCTTTGCTCACTTACTTTGATGAGTTTCTTATTTGTTTTTTGGGGGTGTTTTTTGTACTCGAAAGCAGATCTCGTCTATGGAATGTAACCTGAAGACAATTGAAGAGGAGAACAAGATGATCGAACAGCACAATGACAGCCTTCTGAAGGAGCTGGCTTGCCTGAGCCAAGCTCTCATTAACAGTCTAACAGACATTCAGCTGCCTCAAATGGTACAGTAAGATCTGACCACCACAACTCATTATATCTAACCTATCCTGGAAGAATTGTCATTTTCTATATAATTGTTATTTCTACTGTGCTCTTTTCACTAATAGTTAAACATGTTTTTGTTGCAGGGACCCATCAGTGAGCATAATTTTGAAGCCTATGTGAACACATTAACTGATATGTACAACAACTCGGAGCATGAATACTCTCCAGAGTGCAAGGCCCTCTTGGATAATATCAAACAGGCTATTAAAGGCATCCATGTTTAAGCTGTAGAGCTACCAAGAGGTTTCTTTGACTTTGGATAATGGCACTAGATAGCTCTATTTTACTGAAGAGTGCTGGCTTGGCTGCATGTATAAGACAAGGCTTTTGGAAATGTTTTTGGCATTTCCTGGTAAATACACTGCACTGAGAAAATTACCAGCCGGATTTGTAATGCTTTTACTGTTTCTGCATTCACTTGATATGTTTATCCTGGTGAGATTTTTACCCCTCTTGCACTTAATTATTTTGTATGGTTTGCTTGATTTTACTCTGTATGTGTTCAAGTCATTCTTCTATTATCGCTATTTATTATATTTGTTCATCAGTGTATTTATTTCCTTAATTTTTATTTATTTCTCAAATTGTAAATGCTTAATATCTGAAAACTTTCTGCACATTGTAAATTACATAGAAGCACATTCCAATTTTACGGCATACTTTTGCCATCTAGTGTTGAAAAACTTGTATTATTATTAGACCTTATGGTCTAATCTCCCTTCAAAGTAAAAACCTACTAAAACGAAAAAGCATTGATATTTTTAAGCATTGCTTTTGCTTTCTTTATTGGAAACTGAATGTATGGCAAGACATAGTGAACACTGAGATCAAAAAAAAAAAAAAATGCAATGCAACTGTACTGTACCTTTTTCCTCTCAACCAATAACAGTTGAATGCAACCACTAGGTGACACTGAGCAAAAATGCAACATCACTCGGAGGACTGAATGTCAAATTCTGCTTTGCATAGTGTGCCACAAGAAGAGTGCAACAAAAAGAATCCACTTTGTCAAGATGTCTTTCTTTTTTTAAATATAGATATTAAACTGCCTTCTGTGCACACACTTTGGAGTGTGCATATAGTATGTGCCTAAATGTATATGAATCCATAAAAATATACGAGTACTATGTTTTGTGGTAGGACAGTATTATGTGGATGGTGTCTAATTTATTATACAGTACAATTATTTTCATAGGAGGAAATGTTCCTGATGACTGTTTGAATACCATTGTCTCAGTAGCTGTAATCTCAGAGTCAGGTTTTGAAGTATCATGACTGAGATCTAAAAGTCTGGTGTTTATTTTCACTTTTGCTAGCATGGAGAAGGGAAAGACGAAGGATGGAAGTTCAAAAAATAAAACAAAACATCTACTTCTGTTTCATCTTAAAGTGCTTACAAGCCTTAACATTTCAACCAGTCTGACAGTTTCAATATTCTTGTAATGCTTGGGGCAGATTTGAATAGTAGCTATTTCAAAACTGAACGGACTACCACTACAACTCGCATTTCCATTTAAATCATTAATGCAAAATAAAAAAAAAATATATAAAAAAAAAGAACAGGAAAAAAAAAAGAAATGAAAACATAGACAAATGATAGTTGTTGGCTAATCAGTTGTTTGTTTGCATCGATTGCACTTTTGTATTTTGATTATTTTGTATTTTTAATTCCACCATACTGCCCAAAAAGAGAGAAATGGGATACTGTCTTATAACCAAACTATACATATCTCAAATTAACATGAGGCTAATCCTACAGAAAAACAAATAAATCAAATAATGGTAATTCATTTGAGCAATACATTTTTCACTACTGCAAAAAGAAGTCAAAGACATGTAGCTGAGGACATTGCGAAGAAACAAATAACAGCAAAAGAGCCAAATTACAGAGAAAAATAAGACCCTATTTTCTCCAAATACTCGATATGTTTTAAAGAATTTTAATCTTTTACAAATTGAATCGCATTCTTTAAACCTAACAATCCTTTATTTATAATTTCTTCTATTTAATTCCTATACCACACATCGTTTGCTCAGGAAGTTTTGTGAATAATATTTATTTTTTCCCTGTTAGTATTTGATGTTTTGTAATGTGAAATGCTTTTTTGTGGACTGATATTAGTATGATATGAAATTGTATTGTATTTCTTTTCTTTTACATTAAAATGTAATGCTTTTTTTTCAGTTGAAGTAGTTTGTAAATTGAAACTTCCTATTACTTTTACTATTTCATAATAAACAGATATGCGCTGTGTTGTACAGTTTGTGTATGGTAGAAATAAACTTTTCAAACGGTTGTGTGGTTTCTCAAAGCTCAAGTCAAATGTGAACCGAGTTACCTCAGAAGTCAAAAGTACCAGCTTTCTTAAGCATCAGCATCACCTAGCGGTGAATGTTGTACATTACAAGTGGAGCAGAGACGGTCAGAAGTTGAAATGAAAAGGTGCTGCACAGTTGCTGCATGCCATTAAAAGAATCCCCCATAATGGTTTGAAATATATTTAAATATACAAAACGTATTGGTCTTTTTAGTGTCGCAACTGTTTTCGAACCTGTTAGTTGTTTTCAGTTGATTTGGTCTACAGAATGTCAAAAAGGTGAAACATGCCAATCACAGTCTCTTCAAGTGCAAAATGATGTTTCATTGGTCCGACTCATTTATCCATCCATCCGTTATACCAGAGGATTACAAGAGCCTACACAGCTGACAGAAGGTGAGGGTGAGGTAGCACCCCAATCAGGTTAGCAGTCAGTCACAGGAAGTTACAGGCAATTCAGCGTCACCTTTAACCAAAGGAGGGATTTAGAGTGTGGGAGAAACGCAGAGTACCCAGACGGTAACCCACACAAGGAAGACAGGCCGCTCTGGACAGGGATTCAAACCCAGACCCTTGTTGCTATGAGGCAACAGTCCACTGCAATACTGCGCTGTCCAGTCAACAACAAGTTTACTTCTGAATAAGATGAACAGAAGTTATTTTATTTAAGGTTTTATAACACAGATAACACAAAAATCAACAAATTTAAAGCATTCAAAGGGGGATTATCCTCAGAGTGAATACAGTTGAACTCTCCTCTGACTTTATTTGTCATTCATCCAACACGAAGTGGGGAATAAGAGCACTTATATGCATAGACACAAAGAAACAGGGGCAAGTAATGATCCAAAGTAACGATGCATTGTTCAGAATATGAGGCTGAAGCTTTTTTCCTGTCATGCTACAGGTAACTTCCACCTCCTGTAAGGTAGGCTTGACTTGCTGGGTGCGTAGAATGTGAGAAGGTAACAAATATATACTCTAGACACACACACACAAAGACAACTGGGTTGTGAGCTCAGCTAACTCTGCTGAAGTTAACCGTCTGTCTCAAACAGACATCAAGGAAACAACAGAACAAGCAAGTGTGACCAGAGGATCTTGTTTCCAAGTAATAAAACAGCGTCACCTGAGGACTCAGGCCATGTCCTTGGTCTTCACTGGTATTATGACCTGAGGAGAAGTTCTACACTATTGGTTTTCATGGCTGTCATAGTTTTAGATTCACTATTTTTATGTGACTATTTTCACAAACAAAAGGCATAATTGCCATATAACATAAAACACAACGATCTCAGTATTTCTTGAGAGTAATTGACTCTTGTTACTAAAACTTAACAATTCAATAACATAATCTAAAAGTGGCAGGTTACAAAGTGAGAGACGCTTCCAAGTATCATCCAGATTTGATATTCTTTTGTTAGAGACAATGGCAATTAAAATGACTGACACTACAGTCACAGCCACATTAGATCTTTGTTTACTTGTTACACTCTGTGAAGCCTACTAGATTAATTCAAGATGCAACAAAAGAAGGCATTGTTAGATCTTTAAACTTTTAAATGAACTTCATTAGTCAACGTTTGTTCTCTCTAATGGTGGGATTTTCTCTGTATATGACCTATTTTGGCTCTAAAACTCCTATGCCTAACATACCTATGCAGAAACGCTGGTTTGACTTTTGCTGCCAGTCAAATGGAGTAAAAAAAAAAGTGCAATTTGAAATGTACTGGAAGAGGAAGCAGCCAAAAAAAATTAAAACAACGGAGGACCAGTATTTAACAGTTTTGTATATTGTCATTGTTTGGAAATCTTCCAATAATTCTCCAGATGAATCCAGATCTGATGGATAGATAGACGTGTGAAGCAACAGTGCTTCCCTCTATCGACAACATTACAAACCCACGTGACCTGTGTTTACATCTCAGCTGCTGCTTTTTTCACCCACTTCGACTCGGCGGCTCGTCCAGGACTCTTCGCCTTTCTCGGACCGATCAGCCGGAGGTCTGTGCCGGACCGGGTCCTCAGACAGTCCGGGTCTCAGAGGGACCGTCACCGGCCGCCGCAGTGCACAGCGCGTTCGCAACGAGGAGCGACTAAATGCGACACGGCGCCGTGAGTATCCGCTCATTTCCTCTCAGCTCGCTGCAGTTTGTTTGTGTTTGTGTTTGTGTGTGTGTGAGAGAGAGTGTGAGTGTGAGAGAGAGAGTCAGACAGAGTTGGACGGGGTTGCATGGTTGTGTGGTTGTTGTTATTGTTGCTGTTATGTGTGAGTCTGCTGAACTCCACAGCGCCAGCTTACCTAACGCGCTTTGTCTGTTTTGGTGATGGCGCACTCAGGCCCGCTGAAGCTAACATTAGCCAGTTAACTTTAGCCTCAGCTCGTCCGAGCCGTTAGCCTCCATTTCAGCTAGCATGTCACCACGCATTTTTAAAATCTGCACTTTCTTTTATTTTGATGCTGAAGTCGGAAGAAGCGTATCTTAGCTCCCCCCCCCCTCTCTCGTTTGTTTTGCTGGATTTGTCCTCGGTTGTTTCCTTATAAAAACCCTGCAGGCTCATTTTCAGCTCGTTGATGACAAACCGGTTTGGATGGCCGCAGCTGCAGATTGAGGCTAATCACACTGCAGAGCTGAGCAGCTAAACTGCGTCGGGTTGAGAACAAAAGCTGGATGGACACACAACCTCTATCTCCCTCTGTGTGTGTGTGTGTGTGTTTGTGTGCGCCGTCATTGTGCAGCGGGGGCTTGATTGGCCGTGTGTTTCTCACAGATGTGGACGGACAGGATTAGGCAGCAGCCATGATTTTTAACGCCTGACAACATGTCCGTGAAGACGCCGTTGTTTTGCTCCGTCGTCACACGCAGAGCGGAGAAAGTGTCCGGCTCTCTGATTGGCTGACAGACCGCCGTCTGTGTGGCAACTGCAGCACGTGACCAGCTCGGGAGCTGATTGGCTCCGCCGGGTGTCAATCACCTCGGACCGTCTGCGGCCACCTATCTGAATATGGATTAGAAGCAGAAACTTCAACTTTATTTCACCTGACAGTGAAAGTTTCTGATGTTTTTTTTCCATTATATGTATCAGTTTAACCTGATTTTGGATATTTACAACTCAAATATTTACTTTGAATCGGTGAACATCACCTGTTAATTGCTGGACCTGAAGCTAGAAACACAGTTTTTAGTGAGTGTTAATTAAAGTAATTATCAACATTAATCAAGGCAAAAGAAGACTTTTGAAGCAGATTTTTCACGACTTGATCTGACCTATAGAAGTTCCGATTCACAGCTATGAGATTAATGAAATAACTTGTGTTTTGACACACATAATAA
Source organism: Echeneis naucrates (assembly GCF_900963305.1). Lineage (NCBI taxonomy): Eukaryota > Metazoa > Chordata > Actinopteri > Carangiformes > Echeneidae > Echeneis > Echeneis naucrates. The sequence goes on along the minus strand of NC_042527.1, from coordinate 14,091,409 downwards.
ATGAACCGACTGGTGGATTTAAAGCCACAGCATGTCATTTTCTTTTGTTGAGACATGTTTTTCAGCATATTTAACATTCAGAGTTGCTGTCAAGTTTCACTGCAAGCCAGACTTCTTGAACAGCCTTGCAGCACTGTCAGGTTTCCAAGATGGTGTTTTGTTTTTTTTTTCATAAAAAAGCACAAAATATTAGCATTAATTAAACTTGGAGCAAACACATTTCGCAGGATTTATTTTTCATTATTTAACTGTCAAACGGTGTCCAATTAATTTTCTGTAGATCAACAAATTCATAAACCCAGTCCAGTGCCTCTGTGACACTGTGCTGACAACAATACTGTGTGCTGACTTGCTGTAATCCTGCCATTCTCATTACTGATCAGAAAACAACAGTAGATGTGTGTAGAATGTCCTCTGTCAGAAAGTGAACTGACCTGAGTCTCACTTCGTGTAAACAGTCAACGGTAAGACATTAACAGTTTGAAGTTTATCTCTGTGCCACAAAACTGTTTGAGTTGTTTGCCTTCGTTGTGATGCAGTGACAGACAGACAGGGAAGTCAGGGAGGTAGAGAGGGGATGACATGCAGCACATGGCTGCTGCTCAACACTGATGGTCACATATGCATCAATGAAGAGTGATGCACATATACTTTTAATTAAGTCTGAAGGCACCATAAGGTCATTACAACAAGCTTGAGGATGGAGTCGGATAGACAGCCTTTTTACAGTCTAAATCTGGAGGATTGAGCCCCTGCTGTGGATTAAAATGTTCAAAGGGTGGCTGTTCTCACAATGTTGTCTGAGGAAGATGGTAAAACAGAGTTCATTATGGAAAGTGTCTCAGTGAAACCTTTATCTTCTTTAATTGTGGAAATGAAAACTAACATATGATGTAATGCTTCCACTAATACTGCCCAAAACTTAATAACTGGAATGGCAAAATATTTTATGAATGAAATCAATCACATGACAACATGCAGATTATTAAAATATCATATCAAATCATCATCATAGCAAATGCCTGGAATGATGAAGTACAATTTTAAATACAGTTTGTCTCACCCTCTTGTGTGTTCATGTCAGAACACACACACTGCTGTTGAATGAGAAGACAATATATTGCTGTATGGATGTATGGATTACTTCTAAAGTTTTAATGCATTAAAGTGTGAAAACGGCTTCAGGTCATAAGGGTTAAAACAATGAAAAGCCATCCTCCCTTGGGCAGCATTAAGTTTCTATAGTGGCAAAAAATATGTTCCAAGAGATTGTAAAACGTTTTCCTTGGAGAGGTCAAGAGGTCAATGAAATGTACAGGGCGGCTTCTGTGGGGAGCACGGGTAACTGCAGTGTTTCATATAAACAGATATGTTTACATATATGTTTAAATTTCATCACGAATATGATACTACAGGAAAAGGATACATCAGTAACCAATCATCAAATTTATTAGCCCATTAGCACCTGACTGACTGACCAACACTGGAATACCTCGAGCCAAGCCATTATTGTGGTCATAAATTAGCATGGGCTTCACAAAGGTAAAATTTGTTATGGGATGGCTATGTCCAACTGTATTACTGCATACAGGTGTTTTATAATTTTCATTTTAGTCGCTCTGGAGAGGAATTCATATCAGTTCCATTTAGTCCCAGTCTATATACAGACAAATATTCTGGCATATGTGACTTAAATAGCATTTTCCTTTCAGGTCGCATGAGCACTTGTATGAAATATGCATTTGTAGAACACATTCTATTTGGGCTTAGGAGCAGTAATATTTTTTAACTTTTTTCATATTAATAATGCATTGGCTTCATAGACAAAATTGTAGCAGAAATTATTTCCCATTCAGCCAGATCTAATTAATTAAACCTTTTCAAGCGTTAGGTATGCTTTCCTCTTTTATCTAGTGTCTCAGGCACATTTACAGAAAGAAAAAAAAGAAAACATAGCAGCTTGAATAGCACAGGATTTTTTGCTTTTGTAAAGAAACGTTTATGCCAGAGTGAAACAATGGAAATTCAGTTAATAAAATGAAATTTTGTGTTTAAAAGTTTATTAGATGCCAAAACATGGCTCATTGGTTTGTTGTCTCCACAGATTTTGAACTGTAAAAAGTTATCACTGCAGCATCTGTGTTATTTGTTGTCCAAACATCTTGTCAGCAGTAAAACCAGATTAATTTTTACTGCAGCCCAACACAGCGTCGTTTTGGACAGACTTACTCATCAATTTAATGTGAAGAGCTATGTTCTTCCATGCAGAGTGAATGTCATTAGATGTGGACTAATCCTTCATCATGTTCACTTTTCTTTTTTGCTGAAGTGAAAATGTAACAAAAAAGTCCCATGCCAGCCTCCATAACTGTAAATTAACAATAAGGCTTTATGGGTGCAAGTTAGTATTGATAGATGATTCAAATTACTAATCATAATTACACACAGCAGCCACTTTCATACACACATGTACAATCTAACACAAATTAATCACTCTGATTATTTTTCCCCATCATATGCAAATAATTTGTAATTTTGTGTTGCTTTTGTTTTTTTTGCTAGGTGTGTTAGCAAAGTAGTCTTTCAGCTGCCAGAGCTGCATTTTGTGATGCACTTAAAATGCTGGTAGCTGTGAAGATGATCAGTTTACCTCGCACTGTCTGTTTATCAGCGGCGTGTACGTGTCGGATGTGCTGCCTAGACAGGCCTCAGTAGTTTAGTTACGCCACTAGAGCTGATTTTCTGCGGACAGAGGATCTGTTACATGTTGAAGTCATCCCGCCTTGCTCAGTGAGGTTTCTGTGAACTGTTCCTGTCGTCTTACTGGGAGTTGAAATGGCATCAATGTGCTCTCTTTACATCCCAGAGGTCAACACAAGACTTCTTGTGTGTCCCGTTTAGAAAGAAGAATTTAAAATTAGCTTGACCGTAGCATCACTGTGGTCTGTCTTGATTTTTCTGGGATAAATAACGAGCTGTTTCAAGGTTTGGTTATCATTGGTAAGGCTTTACAGCAGTTCCTTAAAGCAAATTGCCTATAGCATACCTCCCCTGAGGCATTTTTCATGATTTCCTTTCAACTGCAGGCAACTGAAAGGGATATGCATTACAAAGAAGACAAGGGAAAAAACTGGAATAAAAAGGCACTGCTTTACAATCAGTGATGGTGAGCGAATCAATGACTCTTTGCCTGCAAGAAAGAGCCGATGGAAAATTACCTTAGCAGGCCTCCCCCTACAAAGTCACCTCCGAATTTCATCTTTATTAGCTGAGTCAGATTTGGAGATGCTGAGAAGGCAAAAAGGGAATTCAAGACTTGTCTCCGTCAGCTCCAGTACACCCAATCTTTGGCAGAGTGGGATATTTTTCGTTATCAAATTATTGATAAAATGCTTAATCGCCTCTTAATTTTTTACAATGTGATACTATGAAGGAGTATTACATAGTAAAGCAAGTAGCTCAATATTGATCAGCAAAGTAACTTTCAAAAGTATTTTAGCAAGAGCAAACATATGTATAGCAGTACTTTTCAAACTTTTTGGCTCCTGACTTAAAAATGAGATAGTGTCTTCTTTATATACATATTGTTTATATATGTTTATGTATATATGTAAGTGATGGATTTGCATTTATAGTTATATACTTAGAGGTATGTGGTAGGCAGACTTGTTAAACTCCACTTTCACAGTGATTTGAAAGGCTGTTGAGAAGAAACGATGCAGAGACAACTGAACGGAACAGAAGTTTGGGCAACTGCGTCAGGAAACAATGATATAATATTTCCAGCTAACACACTCACAAATCTGATTCGTGCATTGACAGGAAAGCTTCATCAGACTGTGATTATAATGGGTTTAATGTTCTGCGGGAGGAGTCCCTCACATCAGAAACTCATTATATCTGTGAGGAGGGAGTAAATATCAGAGGCACTTCTTAGTAAGATTCTGTGGCAATCGGAAAGTAGAATCAACATCCTTCTAAATGCTGTCAACAAAATGTGAACATTATGACGTTAATGACTGCAGGATTGATTGTGTCGGTGTGAATTTTAACCAGCTGTACCTAATACTGTGAGGCAACACAAATTTGGTCAGGTATAGTCGCTCATTATGGTGGTGATGTTAATTTGTGAATGCTGGTTGACCTTTGAAGATGTTGGTCATTTTGTTTTTGCTCAGCCCATTAACAGTTTCTCAACAGAATTTCCCAAATTGTTGCCATGTCTCATTAAACTGAATCCATAGTGCAAGTAAAATTCTGTGCTCCACAACAGAGGATTTTATCCACCCCACCCCTGATGTCAGCTCTAAATTACATAACACCACCTTTACCCTCTGGACATATCAGCTTCCACTGACGTATTATGTCACTTGAGCAGACAATGGGAGCCTTATATGCCTTTCACCATGTTTTGCTTGTTTCTGCAAGTGTCTGAGAAAGTCACTAATAACATATCAGGGCTGTATTGTTATTATAAATATAAAAAAAAAACCTCTACTAGATCATGTGAGAAAATAGTTTGAAATAGTCCATCACAGTTTTTTGGGGCTCAGGATGACTTTTAATATGTTTTCTCCAGTTAACAATGTAAAAACTGACAAAAACATTCAATCACTGTATCACAAAAATGGGAAAACCAGCAAATATTTACATTTGACAAGCTTCAAGCAGTGAATGTTTGGCATTTCCTGTTAGTAAAGAACATAATCACTTGAAACTATTAATAATTTAGCACAGCTGGTCTGAAGACATTCTGATAGAAAAGGCTTTGAAAGGATGCACCAAATAGCACCCCCTGCAGATATCAAGAAAAAGCTGCGTGAGCTGTAATAAGTTGATGTGTAAACATGGCTTTCTTGTATATTTTTTACACATTTGTAACTCAGTATGCAGTAAAATGATTTGTTGTTTGCACAGTTTCTTTGTAAAACTTTTATGCAGATGTTTTGAGACATCAGAATGACATTATCAGTTGTCTTATCAGAGCCATATGTAGTGCAGTGCGTATGTGACTTCCATCACGTTTTTACATTTCTCAACGTGCCCTGGACACACGTAAAAACTCATATTCAACTATTCCAATGTAATTCCGTCTTCTGCCCAAATAAAATAATATTTGTATGCTTGGGGAAATGCAGGCCAATATATCAGTGCATGGAAACATCAATTTTGGGAAATGGACATATCCCTCTGCTGTCGACAGGAGCCTATAGTGCACTGTGTCTACAGCATCGCTTTATGGTGTCACAAAGCTTCTGAAAACAGAAAATAAATGTTGAGTGGCAACCATTTATTATACAAGACATTTTCACTGTATGGTGTATACGTGACATACAGACACAGAATGTTTGCTTCTTGCATGGTCTCTAATTCCATATAGTCGCTGCTATAAAGAAGGCGTATAACAATGCAGTACATCTTGTCTGCTGGCACACAATTCATGCAGGAAATTATGAGATGTGACTGTGGTGTGCTATGGTCGCCAAAATGTGTGAGAATTTTGAGCGACGTGTGTGCTCCCTTGAGGTGCACGTGAAGGCAACAGTCTACCCAATGCCCTTCGTAACTTTAATTTAAAGTAAAAATGTCTCATTGTTCACATTTGCATAAATGCAGCTGAATTACTTCCTTGGCATATTGCAAATGCATCTCGGCCGTAGCATAACACGTCTGTTTCTCTCACATCTGTTTACTTTTTGACAAAAGACAACCTCACTTGAGAGAATATTGGTGTATCTATCATCAGCATCTTAATTCTGCTCTGTATTCCGTATTAGGTGTATCACCAGAACATATTCATATCATTTTTCTCAGGTCTCTGCTGCCTGGACATGTGTATTGCCTGAACTGACGCTTGGGGAGTCACAGAGCTGAGATCCTTCAGTGAGCCATTAATCTTCATGCCACTGTGAGGAAGAATCAGTCATCCTGAGTACGACTTCACCCCTTGTGCTTCTCTTCTCATTTTGCCATGGGAGGAGCTGTGAGTGCAGGAGAGGATAATGATGACCTCATTGATAATCTGAAAGAAGCTCAGTATATTCGCACAGAAAAAGTTGAGCAGGCCTTTCGGGCCATAGACCGCGGTGACTACTATCTGGACGGCTACCGGGACAGTGCCTACAAAGACTTGGCATGGAAACATGGCAACATACATTTGTCTGCTCCATGTATATACTCTGAGGTGATGGAGGCCCTCAAACTGCAGCCAGGACTTTCTTTCCTCAACCTGGGCAGTGGAACCGGCTACCTGAGCACAATGGTTGGCCTTATCATTGGTAAGCATGGTGTACGCTTTTTCCACCCTTTTTTTTTTTTTTTTTTTTTTTTCCCCACGTGGGATAAGCTCAGGTGTTCTGTATGATTTAGATAAAACATTTCCCTGGTGATAGTATGTGACTGCAAAACCATTTATTCTCTCACTAAATAATTTTCTCAAATAATGTTATCAAGACGCCAAGATATAATGAGAGTTGCCCATCACAAAGTTACCGTCTACATTTGCTGTCACTTATTTTATCTGATAAGTTTCCAAAGGCCAAAAATGTTCAGTCTGCTATCATTTTAAACATACAAAAGCTTCTGAAATCAGATAATGTTTTGCATAATGTTTTTAGTATGAAAATGCCCATGTCCAAACATTTATTTTTTTCTTTTTCAAAGGGCCATTTGGGGTGAACCATGGAGTTGAGTTCCATAAAGATGTGGTTGAATATGCCAGAGAGAAACTGGATGATTTCATTAAGAATAGCGACAGCTTTGATAAGTGAGTACACTCTTATTTTTCCTCGTTTTGCACAGATTGAGAATACACGTCCTGAAACTATTACTGCTTATTATGTGCTGATTAGCCAAAGCCTCAAGCAGGAAAATAAGTAACTGTACTTCCTAAAATGACAAGATTTTTCTTGCAAGAACTTTTTGCAGCTTTTTAGCTCAACACCTTGTCTTTTGAATGAAATGCTTTTGAATGTCTAAAATACTTCTTTTCTTTTTGCATAATTCTGTCACAGCTTACGAATGTGATGCTCAGCCAAAAAGAAAGAACTATGTATTTTCCGTGGTTGTTTATTATATTCGCTGTGTTTGTTATTATGTTTTCACAGATTTGAATTCTGTGAACCCATCTTTGTGGTGGGGAATTGCCTTGAAATCTCAACAGACAGTCATCAATATGACCGCATTTACTGCGGCGCTGGGGTGCAGAAGGACCATGAAAATTACATGAAAGTGCTGCTCAAAATTGGAGGCATTCTGGTGATGCCTATAGAGGATCAGGTAACTGCCAAGCCACCACAATGACACAGAATAAACACATGCTGATTGCTGCTCAAAATGCTTGCACACGAGGGAAAACAAGGTTTAAAAAAAATAAATATATAAAATCTTTGACCAGCAAGACTGATTATGCAACTTTCACATGCATTATTGAGGCCCAACTGGCCATGAATTTGAGCAGCTGTGTAAGCAGCACAGACAGGGCTCTATAAGTACATCATTTATTTAAAATGCTGAATTTATGGTGGATAGTAGATGTAGATGGACTGTGGGCCATGTAAGAGGGCAGTCAAGATATTTTGGGATGTAGGTGGACCCTGTTCCATTAAGGATGTTAAAGACCTTGATGTTGGGACATTTCAATGGAAAACAGGCTGAACCCAAGCTAAGCCTGTCTGAGAGCCCTCCACATCTCTTGAGTTCTTCGGACTCACCCTCAATACCAACGGTTTTCAGACCTCACTCCTGGTTGAAATGCTCAACTAAATCAGCCTGATGTCTAATTTCATCCTTGCTTCACGCTGCAATCATTTTCTGCTTTTCTCTCTACCGAGCAAATTCAAATTCAAATTCACCCGACGCATCTTTCCACAAGGACATACTGTTATCTGTCATTCTTCTGTCCTGTTTCCTTCTCTGAAGAAAGTTTGGCCAGCACAGAAACTTACTCACTGGTAGAGGATCCCTGCTAAGACCAACTGACTCATCCCCATCTATCTCTATACACCGATGATTCCTCTGTTTGGGGGTTTCTACAACAGTAGATGGTTTATGAAAGAATATTTCCTCATCTTCTCCTTGAAATCAATCCCATAATAGTTGCTGCAGTCCTGTTGGGCCATGAGTGGCTCCACAAGTCCCTCCTCATATACTCAAATTTTCTTGCAGTAGTAGACATAATCAACATAGGACCCTCCTCATCCATCATGTCGTTACCCGATTCAGTTTTCACCAGCACTTAAATAACAGACTCTCCTTCTCCAGCATTTCTCCCACTCTTCAGCGCCATCATGTCAAAACATTTAATACAAATGTATTTTCATTTTTGTCCCTTATAATTAGAGTTGCATGTGAGTTTTTCTGATCTTGTCTGTCTCGGCTTAAGTTTGTGTGTCTCTGTTTTGTTTTTTTGTTGTTGTTGTTTGTTTAGTTTGTTTTTTATTCCTTCTGCTAAACTCATGTTTTATCCCATTATCTGATCTATCTGTCTGTTTAAACATTGTCATTTTTACTCATTGACACATTTTCAATGAAGCTTTCAATGAACATGAATACATTTCTATCTCTTGTCATACAAAGCCAGCATAACAACAAACTCATTGGTTGATATGCTTATTTGATGTGGCAGCATAGATGCAAATGTAAAGGAGGCAGCATGTTTTATATTTCTCTGGTATGTGCATAGATCAGCCAAACATTATGAATCTGGAGCAGCATATTTATGTATGTGACTGTTATTTAGTAGGCAAAAACTGTGTTTGAGTAATTGCTTCTGTGTGTTTGTTTATTGGTGACAACTGCAGAGAATCAAAATGCACCTCAGGTGTCAAATTCAGAAAAACATAAAAGATGCAGTGACAGCTGGTTAAGGTGTGTGTGTGTGTGTGTGTGTGTGTGTGTGTGTGTCAGAGGAGCTCAGCCACTCTTCCCTGAGGTTTTGCACCATTTCATATTTTATAAGTGTTCACTGTTGAGTTTAAGTTGTCTCTTCATGCAGCTGACCCAGATAACCAGGACTGGTCAGTGCACATGGGAGAGCAAAAACATCTTGGCGGTGTCCTTTGCCCCCTTGGTCCAGCAAAACAGAGCCGATGGAGAGAAGCCTGATGCTGTCCAGCTGCGTAAGTTACTCATCCTCAGCAAAAGTAAAAAAAAAAAAAAAAAAGAACCCCCTCTCTGACCCACTGTGCTTTATTTTGCCTGAAGTGAATTAAATCGTAAAGCAGGCAATCTTTTAAAGTTCCACAGTCCATTCAAAGTGATGTGATGAGATGATTCCGAGACAATATCTGCTCTGACATATGAAGCCTGCCCTGCAGCTGCTTCATAGAGCCAGTTATTTTCTTCCCTTGATATACCGAGACACTTTTCTCTCTGACAGCCTCACTTGTTTATGCTGACCTAGTTGAGGGGATGGTGCTGTGGGATGGATTATTCTTTCTTTCTTTTGTGTGTGTGTGGCACATTGACCTGAAGCACTGTGTCATGTCTGTTTGTCCTTAGCCCCAGTGACTGTCCGCAGCCTTCAGGACCTGTCTCGGATCTACATACGACGCACTCTCAGAAACTTGGCCAACGAGGACAGTCAGGGGAAGGGGATGGTGCAAAGAGTCCCCCAGAAGCGCAAACGCAGGCGCTGTCGTCGGCGGCGAATCAACACCTACGTTTTTGTAGGCAACCAGCTGATTCCCCAAATGGTGGAGAGCGAGGAGGAGGAGCAGCCTGAAGAAGAACACAAGGAAGTGGAGGAGGAGGAAGAAAGAGACATTGGTGACATTGAAATTCTCAAACAAGTGAACATACTGAGAGACCAAATAATGGCTTTGCCGCTGCCTGAGTCACTGAAAGCATATTTGCTGTATTACAGAGAGAAATGACTGATTCCCTTGATACCCATTTGTCATGGGTGCAGCTCCTGCTGAAATGCTTTTCTTCACCCTTTTCAGTAAAAATGTAGCATTATGTCCATAAAATATTGATGGCGAAACTGTAACGGAGACAAACGTCATAGATAATATTGGATAATAATGTTATGATTGTCATGACTTGTTGGTTCTTTTGATTTGTTGATTTCTATATCCAAAAAAAACAAAACAAAAAAAAACCACAATGTAAAAAGTATTCTAAATGGAAATAGTTTCAGAAACCCATTTTGAGATTCAGATTTTATCATGTGTCATTTCTGCCAAAATGGGGGCAGATTTAAAATTGTATAAAGAATTGTTACTATATTTGTTAAAAAAAAAAACAATCATGCTAAGATGAGACTTCTATTGCACCTTTTTTAGAAGCTTTAACGCCGTCTCAGTGTCTGGCTGAAAAGAGTAGAAGACACTGAGAGGAAAATAAGGCCACATTGTCCCATTATGAACTTAAAAAGTAAGATGCTCTTACATAATCATGACTGGGTCATTACTCTCCTGGATATTTGGTTTTCGGTCAACCTGTTTTTATCTTCCTATGACAACAGAGCAGCGAGAGCCCTGGTTGATTTCTAACTTTTTCTATAGGGCACCTTTAATATACCTTTTTCACAGGGTGTTCACATACAAAGTTGTGTTTTCTCACTTTGCATACAAAATGTTGAAATCCTACTTGACATAAGGCGTCGGTCCTGTCCCCGTGGTTTCCTTGACATATTAGTTTTAATGATCATATCAAAGGCATAAAAAAAAATTAAAAAAAAAATCATAAAACTGAGACCGGCTGTTAAAAAGATGGCTCATGTTACTTTTTTTTTTTTTTTTTTTATAGGGGACTGGTAATGGGGAGATGCTAGTGATTACATGCATGAATTTACTCTGCTTGTCTAACTTTGCTTCACTGGAGGAGGAAAAAAAAAACCGATTCAGAGGTGATAATCAGTTAGATTGCCTTCAGAAAACGGTCAAATTATGTTTATATTATGCTCTTTTATTTTTGTTTTTGTTTTTTTTAATCAACAACAATGCAAAATCAGCATCTCGCTGGGGATTTCGAAGCCTTTTCTATTCTGGACTGTGACATTGTCCGCAAAGCACCTTAATCTGCAGTCCTCAAGAAGAGAAAAAAGGGTGCCATTTTTGTGGCTTAATTTGTACTAAACTGGACTGAACTTGCTGTAAATGTAAATCCCATTTCACTTTCCAACTTCCCGGATAGTGATGGCTTTTAAGTGCCAACATCCCCCACCACATTAGGACTCCTGTGAGTTTTCTCACACAGTAAATTGAGCCCAAACTATTTCTATTTCTATAAAAACATTCCACAGTGGAAAAAAAAAACAAAAAAATAAAAAATAAGAAAGAAAACAGCACATCGTTGATAGATGTCACACTTTTTCTTAATGTTATCACAGACTTGGAAATTTCCTTCATCTTACTTTGAATGCATAATTTAGTATTCCAAAAACTGAGTTGAATGTTGTTAATATTAATTCTATTCAATATAAAAGTGATATATATGTATTGTTATGATTCTGCATACAGTTTTATTTGCATTTGGTTTGTTGTAGCGCCCTCTTGCTGTACTGTATCTTGACACTGGGAACTTTGTAGATCACGACTTCACTGCTGTCTGTTGAATAGATGAAATATATTAGTGCTATAGGTCTTCATTTTGTTCTGGTGTATTGAAAAAATATTTTGTTTGAAAACGGGCTGATTATTCTATAACAGTTTTATGTGCGTTACATACATTTTCAGTAAGGGTTGTTTTAATTTTTTCTTTATTTCTTTTTTAAATTCATCAGCAAGCTTTTCAAGTAAGCAATAATGGAATAATTTCTCATCTTATAATTACCAATAAAAGCATAGTCCAATTTGCTTAGTGTCCATTAAAGTTCACAAAACCAATTACAGGCATGCAAACTGTTTATATACCGTTATCTAAAATGTAATTGCTAATTAGAGAGCACATTAAGAGTTGAAAGCAGGGGACCTACAACCTCGACTCTCAGGTCATGCCTTGCACCAAAGTTAATGGGACTGCTGTGACTCCATTTAATTCGACTGCAGAAATAGCACCCGGTCACCAAGTCATAACCAGTTCTCCGCTCCTATGTTTGTTGAGAGCCAAAACAGATCTGTTAATGACTTTTTTTTTTTTTTTTTTTTTTGTAAATCAGGCCTAGGTTGATTTCTCATTAGTATGCGCAGTTTATTTTGAAAATGTGATGTTTCTCCGTAAATGTTTGGCACAAAAATAAAGGTCACAACCACATCATGCCTCTTCTGATCATTGTAACTGCTCTTCAGCTGTCCAATGTGGTCAAGGAGTCAGATGAGTCATGAATCATGACAGACATGGTAAAAAAAAAAAAATCTGCTACTTTGAGCTCACATATCAGAGCAGAGAGAGGAATTACAGGATTAAGGTGCCGGGTTGGATTTAAACTTGGGGATGCTACATGAATATACTCATCAGCTCATTTTTATTTACCCTTCCTGGGTCGATTTGGACAGATTTTTGGATGCCGCATTGTTCCAGCAGATCCATGACTCGATTTAGAGTCAGACACATTCTGAGAAAAATTTCTAAAGAAACTTCAATTAGCCCCTCAGCCGTGTGCAGTATTAACATGCACAGGTGACAACAAGACAAGATTATATCTGCAGTAAAATCCAAGGACGTACGTGTTATAAATCTATAACATCCTTTTAACATTCTGTTAACATACTGTGTTCCCTTTCAGTTTTCTGTAAAGAAGTTGTAAGTTTCTTCAAATGATTTTATTCCATAGTTCGTACCCACTAGGTATCTTATAGAGTGGATTAGGCTTCCTTGTATTAATATAAAAATATATATATATTTCCCTGCTTGAACATGAGACTCTTTCAGACATGTGACTGAATTTAAAAGGATACTTTCTACTTAAGAGACTTAGTATTGCATTTCCATAATCTCAGGGGCCTGATAAAAGGCAGATAAAAGAAGAAACAGCACAGGCTGAGATATGCTGGCTCTCAGTCTGTAGGATGGGTCCAACTCCAGAAACTCAGGACGCTGTAATTCCCAGTAAAGCAGCTCACCAACATCTTTCAAGAGCATTTTTGAAAACATTCCCTGATAAATGTTTTAAGCCTGGGCCACGATAACCCCCATGGTATCTTCAGGGCTATTTTTCTGACCGCAGGCTAAATGGCATCCTTTTTTCATAAGAAAGGAATACATACACATTTTTTATGGATATCGTTGAAACAGATAGGCCTTATTGGCACTCCCTCTTGCCAAGAGTAACTGAAGATGCGTATCTGCTTATATTGTCCGAGCTTAGCTTAGCTCAAAGTTGTCTAAGCTTAGTTTATCTTAGAGCGAAGAGCTTGGATCAATGTCGACACATATGATGTGTTAATTGGAGAGATTTGGAGGTGCTGGCAGGCAGATTGTGTTTCCTTTGAACAGAGCCCAGCCAGCTGCTGGGTGTAGCACCATATTTAATTGACTGATATGAGAGTAGTTTTAGCTTTAAATGTAAGTCATATGCAAAACCCGTGTAGTATCACATATGCAAAGCCATTTTTCCACATTGGGTAAGTAAACTTTACTTTTCCACGCTGGTGTTAAAATTTTTCACAACATCTTAGAATATGAATTAAGGGTCCATCGTGAATGCCCAGAAAAATAAACCCAAGGACAAGTGAGCCATGTTATAAAAGGTCTCATTTATTAATTTATCACATAGTATATTTGTTAATAAAACATCTGCAAAAAATAAAATAAACCTCACTCTCGAGATCCTGTGTTATAAGGGTATATGCGACCAAGATCATTTTAAAGCACTAAAGCATCCCTCAGACTTTCCTTGCATAGACTGCACCGCTATGAGTTTCCCTTGACGCTCGCATCAGTTAGGCAGGCCCACACCGTATGAAGCACTTTACTGACCCCATTTCATTTGCGATCCTCTAGAGTTTACTGAGCAGCGGGCCTCTTGTGTTTTGGATTCAACTTTTTTTAAATGGAGGGTAAGAGCATGACTAATTGCAATAATTGACCCGACTCGTTTTGAACAGGATGGTTTAGTTGTCACTTTTGTATTTATAAACAGGATAGTGAAGTGTGAAGTGGCATTTCAAACCTTTGGAGGCCATGATGCTTCCCCCCCCCCCCGGTTTTCTTTGTGGTTTGTTTTCCTAATTGGTCCATGTAAAGTTTGCTTTTATTATATTTACAAGTTGAAGTTAAAAAAAAAAAGGATATAATATTCCAAAAATACACCATTGCTGATTTTATTCTTCTGAATTGGTCCACAGAGTAAATGATGAGGAGAGTACAAGGTTATGCACTATCTACTGTCTCATCTCTGGTGCACATCAAATTAACAGATGTAGTAATCCCTACAAGTAATTACCATATTTCATAATTCTTTCAGTTCATTAGAATGTCATTGTTTATTTATATAATAAATTTTCTGGGGGAAAAACACAATAAAACATTAGAGCAGGTGTTCTAATCATATTGGGAGGGATCTTGTCAGATTATGGTTGTGCATATGGTGAACCTGATTATCAGAGTGTTATTTCTTATTCAAACAAACAGCTACACTTTCGCTCAGCCGTCCTTTCCAATAATCTGGGAAACGGTTATGTTCTGACCTCGAACACGTGTACATCTATACAGAGAAAAATAAATGAGGTTACCGAGTACATCTGTACACACGATCTAAAACCATCCGTTTCCTCTACTAACGCTGCAAAGAAAATTAAATATCGAAGTAAATGCAATCAAAAATAAAAACGGTTTTGTATTGCAAGACCAGACGGGTGCTCTCCTTTAACTTTTAGCTGGACCCATCCCACATCGGTGGAAAATTAATTCTGCTGCTAATTGAATCATGAATGTAGGCTAAGGTTTTCACTTCAAGAACAAGCACAAAAATGGAAATGTAGAAAGCGCCATCATATCCATTGTCCAGAAATATCCTTGCAAGTGATGTGTTGTCTGATGTCAGGGGGGGGGGAAAAAAGGGCTAAAATCTGTTTTGGTCGAACCCCAAATCTTCAGTAAAATGACGTTAAAAAAAGCGGACAACCCTGGGAGAAGAGCTCCGATCGTGTGGTGTCGATTACAAGGCTGTCTGAGGTTCAACAGGGGAACAAATCCACTTAAAAAAGGTTTTGGAGTCTCACGTTTTGGGTTCATAGAGTCCATCTGTGACGTCATTCATAGTAGAGGTTTGTGTTTAGGTCCACGGTGGGTCCAGTTCAGAGATGGTCCACGTTTTTCCCCCCACCACTGTATACAGTTGGTCTTCATAATGCCATAAAATGAGGCTCTTCCACTTCTCCCTCCCCCCAGTTTAGGCCACAGTCATGACTAAGAGCGGCGTCTTTTCAGAAGGGGTCCGGGGAGGGCAGCGCCTGTCAAGTAGCATATTTGAGTTTCGGTGTCTGTGAGTTACATGAGATACTGGAGAGAGAAGGAATCCCTGTGGTAGTCGCGGCGCCATGGCTCTCCACAAACATCGGGTCCAGGCAAGCCACTTTGGCAGCAAAAAAAGCGTGAATACAGTGAAGCACAGCAAAGAGGTTTGAGAACTCCAGCTCCTGAAAGAGAAAAAATATTCTTTTCTGTAAAAGGAACGGAGATTTTCCGTCGCATGGACTAACGTTTAAGCATCTGCCAAAAGATAATTACCTTTGCTTCAATAGATTTGGAATCTTGATTTTGGAATAAAAACTTGATTTTGCTTTTTCCATCATCAGATGATCCTTTCAGTTGGGAGAACTTATATCGCCACAATACCGCCTGAAATACAGACACAAAGTGAGTGTATTAAACAGCAAATACTACTATGTGTCTTTATTTACAGCAATCTAATCCGTCAATTCTTTCTTTTGTCACCATTTCATGAATAATTCATATTAAAAATCCACATGGATACCATGAGAAATGGGGCACGTCAGCAGATCGACCAGATGCAAGTTTCTCTCAGATATAAACTTGTTATTTTCACTGCTGGGAAATTTAACAAGCGAGAGCAATTTCACCTGGAATAGCAGAATTTCACTGATTCAATTAGTGTTGAAGTGAATAAACAAAGTCTGAGCAGTGAGCCAGGCGACAGTCCGTTTCCAGACTGACTCATTAGGTTGACAACTTGCCACACTTTTCACGCATGTCTGTTCATTTTCAGGTATGCCTGTTCATTATGTTACCGTCTCTGTGACTGCAATGAGCGTACCACTGATCTGTTTAATCAGCAGTGGTGGAAGTTTTTTCCTTTAAACTTCTAATCCACAGCATAGAGGGAGATATTGTACTTTCCGCTGCTCAATATTGTATGTTTGAATTTATCAGTAATGGCAACTCATCACGTTTAAGATTGAAATGTTTCATTCCCATCTTGGCGACAAAAAACCAAAAAACAAAAACAAAACAGCACATCTCTAAATTAGATTCTTACTTTTAAAATTTCATTTCTGACTGAAGGATATGTTGCTTTTTTGGTTGAGAAATTTCTTTGTTTCTATAGATTGTCACATATCACATAACATTTTTAACATATCATTTAAAACCAGGTCATCAAACAATCAGAATGTCACCTTCTCTTCTTTGCCTCTAAAAGCCCACATGACTCTTGTTAACCTTGACAGAGGTGATGATATTTCCATCATCACGTTCCAGGTCAGTCGCAACCACTTGGCATTATATCTTTGACTTTCCCAGGAGTACCATACGAGACGAGAAAACACTCTCCCAATCTTTGCTCTGTTTCACTTTTGTTGCTGTCGTATGAAACGGTCACGTTTTAACTTTATTCATTTGAACTGATTTTAATAGCGGATCCAATTTTATGCTATTAAATAAACAAGGAGATTAGATAAAGTATAAAGATTAGTAGATAAAGTCGCAACAATATTCAGTTCAGTACGGAGCAATTTTATAGCCTGATATAAAATATTTTAATAGCCCATTTAAGGCAGAGTGTCACATTCACATCGACCTCTTAATGTTTGCTTACCGTTTCTCTCTAATTTTTCTAATACCTCCGCCAATTACTTCAACACCTGAGTCTAAAGTTGTCATTGTTTTCCACCAGAGCATGAACCGTCTGAGTCCTGGCAGCTTGGCTGCTACACGCATACAGTAATCCTCGTATGTTATGCAAATATTGTAGTTCCATTTAATGCCTTTTACTTCATTGATGATACTAAGTGTTTTATCCATTTATCAGGTTTCAGAGGGCGGCAGCTTATCTCTCTACTCACACCTTCTCAGAGATAATAATGTTCACCTTTAGAGTTTTATAGATTACAGGTCAGTGTGCAGTAGAGGTCTTTCATCTGTCAGCCTGCTTTTGTGGGTGATACAAGTTATAATTAACATGAATTTTGACTTTGAATGGCATCTGCAGAAAAACGAGAGACGTGGAGCTTCTCACCGGATCCAGAGCCAACAGGATACAGCTCAACTTGCTGAACAGAGTTTTATTCATGTTGCTTTCGATTAAAAGTAATTCTAACATGGGTTTTCGAATTTGCCAATTGCAGTTTTTAATTATGGAGTAATCCCACCCTGTGTATTGTCTGTGATTGTAGTTTACATATGGATTGTGCTTTCTGCATTTCACTCTGTAAACAATACGCTGGCAACATTTTTATCGTCCTTAGGGGACATTATTGCTTCACGTTGCAAGAATTAGGGCCAGAATCTTAGAGAACAATATGGCAACACTCGTGTCCTGCTCAGCCACATAATGTGCACCAGTGGAGTAGTCTGCATGGTTGTCAGACTTGGGCAAAGGCCAAAACGAACGGCAGGCAGAAGTGAGAGGTTTGAGCGGGGGGGAACCAGCCGTCAAAACAAATGTGCTCATACTCCCAAAATGCACACGGTGCAGAATAAGTTAGCAGCGGCCAAAAAAAGAAAGAAAACTGAGGCATCGTGATTAGTTTCATCACAGTGTGTAATTTGTCACTGGAAGGGGCTGTTTTCGCATTGCCAGCGCGTATTGATGATGAAAGGACTGTCCTCTCACCTTTGAAGCTGCATCAAAGCACACAAAGCCCATGCTGAAGTCAATCGTCAGTCCCATAAGGTGGCTCTCCATGATACAGGCATACGTTTTACTCTGCAGAATAGGAGAACAGGATGTTACCGACGAGGACAGAAAAGTTTTTTTTTTTTTTTTTTCTTTCTTCTCCTGTGAAAATGTCATATGAACATAATCAATCTTTGTACTAAAATGACCGAACTGGAACCTGCTAGATTAAAATCTTCACCAATCTCTGCATGTTGCCAACCGTTCAGGTGCTGACCTGTATCCTCTCCACCTCCAAGAAGGTGGCCATCTGAAAAGCCTTTTCCCAGATCAGCAGCTCACACTCCAGCTCCACGCTGAAGAACATGTCCTCCCCGCTCTCTGTCTGGACGCTAAAACAGTGCTTCCTCTTGTCCAGGAGGTCGTTATCCTGAGATAAGACAGTACGACTGCCATGTTGATCAGGTACAGACGGGCAGAATGACGCAGTTAGACGAGCAACAGCAATGCAGGGAGGTACAGGGAGGTTTGTTTCACCCTGATGACCGAGCATAGGCTCCAGACTGCAGCTGTAACAGAAGTCTTACTCTCTATTTCTTTAACATTTGCATTAGCGTAATAGGTATAAAGGGACTCTAACACTAACTTTCATATAGCTTTATGTTACACAAACAGCACAAAGTAACTGGCCTGGAAGTGTAGGTCAGTTTATATCTGATTTAATATGTCTGTACGAATGAAAACAACCATAATGAGTTTGGGCATTATGAGTTTCGGATAAATTCTCACAGTCAAATCCAAAGTGACCTCAAATCTGCAGAGACTAAACAAAACAATGTGACCCCAAGTGCATCTGTGAGTTTGAGAAAACGTTGCAAGTCATGTGCAGTCATCAGATTGTGTTACTGCTTTCATCCTGTAGCCATGTGTAGCATGGGACTTTGATCTCTAAATGGAATGAATGAATGAGTGAATAAGAAACATTACCTTTAAAATCTTGCACATTATCTCATAGACAGTAAAGCTTTTCTCTGCTCTGGTCCAGTCCCACGTTGTCACCTGAAAATATCAGATGCACATTAAGTTTGATTGGAGGAACGAAAGCAGAAGAAAAGTAAAGCAGGTGCATGTTTCTGCACGAGTGGCTGATTGGGAAATACATTTCAATGAAAACATAGTTGAACATTTGCTGAGCCCCGCCACCCTTTCTCCACTGGTGTTCACGCATCAGGGATAGCCAATTAGGTAGCAAACGCCACTGTAGGTGGTAACACAGTTAGCTGGTCGTGCTAATCTTGGCAGGTTTATACACTGTTAAATCCAGCGGTTCTGTATTTTTGTTTTGGAAAATTTCTATTTAAAAGCAAAAACCATCCAAACTCTTTCCATACTTAGTGTCTAGTTGAGGATACTAAGCTGTATCAGGTTAATTACAATAACCTGGGTGGCTCTTATGTTGTGACACAAGGGGAAATATTCGTCAAAGAAAATCCATCTTCAGGTAAATAGGTTTGTCTCGACTTCTGAACCACCACCCGCTCACAGCAGCATATTCCATTTATATCAGCACAGTCAAATTGAACAGGCGATTGTCAGGTACCTATCCATCTTTTCCCATCTCCAGCACCATCGACAGCTTATCCCTCTTGTCATAATCACTTAAATGGCTGGCACAATATAAACAGATTTAATGATCTTCATCAGTCAAAAGGAAGATCAAGTCAACACAAATGGTGATGAGCGAGCTGCTTCCTTTTTTCCAGCAGGGAAGCATTTTCTCCCTCAACAATACATTAACATGAAATGAAAAATCTCCTGTGGAATTGAGCAACATTAACTCAAACATAGAAGCTTTGTGGTTTTAAGACATTGATAAAAAGCAAATAGAGACGAAAGCCAAAACTTACAGGAGGTGCCGAAAACTTGAAGAGTGAGGAACCCCTCAATGCAAGGAACTTTGGTGAATACATTCGGTCCTGAACAGAGTCCTGCTCCTTCTCATCCACCCAGCCCATATAGATTATCTACCAAAGGGTAAAACATTACAGAATATGGATACCAGAGATGTGGCATCTAAAAGGCATCAAAGGGTAAGGAAATAGTGGCCCGTGCTCATTTTACATCGAGATATAAATAAATTAAATCCATTTAAAAAAAAGTTTAAAAGCACCGTTTTCTAACAGTGGACCTCTGGATAATACCAAGGTTCTGCCAGCAACATAGTTATTTATTTATTTATACATTTATTTAGCGATGGTTGGGGGGCAGAAATCTCTCAGGACATAACTTTATATATGTGTATGTTGCTTAGTAGGCAGAAGATATAAAGACTGAGAGGAAAAAGAGGCTAAACCACCCAGGAGATGCAGAGACCTAAAGCAGAGTTTGTGCTGCATGTGTTGTTGTTCTGAGACATGATTTTAGACATCAAGTGCTCACAGCATCACTAATTCTTAAAGTCAGGATGATTTCAAACCAACTAAAATGTTTGCTTGTTTTTCTGTTTGGAGATTTTTTTTTTTTTTGATGGATTTGCAAAACAAGCTAGTGAAAGATTCAGGACAAGTAGTCGCAACTCATGCAGTCTTCAACCAATTGTCAAGTGAATTCATACATTTTTGTAAAGCAGAAGATGGAATAAATTAGTAAGTTAAAAGGTATCCCACTGTTGCTCCATGTTTAGACTGAAAGATGACACTAGGAAGACACTCAAATTGTTTTTTGATCATCTCTCAGCGGACGGTCTTTAATGATGCAAAAACTCTGCTTGTGTTGCAAAAGTTGGCAAGTTGAATCTGTGTCCTCTCTGACTGGGTGACCTGGTTGGATTCAGCTCTGGGTTTTATGATGGAATAACTTTAGTGTTCATATAGGATCAGGAGAACCAGCTGGTGGCGCATGGAAATGTCTTACCTGCTGGTTTACTGGAAAATTTCGGTTAATCTTCTTCACCTGCAAAATTCAACAAGAACATCATTAAGTAATCATCAAATCTCCCGCTAACAAGCAGTCCCACATTACTGTCAGAATGTAAATATCTGCAGAACCCTGTAGGGACCCACAATCAGAGTCACCACGTGTGTAAAGCAGAAATAAACTATGATCGCAGCATCCGTGCGAACATGTTGACCACAGCACTGAAGGAACACTGTCAGAGCAGCATCATTTATTCAAAGCATACAAATTACAAAATGGGACGGAGTCATTTCCGCAAGGACCTAGGGCTATTCCTTAAAAAAAAAAAAAAAAAAAAAAAAAAATCCATTTAAAGAAATCCATTTTCTCTGAGGTAATAAAAGCGGGGAAACGACTAAGAGAGCAGTCAGGCTTTAAATTAAAACACTCTCCTCAGATCACAGGTATCACTCGCTCCTAATCCATGCTACACTATCAATATAACTCTTTCTTTGGAGCAGAAAACCAAATTAAGGCATCCAGGCCTGATCCTGTTGCCCTTTAGAGGCCGGACCAAGTCACAGCTGCTTATTGTGAAAAGTTACTGAAGTTTGCCTTGAGGGAGAAAACAGGATTTTTCTTTTTCAGCAGCGGAGCTGAAAGGGAAACGGCAAAATAACTGTCAAGATGTGAGCTGGGTTCGGATATATGGGAACAGCGATGGCGGGTTTTGTTCTCATTCAGCTGTGTGCTGTTGAGGCCAGTCACAGCAACTGCAGGTCTAAAGCGCCGCCAACATAAATCAGGGATGGCTGAGGGGTCCAGTTCTTAAAAACAAATCACATCTCTCTCACTCTACTTCAAAGCATAAGGTGGGGAACAGAGACTGAGTTATGGTGGAAAATACGTGACTAACAACTTCACTACGCTTTCACAGACTATATTTTTTACTTTTCTGGGGAATTTTTGTACCCATTGATTCATTTTTTTTTTACATGACCTCATTGTACCACAAACTTAAATCTTTTAGTAAATTAAGTCAACGAATTTTGCTAACCATAATCTCGAGTTGTGCTCATGCTGTCTCTTCAGACAGGGTTACGAAAAGCTTCATAAGATGAACATCCAAAACATCCAATGAAAAAAAAAAAAAAGAAAAGAAAAAAAAAAAAAACCCATCAAATATGATTCAAAGAATAAAGAGATAAATCATGGCTGCATACTTCTGAAAAGGTCTGGATACGAGACTGAAAACTGAACCCCAGAGGGAGGCTGTTCCCTGACCTAGAGTCCCGGACAGTGCAGGTGCATTTATTTTTTTCTCTTACTAGTTTTACTGGAACTGCGGAGTACAAAAATGTTCTTTTTGTGTGTAAACGTCTTCAAACTGTATCCAAAGCTTATTGAAGTTTCAGCAAGTCTCGGCGAGGCAAGTCAAACGTTACCGCCAAAGCATCTGAAGTTAAGAAGTTTTCAAATCGAAAATCCTTTCTTCATCTTTCCACAGAGGAGTTACAGCACGGCAGTAACAAAGAGAGACTTTGGAAGGCATTGCCCCTTTTTTCTGGGCTAATTTGGTGTAGACTGAAGGCTGTCACACTTCAGTTGCATTAGAGGAAAAGCTCTCTCCATGAAGAGAATAAATGATTTCAGCAAGTAAAACACGGTTCAGTCTTCACGCGGCCAACTGAATGTTCATTTAAGACAAACCGCCTTGGGCTTCTGTCTCTGGAAAGCAGGCAAGTTGCAGGCAAATCTGGTAACGATCTCTCCTCCCTCACAGAATAACGGCCAGAAGCGTTTGAACTGCTGTGAAGCTGACCTTTGACCACAAATGTGTTACTAAGATATTGAATTCCTAAGAATGAGATGGTCAACATGAAAATATAATTTTACTGACTTTGGCTATTGCCATAATAAAATACAGTCTGAATTTCAACCCTTTCTATATTTGTGTTTATGGAATAGCAATGCTGGGGAAACTTTTGCTCTTCATTTGGTCTCTTGTTTCATCTTAGTATTGTTAAACTGTAATACATACTCTTGTATTTTTTTCTTTACTTGTTGGCACAGTTGTTATTTTGTATTCTGCTGATATATTATGTGTATGTTTATTTTAATATGTGTAAAGAGTATAAAATTTACTCCAGGAGAAATGCAGTTCTGCTTTCTTGCTTGTGATTGTTGCAGAATAATATAGTAATCATAGTTAACAAAAGACAAAAAACATTTACTCAACATTTCCAAAAGTCTAAAAAGGCATCTTTCCTTTTATTAGTCTGAGAAACAGCTGTCGAGGGACTGCAAATGAAAAGTACACTTTTGGCTAACTCCCGCACTTATGACGCAATGCTCATTAAGATGCACAGTAACTGATCCAACAAATAATAACACAGTCCTGGGGGAGTTATCAAAGATATTCTTCCTCAGACAGGTACTTTTAGAGACAGTATATTACTTTTGAAATTTTTTTTGTATTTGATTTTTTGCTCCAACTTAAGTTCAATGTCAGAAGCAAAATTAATTCCACTGAGAGATCAGTGAACACATCAACTAACTGAGGTCCAAAAGGGCTTAATGAGCCACTAATGGAAAGAGGATCCATTTTAAAAACTGCTCAATTATTTAATTTGTTGCAGTAAATTGTCTCCAAAATAATTATGGTGCATACAAAACATAATCAAGCTAAGATGAACAGTGATGACAGATCTACGCTTGCTGACAGGGTGTAAATACACATTTAATGGCAGAGCTGTTAAAGGCCATTTAAAAACAACCTTGAAAATTGCCACAGAATTGAATCACAGTCTCAACAGAAACTGTTCGGCTTTTTGGAGTCTGGGCTGCAATTCAGACAGCATTTTTACTCAAGGCCAAAGCACAGGGACACACAACCTAATCTGCCACAGAGAGCATTACAGCCAGACAAGAAAGAAATTAATCATGAGGTTCGTCTCAATCTTAAATGTAGCTTCTACATTCATGGTTACATTTGCAGAAAACCAAAAGAAAGCTTCAGCCCATACTATGTGCTGCTCTTCTGTGCAGACTAGTGGGAGTCGTTAGGACCAATGGAGCAACACTTCCCTGTCCTAATGCTCACATATTGCCTTGAAATGCACTGCAAAACAAACTCGAGTGGCCTCATGAACACCGAGATCGCCTCCACAGTCACCAGACCTGAACATCACTGAACCTTTATTGAGCTTTTTGAAGCAAATAAAACCAAACGGATTCCCTCTTCTATCATTGCCACAAAACTTGAGGCACTTCATGCTGACAAATGTAGAAACATAGCTACAAATGGTACAAATAGCTCAGTTCATGTGTCTGACAACAAAACTACGAGGGAGTGGCGGTTTTCTGCAAGCAAAGGTTGACCCTGTTTGTTAATGGATCCTTTATCTTAAAATGTTTTTTGATGCTGGCACTGTACTTGTCCACAGCTTGTGCATCTCGTTTGCAGGGTTTTCAGTTTAATAACTTGGCTCTGTGAATTCTTAATTTAAAAATAGAAAAAAGAAAGCCAGTCTATGAATATTTATTTTGACCTTTTTAAAAAAAAAAAAAACAAAAAAAAAAAACAAAAAACAGGTGAGGATTTGATAGAAGCCTGAACCCTCCAGATACATTCTCTAGTTTTAGACTTTATTATTTGTGGCTCATCTACAGCATAATTAGTCATTTGCTTTATTTGTCACTGACAGTCAATTGCTCAAGCAGCAGCTAAACTAAACCTGAATAAAAACACAAGGCACATATGCATACGTTTGTTTAATATAAAAACCTAAAACGTGAAAGCATAAAACTGAGGTGATATTAACTTGTTTAAAATCTGAAGAGGAAAAAGATGCATTTTAAAATCATGTATACTTTCATTGTTATTCAACTGTCCTGAACTGATCCTGCATGCAGCCATGTTACTAGCTCAACTCACACACCTCAATGAATGCCAAAGTGGGAACACACTCTGTATTGTTGTGGTTGCTTTGGCAGTGAGTCATTGGTGTTACGATTAGTACATCCCTCACTTTGTCCACTCCAATTAACCAGAGCGCCATTATTCCCCAGACACACTCTAGCGTACAGGCCATCCCGTTCTCACACACACACACACACACACCCCCCCAGTGGACACTAGATAATTACAGATCCCTACTTTTCACTGCTGCTCTTTCCACGTTGAATTCATGTCATGTGGAAAGCAAACATTACTGTCTGGTTGAATTTTTCTCTGCACCTTGACAGGCCCTTTCTAGCAATGCGAAATTATTGCAAGTTGTCAAAATACGGCATTTTCGTCAGGTTCTGTATGAGCTGCCACGCATGATGACGCTTGTTAGAAGTATTTGTATTGTACCCCCCCCCCCCCACTGAGCACCACCGCCCATCTGTAAACAGAAAACACCAGAAACACTTTCTTTTCTTCCATTTCAGCTGTGGCAGAGCTGGAAAAATGTGTGTGTAATAGGACAAAGAATACATCTTCATTATTTCTTTATTTCTTGCTGCCTCTTGCTATCATTATTTTATAATATATTATAATGCATTATAGATTACACAACTGCATGGGTTTGGCTGGAAGGTTTACTGTAAATACAGAAAGCTTCAGAGCACCTTCTGTTATTGTGGACTCGGGCTGTGAAGACATTAGTTTGTATCTATTTAATTCCATGACATTTTCAGTGAGATTATTAGACACTCCACAAATTGGGGTGAAATTAACATCTCACCCAGTCTCTTATTGGTTTACATGGGTGAGTGCGTGAGGCTGCAAACCGAACAAGCATAATTGTTTCTTACTCACATTGTGCTTGGTGAGACTGGAAATGTTGCTCGCTATAGTCTGAAGCCAGTCCAAACAGTCTTCAGCTGCAGGAAACTGTATAACTCCACTGCAAACTCCATCCACGGCTATAACTTGGAAAGCATTTTTCCTGGAGGAACAAAGAAAAAAGGACTAAGAAGCCGACTGAACAAAAATTCATGAGAAAGCAGAAATAACCCAAGATCACGTTGAAGCAACATGTCATTATGCTGAAAAAAAAAAAAAAAAAAAATCCTAAGGGCTTACTGCAGATAATCAATCCATGATATTCATAAAAAACATTTAACTAATATGCTACAACACAGTGTTTCATCACTAGTCATTCCAAAAGATTATAGCTTCCATCATCCAATGCAAATATTAACAGCTTAATGGTTTATTACATCATTATCCATTATTCACTATTCATTAGTTCTGTGCTGCAGTGTAGCAAAAGCACAGAATCTGTGTTAGTGAAGCTTCCTGCAAATTTTTGTTGTTGTCGTTTGTGTTAAAAGTTTTCTGAGAACACTACTCAAAGGCGACAGCAGCTCTGCAAGTGAGAATATATCCCACTGACCCTTCAAGATGAAGTCCCTGCAGCTCACCTGCAGACGTCGGAGCCCGGCACGTACTGCGACAGGCGTGAGTGTAGCAGGGGAATAAGGCGCAAGTCCACCCATCTCTTCTCCCAGCGAAGTCCCGGGGATGTGGGCCAGGATGAGCAGGACAACGTGTCCTGCATTAAATGTGAAATACAATTTAGGAGAGCTTGTTGTTTCTCCACCTTGCACATTTCAAACAGTTGACACACAAAGAGCTTGAATCCTGCTGCTGCTGCTGCCGCTGTTGATGCAGGTGCACAGGCAGGCCAATAGCTGCAGAGGGAAGATGATTCACTCGACTCAAAAATTATAGATGGAGCCTCTCAGCTATATGGAGATGATGAAAGAAGAGATTAATGAAAAAAGTACCGTGTTATTAGGATGGTAGTTCAAGTGCAGGCCACTATCACAGAGAGGAGAGGATGTCCCACTGCTCTGGTCACTGGGAATGCCTGAAAGCATAACAGGAACACACAAAAGGAAAGGCAATGAACCCCAAACTCACACTTCAAACTCTGCAATAGCTCCTTCTATTTTGAAAGTTTCAAACTTTAAAAATTTTTTCCCCTCCTTCACTTTTTTCTCTGTGCCAGTTTCTATTAAGTTGATTGGCTGACCAAACTGGCGTATGAAAGGATTTCATAAGAGCTTTCATGTCTGACAGGCTGAAGCCTTCCTATGTAAAAGCAATCAATTGCAACACAATGAGCAAAGTCTGTTCTTCCAGTTTAGTCTTCAGCCTTTTTTTGTGGAGCTTTAAATGTGTCCTACAATCTCTTTAGCAAGGTGGCATCTTCATTTTCTGCTTGTCAAGATAAACCAATGCAAATTAAGACCAAAAGAAAAGGAAAAAAAAAACAAAAACAAACAAACACCCAGAAGAATGTATGTTTCTTCATTTTTGGATTTCCGGACTCCAGTTTACTGTCACCACAACAACCAGCCCAGATGGAAAATAACAACGGCTAAAAATACCCTCAGCTGATTATCCTCCACAGCAGGAAAGGTGATTATGGATTTTAATTGAAATACTGTGTGTGAAGGTGTCTTACATGTGCAGTCCTCAGACAAGGGCAGTTTCAAAAAGGCAGGAGTCTTCTTTAAGAAAGAGACAGTAAGAGTCACTTCTTCGCCAGCATTTCTCAAAACCTGGACCTGGAAGGTAAAAACAAGAGAATATTTTTACTGCCGGAGCCGTAAACTGTGAGCTTTTCTGCTGATTGCTTGCTGCGATGAAACATGGTGTGCCAAAAGTCTAGCTAAGAAAGGAAATCCAAGATAGGGGATTGAAACAGACCAAGTTTCTTTTTTCCTTACATTTCTTACAGTAACATTTATGAAGGGATGAAACAAAAAATGGCTTTACATGTCAAAAAGATACAACTCAAAGGGAGGCAGAGAATGTGAGCTGACAGCTTACCACTTCCTCATGGCGATAGCTTCGAACGTTTATTCCATTTATCTAGAAACAACAGTAACAGGGTTACTGCTGCCACCCTATCACTGCCGCTCCATCTTAAAAATGATTAATGAAGCAAGCGCAACGACTGTGATAGCATCTGCACTGAAAACTGTAAACAAGAGTCACATCCACGGCTGTCATGAACACTTCATGCATTAAGAAGATGTAGCGGATTTTCTTTTCTTTTTTGGCACATTCATACAACAAATGAAAGATTTGGGCTTTGACATTTTGGCTATAAAGATGCATAATCTTTGAACACTTTTTTTTTCGTGAATCTGGCACATGAATTATTGAAGACACAGTCTAGGTTGTTTTGCATTGCAGAATGAGTCAAGTAAACAGGCTTTAATGGGAATTTTGGCATTTTTACCTGAAGGATGCCATCTCCGATGAAAAGCAGCCCAGAGAGTTCAGCTGGAAATAGAAAAAACCTCTTTAGTAAAAGAACAAATCGGCATGAAAATACACTTGCTTATCAAAACTTTTCCCCAAATATCTATATACCTTTTTGCTCCTTCGATATTTTTGATATCACAACAGGGATTTTATGCTCAGCACCACCCTGGGGAGACACATTAAATCAAACCAAATTACAAATGTATCGCAAAGACACTCAAGAGCAATTCAATTTTCTGAGTCCCTCAGCTAATGTTTCTATTGCCATTTGACAAGAAAATGATCAATAACACTTGTTCAGACTTAATTTAAAGAAGTTCAGGGAAGTGGTCTAATCAGCCAGGATCTAAATTACCTTGATGCTCAGACCAAACCCTCCAATTGTCTGCCTCCTGATCGTTACAGTCCTCTCCTGGAAGAGATGCAGTCAAAGCCAACAAATAAGTTCAGGCGAACACCAAACCTGTGGGGGCTCAAGCAACAGAACAAATGGAAGTGACAGCGTCTAAAAACTAGAATTTTTTCCATTGCAAAATAACATAACAGTGACGCAAGATAGATATATATATAGTCATTGAAGCAACAGACATTGCACTATAGTTATTGCTTTCCAGCCAAGTTAGAGCATCTGTATTGTTCATCCCCGTGCGGAAAATATGAGATGAAATGAAATGCAAGAAGGCAAAAGCGTGTATAACTGTTAAAAAAAAAAAAATGTTTCACAGTTCGGTTCATGAGCAGACATGTTGAAAACAAGTGGTGTGAAATCGGCTCGTGCACACCTGGTAGGTACAGGTAGGCCCTACGTTATGGCTTCATACTGTTAATTTGATACTCGACAAAGGTCTGTGATTTTGTAGTAGATAAATTGAATATTTCCATTCGATTTATGAAGGCTGGATTAACTGATTTAACTTTTTCATTAGCTGACCCATACTGCACAGGACATGGTAATTATTTGACTTCATGATGGTGGAGCAGGATTCAGTCATGTTTAGAGGTGACCACGTTACTTACGCTTGAATAAAAAGGCTCTCCCGTCACACAGATGACATCT
Organism: Echeneis naucrates; assembly: GCF_900963305.1. Taxonomy (NCBI): domain Eukaryota; kingdom Metazoa; phylum Chordata; class Actinopteri; order Carangiformes; family Echeneidae; genus Echeneis; species Echeneis naucrates. Next base: position 14,062,222 of record NC_042527.1, on the reverse strand, counting down.
TGTTCTTGAATGGTCAGAATATCTCTTGCCAAGTGTAGTCGAATATTAAACGGCTCCTCATTACCTTCTTGCATCAAATAAATCCCAGTCTTTGGCTGCGAACAGTCAGAGAGATAAATTCATTCATCATCTCTCCATGACTAAATTAACTGGCCATGAAATGAAATGTCGTTCAGAGCACTCACTGAAAGATGAACATGGAAATTAGGATATAGAGTTTTGATGTCTGGTATTTTCTTTTTTTTTTTTTATTACTTTGCTAGTTATCTCTAATGTTGGAACAAATAACAGTAATCAGTGCTCTTGGTATGAAACACATTCAGAGAAAAAGTAAAAAGGAAGACATAAAAATTGGTTTAACATAATGAAAGGTCAATCAGCTTTTTATGAGTCATCATTTTTTGTCCTCTGGGCGCATGTTAAGAGAAAAAAATACTTGGGGCATTTATTCTAAGTGTAAGGCTGATGATGACAAATTAACAATCTGTGAAGTGAGGTGGCTTGTGTCAAGCTCATCCTCTACATTTGAATTTCCTTGCTTCTATACAAGCAAGTGTGAGGGCCGTGTGTGTTTCCAATGATCCATTTAAAAACACACTAATCCGCATAAATTTGCATTTTGCACCCCCATCCCACACCCCCCACCCAGCTAATTGTGATGCCGGCCCTGTCCTTGACTTAAAAAGGTCTAAATAAAAAGAAGCACCAATGTCAGCATCCCTGTCACCTGGGACACGCTACTCATCCATTAGCCAGACAGCCAGTTGTGAGGCTGCTCTCCGAATTGCTGGTCAAACCCGAATCGGAGTCAGTTTATGAAGCATATTATCATTCACCCCTGTAATGAGGGATGTGAAGAAACGAGCCCCCGCCTGCAGCTGTAGCGTGAGAAATGACATAAGGTGTGGGAGGGGGCAGTAATTCACAGAATGTGAAGTTCTGTGTGTGAGAGTCATTAGCTGAACAAAATGAGGGCAGTAGAGCCATAACTGTACAAAGCCAGGTCAGACATCAGTGGCTCGCACGGTTGAGTGCTGTTGGGCCTGCAGAAGTGCCACTATCCATAGTTAGCTTTATCTGTTTCTCTATTACATTCACTCATTCATCTTCTAACGCTTATCCGCTTCCGGGTCGCTGTGGGTGCTGGAGCCAATCCCAGCTCACACTGGGTGAGGGCTCCACGCAGAAAGGCCCCAGGCCGGGAATCGAACCCACGACCTTCTTGTTGTGAGGCAACCGCACTAACCATGCTGCCCATCACTATTACACCTCCCCAATATTGTCTTAATCTTCATCTTCATCTCCAACCTGACAGTGGACACGTGTCTGTTTACAGAGCAACTTCTGCAGCAGATGTGTTGCCATGACGACACAAACCAATATTGTAACAGCAAAAGGACAATATTTTAAGTACGGCCGGCCACAGCATGGAGAGAGACCCCAAAAAGCCTTGAAGTACAGTGGATTTTTTTTTTTTTTTTTTTTTACAGCAGCACTTTGTTGTAGCATCACACAGTAAAAACACAGCAATTACTGGATGAATAAATATGACTATTTATATTCTTGTATCAATGGCAACAGAACAGATGACTGGTGTGTGTTATTTTCTGTGTCAGAAAATTGACTCAATAAATTGACTGAAGAGCCTGTATACTCTTGAGAATACAGGCTCTTTCTTTCAGCTTTTACTATAGTAACAATTTCACCAATACGGCTTGTAAAACAAGATAACCGATGGCACATTTATCAATATTAGTGCCTTCTTAGGACAGGTGGGGGAACCAGATTTAGTCCAATGATGTCTTTAATTTGTCACTGAACTAAATGTGGGCCGCAGGTGAACATAACAGCAGTCATTCAGTCAAAGCAAAACCTGAAAATAAAATTAATTAATTAATTAAAAAAAATAATAAACAAATGATAAGGACAGGAACCCGAGAGAAGCAGCGTGCCAAAAGAGTTTGAGTGATTTTTCCTCTTGGCATGCCACATTGCTGACTAACATAATATCAACAGCCAAAGATAGTGGCTCAGTTGTTAATACAAATGAGACAATGGATATATTAAAAAGGCAGGGGCCTGCCTATGTATGGGGGCCCAGAGCTCTGTTGTAATCACATGCTTCCAGATATGCTGCGGTGCTTAATGTTGCTCTCCAGTGTTGGAAAATGTCAAAGGCAGTATGTTTAATCAGTCAGTTCCCTGTCAGACTGTTACCATGATTGAATCCTACAAACCTCTTCATTTGAAGTCTTGAAATCCATGTGCTACTATGCAGTGAAGGACACTGCAAAGGAGAAAAACAAGATTGAGTTAGACTGTGGAGACAAACGCTTAATGACATGACCGACTCGCTGCAGCGAAACTGCAGTCGATTTAAAACAGCATTGTTAGCAGGACACCTACTTTCATTATAGCCCTGCCTTTCCCATATAGAACTTCAGCAATGGAGAGGAGCAGATGTTTCATTGAAATGTGGTTCTTTTAAACTCGACTGTGCAAAAAAGGGAAAAAAAAAATCCCTATTGAGCAATCCTGGGAGAAAACCAGAGACCATTAAGCGTTAATGAATAATTCATTAGCAAAAAGGTGAGAACCCAGGTGCCCTAATAAAAGTTTCAATATCGAGTCCAGGCTCCCAGAAATTAAGTGTGGAACTGTAACAGCACCTTGTCAGAGAGCCCATAAAACCAACAACAAGAGAAAATGCCACAATAAAAGCACCACAACCTGACAGGTACTGTGGTTTGAAAAAAATGAAAGCATTATAAGCAAATACCACATCCTTCTTCAATCACCTGACCTGCTCTACACAGAGATACATGAGCAGTCTCAAGTAATGCTGTGTGAGTGGATCATTTGCATAAACCATTTCCACTCATGTTTAATCAGACATGACTGCTACTTGACTCGACAAAACAAGTGCAGAAAAGAAATGGCTCAACAGAGCCTGTGCTGCAGAGGCAGTTGGGAGACTTACCTCAGCAGAAAGGCCCCCAGCTCTTCGTACGGTGAGGTCTAGCCATCGAGCAGCGAGTAGATCCCTGATTTGAGCCGTAGCAGGGAGCCTCCCCAAACCATGGCTGTCAGACTTTGGTGGTGAGAGCAAGAGTGATGCTGTCACCTCTCCTGGATGGCTGTAGGTGTTGCAGGATTTTTATTTCCAGTGGAGCTGGTACCGAAGAACAGAATGAGGCTAAGGTGGAGGAATGAGTCGCTCCTGGTGGTCCCTAATCGGTGGCTGCGCTGCAGTAATAGGAGGATGTAGCTAAGGTATCATACTGATACTACAGCCACTCTCAGGTGAGGAGGTGCTGTGTTCTGATGAAAGCTGGAAGAAAAAAAAAAAAAAAAAGAAAGAAAATATAAAAAGGTCAGTAAGTCTTCAAATGAAGCTCAGAAACGGAGCCGGAGATTGTTTGCTAAATGCTTCTGTCTGAAAAGATGCAATCTACAGTTGCTCGAAACATAGATAAGCGTGATGTCAACAAAATGCTGCATAAGTGTGAGCAGTTGAGTCAGTGGCAATCCACTTTATGTCTTAAAAAAGCAACCAGTTAAAAAAAATTAAATAAAAACAAAAATACAAGAGACTCAAAAGCAAAACTCAAAACTGTGAATCCTCAGATATTTCACTTGTTTACAAAAAAAAAAAAAAAACACAACACCAACCAACCTGTGGATTCATGTGCCCAAATGCCAAAATGCAATTAGCTTATATTATTCCATTTCCTTGGATTTCAGTACACGAAGCATGAATTACTCTCAAAACCATTTATTGAGTTCCACCAGCGTACCCTCGAGAACTCCTCCTCATTAGTATGCATTGTTGGCTCCACGCCACCTTCTTGTTGAGCCACATGTTGAAGTAATATGATCATTGTTTTGCAGGATGAGAAAAAAAACAAGCATATTCATTTCAAGCTATATTTCATGCATAAAACAGCAAATACTGATTATACAGTATGTGCAGCCTTAATGAAATTTGCAACTGTATTTGTCCAAGCACTGGAAAGGAGCAATAAAGAAATAAGAGCAAGGTATTCAGAGTCTCTTTAAAAAAATAAAAAATAAAAAAGTCATGAATATTGTTGAAATTCAACAAAAAGCATTAACCTTCATGTGCAGGTTTGAACTTGGTATTCTTTGTAAGTATAGCTATCTGTGTAGTTTGAGAAGTTGGCCTTTTTCAGCTATTGAATTCTAACCTTTCAGAAACCCAAAATACATGGCAATGAGTTGAATGAAAATCAAATATGTCCATATACAGCCGGCTTACTACTGTGAAGCTAAATGAATGCACCCTACGCTGATAGACTTGTGGTGAGTCCTACCAGGTTGCAGTTCATGACATTCCCTTTTTGGAAATGTTTTATTTCACATGATGATTCTTTTAAAGGCCGCAGTTTACAGCAGCTTTACAGCAGTTTCCAACATTTCTCCTGCCATGCCTTCATTTTTGAAGTAAAGACCGCATTTCTTTTAGCTCGGCATACCTAATAAACAAGCAAATGAATTGATGTGCATTTAATATTACTACTTGAAAATGAGACAGGAAACAGAAAATGATACTAATCCTGCTCAGTTGTAAAAGAGAAAACAGTCCAACAGAAAATCCATCTACAGTCATCATGACAATTGTTTCGTTTATTTTGTTCCTAAAATGCCAAAGTGCAGTTTTTCTTCGCTGCATATGATAGACCTTTGCTTATTAAAAATCACCCTTGGTTACATTGAGACGGATTTTAAGTTCACGAGTTAACTGATTAATCAAAGTATTCAGAATTGATCAATACTGAATATATCCCTCAGTTGCTGCCGGAGTTCGATACACACTATAAAGGTCTGTTCAATGTGTAACATTTTGAATCTGTAGTTTCTTAGTATGTGCCAGTACATGTTTGATTGATCGTGTTTTACTGATGTTGAATATTCGATTGGAGAGACACAAGCTCAGTTTTTTTGTGTCCATCGGCACCTAAACTGTGAGCTGTCTATGTGGGAGACTGGGCGGCTCTGTCTAGAGGACCTAAAAGAAAATCCTGACATTATTTGTGGACCTGCTTTAAGAATTAATGTATTCCCATGGTCAGCTGAAAAATGTGTCTGCAATTCTGAGATGAGCACTTTGTCTTTGCAGGTGCCCTCCTGAACATCCTGTCAAAAGAACTGTGCATTTGTCTTTTTTTTTTTTCCCCCTGTCCCCTTACAAGACTCCAAAGATGAAATAAACCAAACCTTTTGTGCCTTTTACGTTGAGTCAGCGTAACTCCTTTTACAACCACCCCATCAGATATTTTCACTCCTACCAATTTGCAGAGCAGTGTGTTCCATTTTTTTCTTCAAATAATGCTCCTGTTTTTGACACAATGGCAAGAAACAGAGCGAGGGGAGTACCGTGAGACAGTTTGGATGATGTGGAGATTGTAGCCTGACATCTCCATCTCTTAGACCTGAGGACAGCTGTGGCCCACACAGGATGATGAATGGCTGTTTGTGCATGCAGGTGGGGCAGCTGTCTGCAGAGCAGTCCAGCAAATGCAGTTTTACTGCTCAAAAATTGAGATGGTTTTCACTTACTGTATGTTGACTTGTTCTTTGGCCTGGAACAAATGGTGCCTGGGAGAGCAGCTTTTTCATTTGGCTAGTGAAGATGTAAGATATTAAGCAAAACAGACATCAACAACATTTCACCGACTAAACTTCACATGATCAGCCCAATGACATTTCTCTTGTTCCTCTTTTGTTGAAAACGTTCACCTTCCCTTATCTATCTGCAGTCTTTGTAGATAACAGAAACGCACTGAACTAATTATGATAACTTATTTCGAGGGACATATTATATATAGTCATCACTCCTGACATTTCTTAATCAATTATCATCATTCCTACCATGAATGAAAATGCATTATTTGTGGTCTTCACTTGACAGTGTCATACATTTAATTTTGCCATATTTTTGTTTGTTATTGTAAAATATTGCACAATATCTCAGATTCCTTCCTTTAAAAAGGGTCCACCACCCACAAAAGTTCAAATTAGAGCAAGACGACCAAGAAAACCATAAAATATATTGCATGCGAATGTGAGAGTTTTTGCTTCAAACATTTTGATTCATTTGCCCAATTATTTTCTTGATCAACTTTTTGTTCCAAAAACATGGTCTATGGAAGTTCAATTTAAGAGTAAATTTTCAAATTAGCTGTTTTGGCTGATGGAACAGTTGAACCCCCTGAAAATACATCCAATTTGAAGTCATTTAAAACAGAAGATTTACATATCGTCAGACGTAACAAGCTGAACCATTGCTTGATCATAAACATTTCAAATATACACTGTTTAAATCAAAATTTTTTGATTTAAACTAACTTTAAATGAAACGCATGTGGTGTGCTGGTTCCCCTTCATACGACAATTAGAGGCGCTAATAAAGTGAACAGCCCGGTCTTACCGCTGCAGTGAACAGACGTGTGTGAAGAGGCAGTTGTTTGGACAGTTCAGTATTTACAGAGTACATCTTGTGTTCAACTGGGCCTGTTTTCTGTTCTAATGAGAGGTGGAGGTGCTACTTCTCTCCTCCTTCTCTCAGATTACCTTCAAGATTGATCTTCCGGACAAAATGGAAGAGAGCATTTTGTGTTTAGAGTTCTTTGAGAGAATTTATCCCAAAAAAAAAAAAAAAAAATCTTTCATTACCTCATAAGTCAATGACCGCGGCCGCTGGTAACAGCCAGCGGTGCTCTCCATGCCAGCTGCTCATGAGTGATAGGCAAAGGAGTAAATTAGTGATGGACACATTTATAGACTTGAGCTCCTGACCCTCCTGACTATGATGTATGGTTGTTGGCAAGAGTGAACCAGCAGATATCAGCTGGGTGCCAACTTAAATCAGCTATCATTTCACAAACTGGTTTCCTCTTATATCATTGGATATGAGGAAGCAAAAATAGACATAATAAACAGCTGAAAGAAACTGATCCTGCAGCCATTCTACTACTGACAGGCTCCTTAATTGGATGGTAAACCCATTTTTTTTTTTTTTTTTAATTCAATGGCTTGGAAAAGTCAAGCATGTTATCACACTTACATGTGGGTCTTAATTATACTCAACGAAATGAATACATAGCTTTTATTGAATTATAGAATTTCCCTAATTGTGCTTTATATGAATTAATTCAGGCTAAATGTGTGTACATGCTGTTGTTTTTTGTATTTCAACCAATGGGGCCTGAGCAGCCCTCCAGGAAAACACTGGAGGGTCTGGCCACATGCTGTGTGTAAAGTACATGAAAGGATTAAAAACCTCAGCATAATCGCTAAGGGCTATGCTACAATGAAATGAACTCGAGGGACACATCTGCTCCCTTGCTGAATATAAAGCGCGGGCTATAGAACTGTTTCTCAATGGCTTGCAAAATTATTTATGAATTCAGACTGTGTGACATGAAACAAATTGCTATCTTAGGGATCTATATTGCCTTTTGGAGATCATAAACCTTAAAATGTTGTGAATTTAATTGTAGATAAAAGGATCATTTAGAAAGTTGTCATCTTTTTTTTAATCGCCTCCTGGAAGATTTGCATGACTCCCTCGGGGTCATTTCATTTCCAGCTGTGGCTGCAACTCATGACTGCTTTAATTATTGATCCATTTGAAGACAAATGAATAAATAGTTTACTGTGTCTGGAAAAACACCACTGTATTACAGTTTGGGTGACAGAAAACGTGGAAAATAAACAAATTCTCACATTTCAAAGGCTGAAAATGGAGAAAATTTGGTGTTTACTCTCAACTCAAATAACAATGAATCCATCAAATGCTTGTGTAACAGCTGTTATGGTCGATAGAAACTATGATGGCTGAGCAGTTTGCTTTACTGACGTGTGGTAAAAGTGTGAAGTTAATAGCAGAGTGCTTTCCAAATGCTCCAAGGAGACACTGAAATGAAACTCTCAGTGTACAAGACCGTCTTCCATCAAGGCTGAGCTACTACAGTACGGTCTAGCATGCTGTCAAGGCAGCAGTGTTTAACGAATGAGCAGACTGTCCACATTAATCAGATGTGACCTAAAATTGTCCAACCTGGGCTACTTACAGGTTGTAAAGCATGACGGAAATACTGCTAGCCCTCAGCAGAAAAACAGCAGTGGAGGTATGGATGTAATATCTGAGAGTCTTGTTGCTTGTATGTTAAACAGTCAACTAGCGTTATAAATCATAGTGTATAATCTAACCCTCATTGCTTCTCTTAGAGCAGTTATCACCTATGTGTAGCTTTCAGTGCATTGGTCTGTGTTCCAGTCCTGAACCTCTAAATCAGATGGGCTGGTATATGAGGCGCATATAAATGAGTTGTGTCTTCTATCTTCCCTGCCACAAGAGTTTGGTGTGCACTCGCTTCATTAGCCGTCAGTCTCTGCTAAGCCAGACTAATGGTTTTCTTGTTGCATGACAGTGACATTGTGTGCACAGATGACTAATATATTTTTGCGTGTGCCATTTTAGTGAGAAATACCTACAGTTACTCTTATTTGAGCACAGATCGTACATCACCTAAGGCACATGGCCTATCCTGTGTGAGTTAAACATTGGAGCAGTTTGTATGGACGGTCAACCAAACAGTTGCTGTAAAAGCCCCACAGAAACATTAGGTGTGATGCATCTTCCCTTTCCGCTGTCAGGCTCTGGGGCTAGATCGTAATGAAGACGTCCAGCAGCACAGTGACATACTGTAGGCGCTCCCAGCTGCCCTTTGGAAGTTGTTAAAGGATTGCTCTATTTTGAGGTCCTTAACTGTTTTGTTTTAATACACAAAAACCTTAAGATGTATGCTTAAATTCGGACCTTTTGCTTTACCCATCCCTGCTGCCACATCTTCATTTTTCTCTGTTGTTGCTGTCTAGTTGTCTTCTGAATCGTTTTCATCACAGCACTTCTTTCTACCAACAAAATGGGTCACTGAATAAAGCCAGATGCCATTAAAAAAAATGAAATTACGCCTCAGTCCAAGAACTGAAAGTGTAATCCTTGATTATTCAGAACAACTCTATTACATCTACAGTTGCTGTGTGATGCTGGAGGAGTGTAACAGCATTTGGCCTCTGCTAGCATACCTAATTCAAGCTAATGTGTATGTTTGCTGGTTCTGCTGACTTTTTTTTTTTTTTTAAGACAGGACATTTTACCCGTCTTGTATATTTGGAGACAGTTAACCAGTCTGGGGTTTTTAAACGACCTAATGGCCAGGATAAAGAGCAGATTATCGGTTAACTAAGTAGGGGAGATAAATTGTGGAGGAACTCAGTTTTGCAGTGCAGACTGTTTTTCCGCACCATGATTGATGCCAGGATGCTTTAGAAAACGATGGCAAAAACTTTTGACGGCAGTCGATCCAGACTGTGACACGGCATGAAGGATTCAAGCAAGTTGTCTCAGGCTCTGATATTAACGAGATATGATTGACACCATTTCACTCAGGCCTGCCATTCCAACAGCGCACCTCTGTCATGTGGCCAAGCTGTTGTTTGACTCAGGGCTTGAGCAGAAATTGTGTTGGGGGATGGGGTCGGGGCATGAGGGCATAAAATCATCAATGACATGTCTGCGTCTCTCCCTCTGTATGAACTACGACCCCCAGTACATCAGACAGATTGCTCCTGACCTATGACCGGCAAACGGACCGGCTCGCCTCAGCTCAGTGTGCCTGCATGAGCACAGAGTCCCCCTGAGCTGAGAGGGTACAGACCTGAAGTCAGTGATGTGAAGACTGATTTCTACATCTCAGTAGGTTTCTTAGATACAAACTGCAGCTTCGAGACCACAATGTGAAGAAGAAAAAAAAAAAAATAACAAGCTTGCTTTATAAAGCATCCTGCCAGACTGCTTTATAGTGAGAGGCAACATAAATTTTGCGAAACAGTAGAAGATTCAGGAGCTTTTCTGCCTGGCTAATAAAACACACGAGAGCAGCAGCAGCTGAAACACTCCTCAGGTTTATCTCTGATGGACATGGATACTGATGATGCTCCAGAAACAAGGGGAGCAGGACCAGTGAGCCACTAGTTCAGTGCCATTTGATGGCCTAATACTTTTTTTTTTTTTTTTTTTTAAATAGGGATTGCTTTTAATTACTGGCATCCAGTACAGACAGAGTAGTATCTGTGGCTGGAGAGAGGTCTGCTGCCTCTGCACTGGCTGGAAGAACTGCGGGTGATGCCTGGCGTGTACCTGCACTGAAGCAATGGTAAAGGTTTCCACAAAGCAAGCCCACAAATTCCCCAGCAAAGCCATCCAATAAAACAGGACGTGTGTCATCATGAGGCCCATCATAAGTTAACTGTTCAGCTCAGTGCACCACGCTAATTTGACATTACACGGTGCGGTGCTTTATCATCTATCTGATCACATGCGGAGGGATTGGGACATAAATTCTTGTTGCGAGACATTAAAGCAAATGAAATCTCCAAAAAGTATAAAAGTATATTGTGAATGGATAAATGTTTCGTTTGGTGGGTGTTTGGCATAATAATTAACTACCTGCATCCGTCATGCACTGTACAAGGAGGCAACCATAAATGCAAAAGCGAATTAAGGTCTCTGAGGCTTACCTGATTTTCTGGTAACAGGTGGTGATGTCTTATTAGATCCCTTTGGAGTCCAATCCCTCATGTGATGGGTTGTCTTTCTTTTTTGTTTTTTCTTCTCTCTCTCTCTTTTTTTTTTTTTTTTTTTTAATTTATGCAACGGTTGCTAAAACATCTCTGCGAAATCACAATGTATCCCTTGTGGCAGCAAGCATCGCCCACACGGCATCCTGGTCCACTAACACCGTAGCAATGTGCAAAAACCACCGACAGAAAAAAAAAAAAAACAAAAAACAAAAAAAACAAGCCGCACTCGCACACACAAACCGAGATGTGTCCATATTTCCTGGGCAGCGGCGGTTTCAGGGATTCCTGTCCGTCGACATCTCTGGCAGAGGGTCCGCTTTCACAGCTCCGTGTCCGTCTCTCTCGCTCGCATCGTGCTGCCAAAATGACTGAGGCTGGAAATCACATGCGGGGGGTTTAACGCGTGCGTCCACCGACTCGGTTCACCCGCTGCACCGACCGCACAACTCCGGCTCCATGAATATTACATGATCCCACTTTGTTGCTGTTCCTGTGGCTCTGTCCCGCATCCGTCTCAGTCCAGCTAAACACACACACACATTTTTTTTTTTTTTTCTTGGCGATTACATTTGTGTGCACTGCGGTCCTCCATGTGTGTGCGTGTGTTTCAATTGAGATGTGCAGCAACAAGACAAAGGAGAAACAAAATCTCACATTGAGCTCACACTTGGAAGTTCATTGTGCTGCCACTGTGTGTCTGGAAGTTTCTGGGCTAAATGACATATCCACCTGAAAAACAAAGAGCGTGGATGGATTTTCTCTTCTCCTGCTCAGTCAGACTCTCGTGACTCAGTTGTTGCTGTCAATGAACACATTGCAGGGTGTTGGATACATATGTGTTCAGTCACTCAGAAGTGCACTCCTCCCCTGAGGCCCTCCCTGAGCAGCTGAGCAGGGTAACCAGGTGCACCTCATTTTCCATGCTGTCATCATGCCAGCTGAAAGATCCTGCTGCCCACCCCCCCCACTCTAACCCCACCCCTCATGATGCAAGCTGACTCTTCTGACGTTCAGTGTTTGCTCACCAACCTCAGCAGCATGTCACTGACAGCAGTTACCCGTAAGGCGGTCGTTTCAGTCTGCAACAAAACACAGATAAAACCTTTTATTTTGAAAGGTTGGTTATGTAAAGGTCAAAATCTCCTGTAGCTCTGGACCAGTTTGGACCTGATGGTCTTTCAACCTGCAGCTGTGCTGCACACAAGGCGGGTGGTGTGAACTGGAAATGATAAATGGATGTGTTCAGTGACTTCATATTTCACAAAGACTACAGCAACCTCTATTAGTGTCTTACAAGACACAAGGCTTTCTATCCCTGTCCGTTCTAATGGCTTCATTCAGATACATTAGCAAACCAAAGCTAACATAAATGATTATGACTCTTATAAAGCTTTTTATGTATCACCGTGGGCTTTGCAGGAGTGCTACATTTGACCTCACTGTACCTTTAATATCCTTCTGCCTGACTCAGCATTGGCCCAATCTGATAGAGATATGCTGGATCCAGATCAGTGCCAATTCTGAGCCTATCAAGTGGATCAGATATCACTTGCGATGCATCTGATCCACAGTAATTTTGTTGACGTTCTGACTATCAAGCACATTCATTTAGTGTTGTTGGCTGACTGTTTAAATGGCTTAGCCATCCCAGGTCTCCTGGTACCTTACACAAAAGTAATTTGAATGAGCTCTGGGCAGTGAAAAGGACTTGTACTGGATAAGCACATAATGCGCTGAGTTGAGGTACAAAATTTTGTGTCAAAAAATAAAAGCCTCCCTGATCCGTACTGAAAACATATTCTCTCAGTGAAATGCCCACTCTGAGTTGGGATCCAACATAAACAAAGTATAAGCTTACAAAGTGAGAATTGCTTTGATTGTTACATTGAAGAGATTAGTGTATTTGCATGTCTGAAAGCATTGTTTGCAAGGGGGACGCAGCAAATCTGGACTATCACATAATCGCTTTCCTATTGATATTGATTTCTCTTTGCAGACTTTGAAGACTTAGAGGCATTTTGCAGTACGATTGCAAATAACACCCAACTGAATACGCCCTTCTTTTTCCTTCCTGTGCAAAGTGTGTTGGAGAGTCCAATGGGGCCATTGGGTGACATAAAACCATAACAGGCCCTTTTTAGAGGTAGTGTCTGGTTTATCCATCCTGGGTTACTATAGAAACATGACAATGCAACATGGAGGCTTCAAGGGAAAAGGACCCACCCCTGTGCCGATATGAAAGTCTTAACATGCTTTCTATTCTCTGATGATTATAACACTAATGAAAACATAAATCTGAATATCGTTTTTAAATATCTGCCAATTGTTACCCCTAAACCTTTAAACCTGAGACAGTCACTGTGCAGAGTCCCATTCAGTGAGCTTTTTCAACCTGTCTCCAACCTTAACATGACCCCAAACTAGGTTTCACACTATTTCAATTTGAAACGCAAAACCTTCACATGCCGCCTTTGCCAACAAGAACTGACAGCTCTGTGCATCCCGTACCTAAACACCAAACGTACCAGCAGCAATGTAAACAATAATGACTAACGAACGCATACGTCGCCTGGCTTGTGACTGAATTCAGAAAGAAAAATTACATCAGCGTTTCTACCAACATTCAGGTTCCCTGCCAGCTGAATCCCACCTGATTATCAAGTGATAACACCAACTCTAATGAGCTCCTTGTTCTACATCCTTAAAGGCAGCCCTGCAGCCACTTCGAAGTGGGTACAGTATGTTGTAAAAAAGATAATATTGTATATTTCATATTTAGCAACTTTTTAACCACAATCTTATGACAATAACTGCACCATGTTTGCAGGCCGCTTTCAATCAAAACTGATTAGAGCGCACACCCACACAGACCTGTCAAAGCAGTCAAGGCAGATTACACAAGGATGTTTGTTTTTCAAAACTTTAACTCAGATTGTTGCTTATCTAGTCAGGAATATAAAAACAGTTCGATTTGACACCAAGTAGTACAGGGCCTATGTGACTTTTCTGTATTTACAGTACACCTTTTATATACATGCTGAAACACTTACACCTATGTGCATACGGATTAATGGGAAACAAAAGCCTGCGCAGAGGAGGAAGGAGGATAAAAGCTTATACAAGCAATTACTCTTCATTACTGTTGTTCATTAATCAGCACTGCAATCGGGAACTTAACGGTGTTTGTTTGAGATATGTAAAAGTAAACAAAGATGGAAAACAATGGGCAATGTGAAATGTAGGCTGGATTCCATACAACAGCACCTCTCCATCTAGATTTGAAGATATGTCAACTTTCTAGCAAGCGGCGTCTGCATTTTGTGTTGAGCGGCTGCTCCTACCTCTAAAGACAGCAAAGGTTATTCTCTTCCCTGCGCTCGAACACAGAGTCAAAAGCATGATCATGTTTAATTGAGCACATTTTTCCTGGTGTTGCACCATCCTGCAGAGCCAAGGATACAGAGTTAATTAATTGCCGTACTCATAAGCTACAGCCTTGGCTTTTCAAAGTAGCGATATGATTTGCCTTGCTTTCACCCACTACCCCCTTCATTAATCTCAGCAGAGCAGCATCCACGTGCTCAAAACGCAAAGCACAGAAGTGAAGCAGGAAATGTGGTAGAAGGCACTTTCACCTGGACGTACATAGCCTCTCTTCTCTTGGATATATGTTGGCTGGCGGGCATCACCGGATTCAAGTATTATCTTTTATGGGGCACATTGTTTTCTACTGGATCACCACCAATCACCCAACATGCCTCAGTCATTCTCGCCCGCCATACAGAGCACTAAATGTGTGACAGTAGCTGGGAGTTATTATGCACAGATAACCTTCTCTTCCTTTTATAATCCAAGCAGGCACAAAGGGAAACTATTCATGATCTGCAATTATGTTTCCTTGATAAGATAAGCAGTTCACAATTAACTTAAGGCTTGCCCTAGACGGAGATTTTCGTATCTGCTGACCTAGCCAATCAAACTGCTCTCTGAGCTGCTTTTCAATATCGCCATAGCCAAGCTTTTGTGCCTTTGTGTTTCTTTTACCCTCTGCCTTGTTATATTTAGATGTTCAACTCATGCCTCTCTCTCTCAGAAGAGCCCAGTTGAACACAAGGGGGCGTAGACTGCTAAGTTTGCCTCTCCTCATCCAGTTCAGCAGGCACAGCAAAGGGGATAAGTTTGATTATGATATCATGTCTGACCTTGAGAGTGAACAACACTTAAATTTACATTTCAAGGAGGAATGCCTTATTGCTTTACTGGCAAGGAAATGTGTACCTTTCTCCACAGCCGACGGCATTAGAAAGATCCACCCTTTGACAAAGCCACAGAATGACAATGTTGGCTGCTACAAGAACTCAGCTACAAATGTGTCAGTTTAGTCAGTTTAGTAGATTTGGCAATGAAAATTTGTAAAATGTAGATGACAAATCTTCCATCTCCCTTCAATCCAGTCATTATCATCATCATTAGGCCGCCAACGGTTGGTATTCTCCAATTCAAATATGCACCCCCATGCAAGGATAATCAAGTCCCCAGAGGTTTCCAAAACAACGATCGTCAGTAACACTGTACACACTCTGTGCTGTGATTGCATTAGCATTCATTCATTCGTCTTCTACAGCTTAACTGTTTCCGGGTCGCCGGGTGCTGGAGCCAATCCCATCCCACATCACAGGGCCAACACAGAGACAGACAGAGATGAACAAACACTCACAATCCCCGGTTAACCCAAACATGATGTCTTTGGTGGGAGGAAACCCACACAGAAGCTGACAACCTCAGCACAGAAAGACCCCAGTTCAAGGAATCAAACCCGTGACCTTCTTGTTGTGGGGCAGCAGCACTAACCACTTTCCCACCGCGCATTAGCAGTAGCATGATAAACATTCCTGCCTATCTCTCCTTCTTTCATGATCTGTTTGAGGTTGAAAGAATATATATAAAAGCCACTGCTCGTGTTGACAGTCAACCTCCACAGACGCACACTTGCATCTTTGAAAGTGCTACACAAAGCACCTGTCTGAGCGGAGTGAATGGCAGTAACCCGGCCCCTCGGGAGGTTACGCACGCCTATAGGCTAAAAGCACACTGTTAAAGCTCCGTGTTAAACACGACATTTAATTGGTTTGAGCCCCCCAGTCTATGTAAATGGCAGCGGGTGGCTCCTCCCATGCACCTGATGGGGATATTTACAGCTCACAGCTTCGCACTACACTGTTTCCAAGAGCGCAGCGCTGCATCATGACGCTCCACTGGACTTAAGCAATAAGGATTTCCGTCTTCACTCACCAAACTGACGACCACTTCTACTTTAAAAAAAATTAATAATAATAAGAGCAAGAGAGAAAAAAAAAAGTTTGCCAAAGTTGCCCACTTGTTTTCCAAGATGCCACGCTCTTTCCTGGTGAAGAAGCACATAAACTCCGCAAAGAAGCCAAATTATAGTGAGTTGGAAAGCCCAACAGGTAAAGTTTTTCAAAGTAAAAGAACAAGTGTAACTTTCGCAGGTTTGTTAGAGTTGTTTCTACTTGGTGCATTGCGTTTTTGTTTTTTTGTTTTTTTGTTTTTTTCAGCGCAGGAATTGATATTTTAAAAGCGTTTGGCCTAAAATAAAACAAAACTTCACTCCAAGGAAACGATTTTCACTCAACTGGTCTTTTTTTTTTTTTTTTTTTTCCCTTTGCAGTGTTCATCTCTCCGCACATCTACAAGGGCCTTCCCCTGCCTGTCATCCCCCAGCCGGAGATCCTGAACCCGGCAGCCTACAGCCCCATCACAGTGTGGACTACCAGCAACCTGCCGCTGTCTCCGCTCCCCAGTGACCTGTCCCCTATCTCTGGATACCCCTCATCGCTCTCCGACACCTCCTCTAAAGACCACAGCGGCTCGGAGAGCCCGAGGAGCGATGAGGACGAGCAGCTGCTGCCCAAGCTGACGGACCCTCACGGAGTGGAGGCTGAGAAATTCCAATGTAGTTTGTGCAGCAAGTCCTACTCCACGTACTCTGGACTGCTCAAGCACAAACAGCTGCACTGCGACGCCCAAACGAGGAAATCCTTCAGCTGCAAATACTGCGAGAAGGAGTACGTTAGTCTCGGAGCTCTCAAAATGCACATCAGGACTCACACCTTGCCTTGTGTTTGTAAAATATGCGGGAAGGCTTTCTCCAGACCGTGGCTGCTCCAAGGACACATCAGGACGCACACCGGTGAGTGACTGAAAGGAAGGGCGAGGGAGGGGGGTGGGGGGGCTCCATGTGTTATTTGTGGCCTTTATCAGGTACAGATTCGACCTAGTACATAATTCAATACATTTACCGCTTCAGCAGACTTTGTTACAAAGCTTTCAGCTGTAATGGCAGCAAGGACAAGCCAGTTACTGCTGTGAAAAGCTTTCAGAATGATATGACTTCCTGTAAGTTTTCTTCTGGTGAAATATATGTTGACTCCTTTCTGACAAATGGCATGTCAGCAGTAGAATAAACTCAACACAGCGCCCTTCTCTCAAATATTACGATGCAGCCGGCTTAAAAAGGCCACCACGGCTCTGTGCTTATGTATCTGTGCACAATCACTGACGAGGTCTTTCCTTCTCATTCCAGGAGAGAAGCCGTTCTCCTGCCCTCACTGCAACAGGGCGTTTGCAGACAGGTCCAATCTCAGGGCGCACCTACAGACCCATTCGGATGTGAAAAAATACCAATGCAAGAACTGCTCCAAAACTTTCTCCAGGATGTCTCTTCTGCACAAGCATGAGGAATCTGGTTGTTGTGTAGCACACTGAACTGGGATACTCTTCCACCAGCAGAAAAAAAAAACCCTCCATTGCTCTGTTTCTTTATGTTTTCAAGCCCAGGAGAACTGTCAGGGAATCTCATCCGAGGGGGATTTGTTCCCAAATGTGCAGACTTCTCCCCCCCCCCCGCCCACAGTCGATTTCATTTCAAAGTGAAAAGTAGCTCTGTGCTCCATGCTTCTCATTTCAAGCAGTGTTTCTGTGATTACAATCAGTGTCGAGCTTTGTCAAACCATGTACTCACCTACCTGTGCTATTCATGCACTTTTCTGCATGTCTAGAATGTTTAATACGTCTTCACAATGTTATCTTCAGTGTTTGTACCAATGTATCTCAGTGGCTGTTATGCAGTCCTCCACTTTTCTTTTTTTTTTTATATACAAACCACAAGAACGATACCAAAAGGTGCATTATGAATGACAATATGAATATAACCAGAGGAAAACTGAAGCCATTGTTATTTAGGGAACAAGTGCAAGCTTAGTTTTTAGGGAGAAAATTATAATAACTTTTGCACAGTCATTAGAAGCAGGTTTGCCAGCACTCAAATAGCAATACAATTTTTCCCAAGTGCCTCAATTTTACTTGGCAATAATATGTACTTTTGAACAACAATTCTATTTTATATTTTTATATATTGAATGTAAGCGTGACTGAGATGATTGTATTCCAACAGTGAAAACTGTGATGCTGAATGATTTTGATATTTTTCATATTTCTCATGACACTTTTAGAAATAAAGTTTCATGACATTTTGTATAATTTATGGAGGCATTTTCACTTGCTTTTTCACTCGGGAAGCCTTCCCGGTGTTGTAAGTAGGTATTTCAGCAGGACTCGGCGAGATTCACAAATGTAATGCTTTTAACAGCATACCCTCTACAGAAGTAAATGATATTTAATCCAACTTGCACCATCTCATGTAATGGAGATGCAAAAAAAAAAAAAAAAAAAACCCCAACAACAAACGAGGTGACTCAGCTCTAAATCAGGCCTGAACCTGTTCCCTGTGAACCTGTCCAGACATCAAACAATCTTGAAATTTAACACATACAAGCTATATTGATCTGCACTCACTTGCTAGACCCTTTGAGGGCACATGACTCTGTCTTTGCCCAAGTGTGTGCAACGTTTAAAAGTGAGGGTGATGCTATTATGGAACGTGATCCTAATTTGGAAAGTCATGTCATCGAGCTAACCTGAGGGAAATGTTTTCTTTCTATCTTCCCTTTTAATCACAACCATCCTTGCAGGGGAAGAGGCCACTCAGATATCTAGATTTTAATATGTTTTCACAAAACGCTCAAATTTGCATGTGCTTTGACAACCTCCTTGAATTCTGGGATGCTTGCCATCGTGGATTAAATAGACTTCCTTGAGCTACATTTTGTTGCCTTTTACCATATGCTGTCTAGCAGAAGATAAAGATTATAGCACAAAAAGTGCAGTGCCTCGGGGGGAATACAGTCAAAGTTAAACTCCTTCTAATAGACCCCAGAGTGTGTTCCTGTTTGCCCTAATGCCCAAGAGTCGCAGACCTAAAAGATGTGCTCTGACACATAGACACTTGTTTTGGGCTGAACTCCCCTGTAGGTAGATTTTCCTCACTGTGAGTCGTCGTCAAGCTATTCCAGGTGCTCACAGCGGCTCTTTGATTCGGGCCAGGTGGTTTCATGACTCTTCGCCCCGGCTGAAAAAGCAGGTACAACCAGGACGATACAAGCCACAGCCACCGGTCCACTGATACTGGAGAAAAACTTCTGCCCCAGCTTAATGTGGGAACGTTACAAGCAGCGGCTTCTGTTATTCGGATCATTTGCCTCATAAAAGGAAAGTGGCATCACAGGGCGCTCTAAACTTTAACACTGCTGAGATACTGGCGGTGCTTGTCCTCACTATTGCTTGGAGAATTTAATATCTCTCCTTGCATAGGCAACACTTTGTCGAGTTGATGTCGGGGGGGGGTATTAATGCATAATGCCAATTAGCTTCATAATCTTGCAGGATTTCCCATTTACAACAACAATTAACTGCATGACTGATTTCTCAGATAACAACAATGTGTTAAATGCTTTCCCCGCCAACATGAATATTTGATTTAGCCATTGTGATGATAGTAGGAGGAGAAGGGGAGGGGAGAGAGCGGGAACTTGTTTGTTTTAAAGCATAAGGCTATTAGTGGATGTGTTAAAGAATGTGAGATCTAATATTTGTTAGGTGTGGAAACTGTGAAGAGTCACACGGCTGTGTTTACCCAAAGATGTCATACGCAGGTAAGATACCCTGTGGGTGTTTATATTTAGAGTAATATTTAGAAAAATCACACATTACTCTCACGAAGGTACTGGATCTGTTCTTTCCCCCAAACTTAAGCAAGCACATTTTAGGCATGAATTAGAAATGTATCATATGTGCAAAGGACACCAGCAAATCATTTCCAAAACGCTTTCTGTATCAAGTGCTCCATTTTTAGTTTTTAAAATGTCAGAAAATTCAGAAAAAATGCTCATAATATTTTCACATTAGACCCTCATTGGCTCATCATCATCCAGAACACAAAAAATATTTTATATAAAATATAAGATAAAAATTCTTTACATATAGAACAAGAAAAGGATTAAATGCTCACATTTTAGAGATGGAACTGGATAATGTTGGTATTTCTGCTAGAAAAATGACAAAAACAATGAACTAATTGTCAAATTAATATGTTACGGTTAACTGATTGACTACCTTTTCCATTCCATCATCTTCATTTTAGCTGCCTATTCATTCTACTTGGTTTGAATTTCGACTGCTATTAAAACCCGAAGTGATAATAGGCCTATATTCTTTATTTTATCATGTACATTACCACATATAAAAAATAAATCACCTCACTCTGCTCATATAATTTCTCCCAGGGCAAAATGAAAAGTAAGCAGCCTCCAAGAGGAGTATGTTAGATCTGAAGAGTGGGACTCAGAGACCTGCTGACTTTATGGTGAATCAGGGAGTATGATTCCTTTATGGTCTTCAAGTGGAACAAATAAACTTAAGGGTGTCCTCTGAGGTCTGATTGTCCGAGCAGGGATGTGATCTCAGCCCTTTTCTCTCAGCCCTGCCACATCAGAATAGAGACAATTGTGTATTCCCCTTTACCCCGACTGCCTGGAGGAATGTTTGCCTATTTATTGAGTTTCTGCATCTTGTTAAAGACTATTCGCTCTCATTTCTGTCGTCTCTTCAAGTGACTTGGTCGCTAGTTAGAACGGTCCTGTTTTTCAGCTGGAGGTGCATATTCTCCAGATAATACTGTTTGCCTCTAATTGTGCAGCTTTCATTGCATCAGTGCTCTATTTGTTGATTTATTTCATTCATGCAGACTGAGCACGTATAATTCAATCACTGGGGAAGATGAATTAATTTGAAGCTTTGCTGTGCCTCTTAGTGTCTTGTGTTTTTATCTGATTAGAGCAAAGGGGCGAATGTTAAGAGGCCAAAAAACAGTTGTTCTAAAGAAATTGCAATAAGGAAAATATCAGGTGCTGATCACCTGTTTGATATTTGGCAGGCTGCAGTAATGTAAAACTTTCCATGTAGGTCAGAAGGGAGTTCTCTTTCACTGAGTCATTAATGGCACTGAAGTGAAGGGTCCAGCAGAGACAGACGAGGCGAGGCTGTGTTGTCTTGATCAATAACTTTGTGGTCTGCTTTTGTTGCTCTCTTGCTGAGCAGAGGTCAGGCTGTCAGAGGCTTAGGGTTATGGTGATCCTGTGATCCTGTCATGATATTTACCTGATTGTATTTTCCCTGTAATGTTCAACCCACAAACCTCATGACCACAGCTGTAAAAGAGCATCTCTGTAAACAACATGGTTGTTTGTGGCCACAGATGATTTGAAATGAAAGTTGCCTTTCTTTATATAAAGCTTTTCAGTCTCCTAATGTTAAACAATGAGCTTCTCACCCCCATATACATTATATTTCTAAGAGCTTGTTAATGGATTGACAGAGAGCAGTAACTTAACCTGTGATCATTGATTGATATTTTAAGTATATTATTTAATAATTAAATGTTGATTTATTTGTAAAATGTATCCTGACTCTTACGATAGCAAAGCAAACTGATGACGCTGCTAATGTAGGCCATGAGATGGGGATGAAGGTCAAGAATGAAGTTCAAAAAGGTCTTTGCAGATAAATATTATTTTCACTGCTCCACGTCTCTGCTGCATTTTAGGACAAGGTGGCGCTGGACAATCATCAGGATACAACCAATACAACTGTGATGTGGACTTAGATGCCAGTTTCACAAAGTGCCGTCACATGAAGACGGGAGAGTCTGCTTTTAATTTAAAAAATGATGATGGAATTTGAAAAGCAAATGCAGCAAATTGTTCATTTTTAATCCTTGTGGACCTCAGGGCTGCCTTTGACACTGCTGCTCATCCAATTTGAATTTGAAAGCCATGAGCACTGGTTGGTCTTGGCCGCCCCTTACTTCACTGGTTCATCTCCCTCCCCTCCGTTTCCTCATCTTCTCATAAGCAAACATCACATCTGGAGCACCTCAGCGTACCAATTTTCTCTTTTGTCACCCCGGGTCATCAATTTCATTTTGTTTTCATGTTGTTAAAATTTGTAATAAAGACCGAAAATCTTTGGACGCTTTAAACAGTATGGCTATAAACTACTGTGACCTCTATGTCCACATGAAGATCATATGATATGACTATAGCAAGAGATCTGATGACTGGGATCTGGTCACAGTCGTTAAAGAAACAATGGCACTCTCTTTAAGTCATATTGTACAGTATGATCTTGTTGTATTTTCAGGACTTTACATTGATGATGGGTTGGAGTTGAAATTAAAAGTTCCTTTGTACAACAATGGAAACAATAAAAAAGTATCGAAGATTAATTTTTTGGAGAGGGTGTAACAAACTAATTTACACTTTTAAAAAGCATTATTTCTGTGCCAGCAGTTCTGCTTTATCACTATGAATAGGGAGTACTTCATTTTGTATTCACAACAAATACCCAGTTTTGATCATTATTTTCAACAGCAGCATTTTTTAAGAACATGAAATATTAATATTTTCCTCATTTAGTAAGACAATATGAAACTTGGTTTGCCTCTTTTGGGGGATTTTTGACAGCCATCAGAAGTTAGAAGTTAATTGATCCCACTGGAACTTCATGTATACTGTCTGTGTTCAAAAAACATGGTAGGCTGTCAGTAACTGGTTATCGTAATGGATGTTAGGCACCAGCAGTTCCTTTGTCTTCTGCCAAATAGGTCCTGACATCAGTGAACAACAAATCAGATGTGGACAGTAATGTAAGAGCAAAGAGAGAAATCTGGAGTGAATGCGTAAGAAGAAATATCCGCACATTTAAATGAGCGGAGCTAGTTAATGTGGCACAAATTTTTGTTTGCTCTCCAAGATCTTAAAGATATTTCCACTCGGTTTGTGAGTTGCACAGACTGGGCACGGCGTGATTATACAATTTTATCATCAACTCTACACACAGCAACAAATTAACAGTGGCTATCCTTTTTAGCCAGTTGCATATTTACCAGCTGTTTTGGGTCCAGGCACAATGTAATTTCTGTAGCTGCGTGCATCCAGCAGAAATTACAGAACAGAATGCAGCTGACCAATCAAGCATCACGGAAATGAGATTTCCTTTCTAATTGTACAGCTGTGTCTCAAGTCATCTATTCAGTTTACTATCCTCACTGTGTTTATCTATTGTGTAAAGCACGGCGCATCACAAAGTGTTCTTTTCTTCCGATCCATTACATACACTGAAAATTTCCTTCACACCAGTAATGAGGGAATGTGAGGGAAAACACATTGTCCTTAATTAATTTCACTTTCTGAAAATGGATGCACAAGACGATCCAGAGAGTCAGCTTGTGCTAAAAAGAGGTTGCAGGTAAATACGAGGAAGGCTTTGGTCGCTGATAACCTGCACTGGTGGTGCACATGTGTATGTGACCGTGTCAGTGTGAGGTGATCTCCCGGAGTCCAGCAGACCGAGCCAGTGACCTAATTATGATGAATCAGGCCTGGGGAGAGGTGTCTGGCCACCAGCCGTTTCTAAGTAGTTTACTCTCGACCACAGCAACTGCATGAACAGCATCAACAAAACAGCAACACAACAGAGGCGCGTGATTCAGTGCTCACAACTCATTGCACTTCATTTTCATTCATTCATGAGTCGGAAATGCAGCAAGAGGGTTTGAAAATGTAATGAAAAAGATGAGGTGGGATATTTTTGTGGCTTAAAAGATTGAGTTTTAAAGAAGAGTTTCATATTTGTTTGATCTCCTGCCAAGAGTTAGATAATAAGAACGATAGCAACCCTTCGGGCAATGAGACTGGAAGCAAATTAAAGTTTCTTATAGCCTTCTCCGTGCATAGCGTCAGCTGAATTCTACATCTTTTTGGTGTGGCCTGAAGGGAAACTAAATAGTGGCACAAAAACACTGCAGACTCTTGATTGATTGAAGAGAATTGTCATTAGTGCATCATTGTTTTGTGAGATCCGTCATGTTTATACAGCCAAGCACACACACAGCTTATCGCACTATAGCATGGCAGCCAGATTCAATATCCTCTATTGTTTGTCTCTGAGTGTGCTGATGATGATGTCACTGTAACATTGTGCATCATCACTACAGTATAAATATCTGCAGTTGAGAAAGAACCACCTGGCATCAAAAGCAAATGTGGAGTCAAGTCGGTTCCATGCAGCGGAAAAATGCTATTAGCATGTTAATTTGTGAAATTTAGAGGTGCCAGTTGGAGGATTGTGTTAAATTCAGTCGGAGCAAGGCTACCAGATTCCCCCTGTACTAGTAGTTTATACTAAGGTAAGATAAGCATGTGCTGTAATCACCCTTATAATTAGCAGGCATGAGTATCTTGATCAGCTACAAAACGGGATGAAATTTGTGTGGGCTCGTCACAGGAATATCCGTAGCCCTGTCGAATCCCAGGTACTGACATCAAGGAGCAGCTGTTCGGGAACACACACATTACGGCGTGACCTCCCCTAACTTATGGGTAAATAGTGAAACTGAATACCCCAGGGGGCTTGAAAAAGGCCCGCCTTGTAGTTTGGCATGACATTGGTACTCCGAGGGGTATTTGGCGCCATCCACGTTAAGTTTAAGACTTAAACATGTTGCTTTGAGGAAGTTTTTTTGATTGCGTACATGGTGATGTTACCCTCAAACCATGACATGGTCTGAAATTGGTCTACAATATCCACTATGGCACATTCTGCAAAGAGCAGGAGGCAGCTCGGGGACCGCTGGAGAGTCTGGATTTTTTTTCCCCCTTCTATTTAGTGGTTATCTGATCACCAGTGGAGGGAAAAGGTGAGTATGGAGCACAAACAAAAGGTGCTTGAATAAACTAGCTCCCGGCCACATTATTCAGACTCTGGGTATTGTACTCTTCTGACAAGCCTCAACAGGACACAAACCTCCAGAGAAGCTTCTCTGGGGATGGGCAGGACTCCTTTACTCCTTTACTTGACAAGGATCTTGGCCAATAAAGGTTAGATAGATATTCTTTATCTTTACTGCTGCATAATGCATAAACAAATCACAAATCAGAGCAGCAGCACTACATTAAAATGTCACAATTTGAAATACAGAGGCACCTGTAAAATGTTACATAATGCAGCAGAGCAACGCTGCATTTTTGGTTTGTGCAGTTTGATTCTACCTTTTGAAGGCATGCTTTCTATTGCTGTAAATCACACTTATAAAACTGGGCTCTTTATATTCTACCAACCTCCTTTACATATATGTTAAAGCTAAAAAACAAAAACAAACACAAAAAAACCCACAATGCAATGCAACCACTTTGGTCTCGTACAAGTTACTTCAAATCCAAATCCAGAGATTCCCATTGTGATGTAGTTGAATCATTATTGAAGCTTATTTCGAACATTTCACTAAGTTTACTGCATTTGGTCCAAAATATCTGTCTATGTAAAAAAAGGATATCAGAGCTGATATAAAACATACTGCAAACATTCAACACAACAATTTTGGACCTGGTGAACCTCCCTTCCTCCAGCCAAAATGTCAGCATCAATATCACAAAAAATCTAATGAAAATCAGACTTCTTGCGATATTGATGCTTTTAAGAGGAAAAGTAAACCCCAAGCAGGATCAAATAGACACATCAGCATTGGATTTTCTGATTGCTTTTGATTTTCTCTTTCCAGTTGAGTAACTCAGTTTTTGAGCCAAGAAGTCAAGAATCTGAAGCAAGGCCAAAGTTACATAAAGTTTATCACATAATAAATTATTCTGTGGGTGGACATCATTTATAGTTGTTTGTGAATTAAAAGAACACAGTGTGAAGTCTGCTTGCATTTTAATTTCCCTAGGCAGATTGTTTTTCAAGGTTTTTAGTTTTGCACACACAGAATTTTGCACTTGGACGTGCGATTTTTGAAAACTAACACTCGCTGTAATACAATACAAAATAATGAATTCAGTATGGTCAGTTATGCATCATGAAATAACATCAGAGATGCTGAATTGCAAAGTTCATTTCTAAAAAGAATTTAGATAAGATGAGTTATTTTACCTCTGTGATCAGTGGCACAAAACAGATGCTTACAGCTGCATCCGACTAAACTGTCCACAATGAAGTGAAAACTAATCTGAGACCTGTTTTTATTTATGTTGAATACAACTTGCTCATGCCATTTTCCTGTTGTTCGAGAAGAGTCGGAAATACTTCAGCACTCTAAGATTTCAAACATAACATAGCAGGCAGTCGAATACTCGTATGGGGCAATATTTTGCAATTTTGAGTCTTATAAACACTGCATCAATATTGCAATCCCCCTTCGAGAAACAAATTGTTTGTGTTTCCAAGCTAGCAGTCACAGTCTTCCCTGCCATAAAAATCGCCCTGTCATTGGTTCGTTCCTTTGCCTTCACCGCATCCTTTGAGCATTTTGCGAGATTGCTTGGTCTGCACCAGTGACTTCATTCCAGTGGACTGATCACAAGAGAAGTGATCCAGCTGTGTCATGAGCCGCAGAGAGAAACCACAGCTGATAAGAGACCAAGAAGACAATGAGTGATGTGGGATAAGCTTTAAAGGCAACAAGCAGCATTTGGATTGTATTAGGCGATAATGCTAATGACATTCAGATTAACACTAATATAGGCCTCTGTGACTGAGGCAACACTGAGAAACCTCTGGCTTGGGATCACTGATGATAGCGTCAGTGTGAGAGATGCCGCTGAGCGCAGCAATGGATCTGGATTGAGGGCCTGCAGGGGCAGACGTGTCATCATCCCACAACAGTTGTGTTAGTTGCCACATACAGCTGGAATGTTCCACTGGGATGGCAGAAGGTGTGTCCCATCACACAACAACACCCCCACCCCCCCATCTCTCTCAACACCACCACCCCTCTCTATAAACATGCCTCTTGGTTGAACACTCAGTAACCCCCCCAGCTCTATGCTAACTGGTCGGTAAAGACAAATGGCGAGGGACTGCCTGCTAGTGAATGCGCGGCAGGTGCTGTGCTGTCAAAAGCTACTTCACACCTCTTCTCTCTCGCACACTACCGACCCCCGCCCCCGACTCCTCCCTCCGCCTTCCACGATGTGAATCCTGGCCACCCTCTCTGCAGGAGGGAAGAGGGGGACTCTCCAGGGTCTGCTTTGTTATCTGCATGCTCCAGCTTTGAAGTGAGCTGGGCCAGAATCTGGAGTGTGTTTACTTGAAGGCATCTCCCTTGTTGTGTGTGTCAGCCCGAGGTAATTACGGCTCAGCAAGTAGCCCTGACCGTGATGACATGGCGGGGTAGGTGTAGAGAAGTAGGCAGGGTCCTGGAGTTCATCAGTGTCTGGAGAGCCTCTTACTCACAAGGATGTGGTGCAGACAAGGGAGCTCCCAGGGGGGTATGCTTGCTTGGGCACAATGTGTTAAAGGAAGAAACAAACATGGTCAATAATGTCGTATAATTGTATTGTTATCACGAAACACAGGCCTGTTGTGCTTTTTTCTCTCTGGGGTGTCACATCAAAAGCTAGTTAAGCAAAGCAGCAAAATTTCTGTTGCTGCCATGTTTAAAATGTTATTTTATGTTGGATCATGGTGTTTCAAGAGTTTGGAAAAGCGCCAGTAACTTAGAATAATATGATCTGTGTTTTAGCTGTGCTCTGTGTTTGGGTTGGAGTTTCTCATCTTTACTTTAAGTTGTGAATCAAAGACATAGCTCAGTATTTTATGGTTAATGGGCTGACATGGCTCTGTCCAAACATGAGAGAAGACACCTGAAAGGCATCCTAACACATATGTTAAACTTTGTTTTTTTAACCTCGATACAAGGAAAATTGTAAGATGCATATAGTGGTTTTTTTCCCCAAAATGATGAACTTTTTCTTCAAAAGATAAGGGTGGTGAAGGTCAAACAACAATATATATTTTTGTCACTACATATCCTATGACAATGCATGAGTGTCTCTATACTTTCCAGTTCTTCAGCTAAGCCCCAGGCCAACTGGTTTGCACGAAATACATTAATCTTTAAGTTCATGAATATATTCATGAATGTATGTTTTCATTCAAAGAAAGATTTTGGTATTTCCTAAAAAAATATTTGGCACTGTAGTTTTTAGCAATAGTAGCAGAGTAAAGAGTGGATTTGTTTGGGACTATTTTCAGCAATGGATATTAAATTTGGTGTGCTAGTGAATTTTTGCAGCAGCAGGATGGGGAGTGTGACGTCAACTTAAAATGAAATATAGTGGCCATGATCATAGAGGAAGAAAAAAGCCTCAGCATTTTTTAAATACTGGAGGTCAGCGTCACACAGGTTTAGAAGAGGTTTGGCAATATTTGTCAGCAGAAGCAGTTCATTGTTGGTTGTGGTCTTTTCATGGTGTTTGCTGACACTGAGATATAATTTCACCAGACATGCACTCCAATCCTTTATGTCGTTCCATTACATGTTAGTCATATTTGGAGATTAACAGCTACATTTCAGCAGCTGCAGTTTTAATCAGGGCTTCAGAAATATGCCTAACTCTTTCAGAGCCACTCCAAAAACAGTGGTCTTGCACAGTTCAAGCTCACTGGTGAGGGTTTGATAGTGAGATCCTCCCTTCAGCCTGCCCAGTGGACAAAATATGAATTTTTAGCCCTCAGATGATATGTCAAAGGATATACCTTCAGACTATTTGAAAAAATAAGAAAAGAAAGAAAAGTGGAGGTGTATCAGGCTGCCAGGTTTAGGTTTTTTGTCATACGCACATATCATCATATTTTGATGATGTCAGAGTCAGGATGAAAGTCAAAGGTCAGATTCCACATAAGACTGCTGAAGCCTCGTAGAGAACCAGCCTCTCTGAGACCAGCGCATGGAACTAAAATGATGTTTGAGATTGGTGCATTGCAAAAGGCCAGACATCCCCCTGCAGGCCTGGTGCAGTTGTCAAAGACAATGTGCAAGCTCCCTGTCAGAGCAATAAAACAACAAAATAAGTCTTGCATCATACACTATGTAAAATCCTGTGACGTATATGTTTATATTTATGTGCATCATTTGAGTGTATTACAAAATGTAGCAGTGTAGCAGCAGTGAGTACTTTGTGCTGACTGATGCACATTAAAAACTAACCTAAAGGATATTTTGGCTGTCCGTTAACTTGCTACAGTTAAACCTCACTCTAATACAAATTTGATACATGTTCCCACTTGTGAAAGAATAATTGACCGTCTATTTTGAAAAGCATCGGCACACACATCATTTGAAAAAAAAAAAAAAAATGTTCAAACGAATAAAAGCTTTCACCACAACAACAAAAAAGACCGCAAATTAAAAAGCATCATGAATTCCCACATGGACCAAAGTGACGAACCACATACAGCTGAGAGTTGATTTGACAGTGAAAGCTTTTTCAAAGCAAGGACACACACACAGATTACAGAGGATCTCCAAAGTCTATCACAATCTGATAAGACTCGTGGTGTTTTCATTGGTGAGTGTCTCTGCTTTTATCTTCTAAAACCGCTGAGCTTCTCTTATCATGTGCAGCACAGTCTGGAATTCCAGCCTCTGATAATTGTCTCGTAATCTCTGGTTACCCAACCAAAGAGTTAAACCAATGTGGACTGTAAAATATTTCACAAGCAGGCTTCCTATCTTACCTGTGGGTCATTAAAATTGCCATGATGGATCCTCTTAGTTCTGCACCTTGTGAATCTTTGTTTTTCCAAGAGACCCCTCAGCTAATGAAGCAATATCGTCATGGATGGAAGCAAAAGGCCGCACTGTAGCAGAGAAACATAGAGAGGAGTCTTACGCAGGGAATACATACAGTTGTAATTTTTATAATGTATGGCTTGGCACAGCAGGAGTTTCATTGATTGCATTTCTCTCAAGTTGAAAGAATAGTTTGACATTTTGAGAAATCCGCTTATTCTCTTTGACGCAGGGAGTGAATGAGAAATGAGAAGATTGCTATCCCATCTCTGCCACATCTGCATGATAATCATGAAGCCACAGCAGACACACTGCAATGTGCTCTTTGCAATATCTCACTCACGTCTTACTTTTTGTGTGTATGAAGTATTAAACGTACATTCATTCTGTTGTGTTATTTGCTGAATTTTATTGTAACTGAAAATCTTTGCACGGTAGCCAGGTTTTCCCTGTTTCCAGTCCAGTTTTTGTGTCACGTCAGTTTTCTGTTGGGGATATTGCAAATAGGCATATATTCTAAAATTGTCGAACTGCTTTTCCAATACACGTGCTCTATGGTTCCCTAGAAAAAACAGGAAAGTGTTGCAAACCTCTTTGAATCATGCTGGCAGGAGGCTCTAAACTGTCATGTTAACTAGTATGTTTACATTTGAAGCAAATGCCCTTCTCCCACGCAACTATATTTTTTCCTGCTCTCCATACCCCTCATTAATTCATTTTAATTAAAAAAGCAGCCGTACTGGATTGCTTTCAGTGTGAAACTCCACTGTATATGTATATTTATATATATATATATATATATATATGTATAAGGTCTGTTAGATTTTATTTTTCATCTCTCACCAACATGAAGCCTGGAGGAGTACAACTTGAGGGTGAGGTAAAGCTCTTCTGCCTTGATGCCAAGAGAAAGCAGAGGCAATGGTTGACCTTGTCCTTCTTTGCTGTTGGTCTGTGGGTTTGGGCCAGGGACAGGAACTCCCTGTACAGACACTGTGTCTGCGATTGCTGAAACTGCTCCACAGTAGAACGCTTTGTTCACTGCCACCAAGGAAAACCTAGACAACAAAAACACACACATTCTGGAAAAATGAACACTTGAGAGGGGTCGTTTTCTCCTCAAAACGCCTTGCTTGGGTTTCAGTGGTAAATAATATTCCCATCTGAAGGGAACAAAATCATGCAGCTTAACAAAAATGCCTTGAGATAATACATACACGACATGGTGTTATCAGACCATTAATCTAAAATTACAAGTAGTGAAGGGTTATGATGTCCAAGACTGTGTGTGTGGAGGTGAAGCTCATAAATCTTAAGCAGTTTAGAGCTTGGGTGGTTATTTGTATCACTTAGAAATGTTATCATGAGGCATATTTTGAGTAGCTTTTATATGACTGTACCCCAATAATGCAGTTATCGTAAGCTTAACAACTCTTGTTAGAATATATTTAAACCCAGGACACTTTGTATCCCTGCGGTAATAAAAAATTAATGCAACAACAGCAGTGCAGGTGAGGAGCTACTTGATATTCGTGATTTTTCATTCACTTCCAATCCCACTGACCAAATATCACTGGCAAATACTGTCGCTGAGATCATGGTGCCCCTAAAACTGATAGGTTATCCAATTATGTACGTTGATGCATTTCCTGTGAAGCTAGAACATTGCTCATGACCTTTTCTTGAGAGAAATTAAATTTTCTCCCCCTCAGGCTAAACAAAATCTCATAGTACTCCACCCTGCTTGTGAGTAATGCTGGGATAGTCCAACAAGCCTGCACGATGATGAATCTACAGACATTACTCCTGGAGAGGAGCTGTTTAGAAATAAGTCACCATGCTCACCGATGTCTCACACGGCTCTCTCTGCACCGGCATGTCTCAGGATTTTAGAGGGGTGTCGACCACAGGGTGCAAAGTCCTTCACCACTCTTCGCAGGTTGTCTGAGAGCAGGTTATCTCTCCCTGCAGCATGCTGCCACGCGCCTGTTGCACCTGATTGTCTCATCGGCACATTCCAGGTGAGAGGGTCCGACAAGCCAAGACAGAGCACCCAGACAGTGATACACTTGTTCAGCAGCCGCAGGTGTAGCTGCCCTCCTTTTTCAGCACTCTCCCAGAGGTGCCGGGCGTAGTGAAGGAGCACAGCGGAGTAATCTTGAGGCAAGACAGGGTAAAAAAAATCAATGACAAATGATTTGGCTTTTCATGGAGCACAATGAGAAAAGAACAGGCATGTGTCTTATTGACCCATATCCCTTTCCATCGTTCAAAGCAGATTCGAGAAATCCATCAAAGTAACAGACTGTGAGGTAAAACTATCTGGAGCAAGCTGTTATAAGGGGGAATTTTTCAATACATACATTAATTCAGCCTCAGCTCCTCAACTGAGCCAAGTACTGTTACTCAGCCTGGAAATTGCCTGTGGTAGACCAAGGCAAGGGTAGGGATGAACAGAATAACAGAGAAAGCTTGGAAGTTTTTCAAATTCAGTTTAACATAAAAAAAAAAACAACAAAAAAAAAGACATATATGACGTTATTTATAAACTACATTTAAAAACTACTGAAGGATTAGTTCACATTTACCAGTTTCTTGAAAGACAGTTTCAGAGTTGACTTGAATGTACTTTAAAAAGATTCAATCAACACTTATGTCAGCAAAAGATAAACAGCGTGAGAGGAAAAGAAACAGACCGGGTTTCATTCCGAGGTGTCTCTGTTTTTTTGTCCACCACCTGTATATATTAAACGCCTCAGAGAATATATTTTAACGGCTCTCTGATAATGTTAATTCCACCCTCTGGAGCAGAATAATACTATCTTTCTCAAATATGCGCTGTATCTCCTTGACATTAATAACTCCACTTCATCTGTTCACTATGTGCACCTTCTAAATTTATGCCTTTGTGGGTCTGTTCGGCTGCCACCGAGGGGTGATCAGCCATTCAGGAGATGGAGGAAACAGGAACTTGAGCATTATGATGATGTAATTGGCAGCAGATGCAGAGGAAGATGGAGATAAAGGAGAAAGAATTCAAAATAATATGTGTTTGGGCATGCAAGAAGGGGGTTATCATGAGCACAGTGGGATCATGTTTTGACTTTTGTCTCACTGATTCACTGTTACTCAAGTGCTTTCATTTTACAGTGGTCTAAACTATGGCAATCTGACATTCCTGAACAAAATCAGCAATGGTGATTTTGTGGAGCAATGGTGACAAATCTTTGAAAGAAGATGCTTTTAATAAACATAGATATCCCCACCTGACTGCAGAGCACATTAGGTCAGTTTGGAAGACAAATTGGATATGCAATGTGGGATGCTTGTAAACAATATTGTCAACGGGCCTAATTTTGCGAGCCTTCCATCTGCTAGGAGGAGGATTTCAAGTTCTCCAGCAGATTCTTAATGCTGTTAAACATCCAACTGCTCTTCCGGTGTAAAAGTTACTGGCTCATTTTAAAGTCATGGCAAATGAAACCACCAAAAAAGGTCAAGTAGCCAGCCTGCCTTCCGACAATAAGGCAGCGAGAACAAGGCAGGGCCGAGTAAGAGGATGCAGGGGGGAGGGATGCAGGCTGGGACCTGCTCCGGCATTAAGTTATGCCTTTGTAAGGCATAAGCACTTGCCTGTGGCAGGTGCAGGTAGCAGACGTGACGCTGCTGAGGTGTTTCTATTGAGAAGTACCCTACCTGCTGAGTTGTCAGGACAAGTTGGAGGACTAAGTCACCACCCTGCTGTGAAAAGCTAACCAGATCCGCACACTATGACTTGCACTTCTAAAGACTTTATGGAGGAACTGGAAAATCCCTGAGCTCCAACATAAAATTATAGGATTGTTGTGATGCTTGTCATGGAGGCTAATGTGGAAGATAATACATCATAACAGCAATTATAATCCGGGGGATTGTCTCTTTTATGTTACACCCTTTAAAAAAGCACAAAATGTATTTACAGACTTAAAATAAAGGCACATATCATTCTTAGTGTTCAGCAGTTTTTCTTTTTTTTTTAATTCAAAATGTTAGTTTTGATGGGAGTGGGCTAATCCTAAAGCTGGAGTTTCAAGGGAACATAATAATTAGGTCCCTCACCAAGCTTTACAGCAGATCATTTCCCACTGATGATTTACTCCAAAAATGTGGCTGTATTTCTTATAGAACCAATCTTTCTTTGTTCATTTAATGCTCGCTCGACTCATCCTGTTGCCCCAGTTCGAGGATGGACTGATTAAAAATCTTCTGCTTCTCTTGTGTTTGCGCCACAGAGGCACCTGTAGCTGCCTACACAGTACAGCAAATCACAGATGAATGTAAGTTTGCAAGTCTGGCCATGTCAAGTGGGATTCTTGTCATCACAGTACAACAGTAATCATCAGCACGCTATAGAGTCTGACTAAGGGGAGAAAAAAGAATCTAATGTGGAGAACTGAACAGAAGAATAATTTGAAGGTGTGACATGAGCCACAGCGACTGAAAACATTTTGTCGTAGCAAATATATTTCTGAGATACCAACAAAGAAACTGAGAGAGCTTCGCCATTGGTGGTGTTTACCTAGATCTTCTGAAAATTCAATGTCAGGATGTTTGCAGTTTGATCTGAGCTAGGAAATTTAAGATCCAGTGCCTGTTTCAACACGTCTTTAAAAAAAAAAACCCTGAGTGAGATGATATGAAAGATTTCAAGCCCTCATGCTGCTTTGGCAAATCAGCAATCACGCCAATGCCCACCAACATGGAGTCAGAGGAATTTAAATACACCTCTTTAAGCTCTCTTTAAGCCCCCTTGCCTGGAGCATTTTATTAGCAGGTAATTAAAGTCTAGGCACTATGTGCTGCTATTACATTTTCTGCGTTACTCTCAAAAGCCACTGTGATGATATGGGCATAAAAACTCCAAGTTCGTATTATCACGGTGGACACCTGAAGGGGTGGAGGGTTTTTTTTTTTTTTTTTTTTTGACAATGAGGGCAGAGAAAGCAAAACGATCTCCCTCCCCCTTTTTGTTTGCTTTGCCCGAATGAATAGCAGCTCCACCAGCATGGCAGTGTCAGAATAGATTAGCACCATGGCTCATCTCACTGGCCTCACAAAATAAAATCCTCTTAAAAGCAAAGGATGTCACTCAATCTCCTGAGACATGTACTTGCATGGTGTACTTAGGCGTTCTCACTACTGGGAAATATACCTGCACAAATAGACGAAGTTTAAACTGAAAATGAGCTGCAATAAACATATTTGCCAAGCCATATAAATTCTACCTCACAATTGACCCGTTTTTACTCAAAGAGGAATTCTCATGCTACTAAAGCTCATTATTTTTTAAGGCAGTCAAAGAATAGTATGTTACAAACTGTAGACAGTCTTTCTCCTTAACACATGACAGCCACTTAGTTTTCTATTAAGACATTCTGGATATTCAAGTCTTGAAAAGGGCAGGTTCAAGTAGCTCTTATCTGGAAAATATCTTCATACCGCCTTCAGCTATCTGTTATTTTCCAATCGTAGCTTGGGGCTAAGAATAAAAGAGGGCTTTTCCAAAGCCATTCAGAGTTTTCAATCACTGTAACTAAGAAAACAACAGGAAGTTCTTCTATGAAGAGCCCAAAGGCACAGGTTAAGGGGTCATTGCTCGCACAACCACTTCACTGCTTTCTTTACTCGACCAAAGAATTTATTTGTTCCAATCAGGAAACATGATGATTTTACATAAAGAGGACTATTTGTATTTTTAATAAATCTGATCAAATGCATACAAACTAGCTATTTTATGGGACAATGGGCCATTCGATACCTGGCTCCATGACAAAATAGAAATGAAACAATTTACATACAACATTTATCAAGGCAAAAAAAAAAACGAAACAGCATTGTGTTTTTTCCTTTACACTGCTATACATGGAATCAATCATATCATACAAAAATGTATGGGTGTGACATAAGAGGCTGTTACTCTACTACTCAAGCTTCTATAAGTGTATGACGTAACAAAGTTCACTTTACACCGTGAACACTGGGTTAATTTTAGCAAACTAGATAGAGCTGTGTTGATAAATCAATCACTGTTACAAAACACCAAACATTGATCGAATACTGAGTTGACATGAAGACTAGCTAACCATGCATGACTGAGATTAACAAGCTACTGGCCAGTGTTTTATTGTTCTGTTATCACTGTAACATCATGTAGTACGTTTTTTTAGAGCACTAAAACATAACATGTATAAAAATTCAGTTAATTCATAACATTTTACAACTGAAATGTGTTGATTCAACAAAGGCAGCTTTATTCTGTTTTGGTATCTTCTACACAGAATAGTCACAGTGACACCAGGAAAATTACCCAGTGGTTGTTTTATGAGCCTCGGAAACAAATATTGGGGACAAAATTTCTGCTGCATCAAACACCAATGTGTTAGGAAAACCTTGCATTGCATATGTATTTAGAAAGTTTAAATAAGTCTGTGTTGTCAAAATATTTTTGAACCTACCAGTCTGACACACTGACACACAGACAGACAGACAGACAGACAGACAGACAGACAGACAGACAGACAGACAGACAGACAGACAGATAGATAGACAGATAGATAGATAGATAGATAGATAGATAGATAGATAGATAGACAGATAGACAGACAGACAGACAGACAGACAGATAGATAGACAGATAGATAGATAGACAGATAGACAGATAGATAGATAGATAGACAGATAGATACATAGATAGATACATAGATACATAGATAGATAGATAGTAATTGCCTTGTCCCTGTTTCACCTTCCTGCATCTTCCTGCACTGTGAAGAAATGGGGGGTCATTCAGGCTTCTACCTCAATACGATAAAACACCAGGAACAGAGACAATACAGATTTGCCCCTGAGATATCCAGGAATGGTGACCTGTTAGGTGGATTACCTGTCCAGGAAGGAGACACAGTGTTGCCTGTCAGCTTAATGCCTCCAGCTGCATTCAGAGTCTGTCAGACCAATCATGTCAGTGCAAACTCATGCTCTCACATTATATAACTAACAGTATCACACATCAGCATTATATGGGAAAATGGAAACATGAGAAAAGTGATACCAATTTCTAATGAGGCATTTTTCTAAATGATTTATAAGATGGATTTTTTTATTTGATAAATCACTTCCTAACGATTTATAGATTAATAATAATTATTAGTTATACGTAATGGACTGCTATATTGCCATGGAAATCCCAAACCATCAAGACACCACTTTCATTCCAGCTCTTTAACTCATTAAGGAATCCTCTGTAATGGACTGCTTGGCAAAATACCTCCTGGAAAAGCGCTGTACGGAATCTGCATCAAGTAATTTATAAGCTGTTCACAGAGTTGTAGCTGCAAAGGCTGGCTATCTGAAAAACTGAGTAAATAAATAGGAGAAATGAAAATATTACAGTCTGTGTGGATTTTTAATAATTAAAAGTTCCTGTAATTTTGTTTGAATAAACACTCTCGTGCCCTAAATACTTAATACTAAATAATTGCTTCACTGTGCATTTCTAACCAGAAACAAGTCAATTAAAATGTGAGTAAACCAAATGAAATGAATGACTTTTTCAAAATTTCTAAATTTTGTAATATAACACCAATGAGACATCAACAGGAGCTGCGCAGTCAGTCATATAATGCATGTCAGTGAAACATCAGTCAAGTCTACAGACTTGATGAAGTCATCCAGATGTCTGGCGGCCTTTTTCCAGGCAATCAAACGATACATTGATGGATTTACATGATGAATTATATCATGGAGACCCAAGATTAATTGGCATTAACTGCTCGAAGAACCATGAGTAAATTATTTCATTAAATGATTTGATAACAGATAATAAATCATGTAACTATAGTTTATTACCCCTTTATAGGCGGAGCTTTATCACGAAGACATCTTTTCTTTTGTCCACACTAAGCTTTTCAGAGGTGTCGCAGAGCAGTCGATTTTCTTGCCTGAGCTTCTAAGAACGATCAGCTGTCAGGCAACGATGCAATAGCCTGCATTCTCACCAGAGCAGCATGTATTTCTCCTTAAATTGATTGGAGTCACTTTCTGTACTGCAAAGAAATGCTTCTCCCTTCTCCATTTCATCACATAGTCTCATTGATCATTGGAGCTTCTGGGATACAGAGGAAAAGTGTGACCATCATCCTAATGCATCCCTGTCTCCGCATGTGTGCGAATTCAGGGGCGTTTTTTTGTGTGCATCCTGCATTATATTTTGACACGATTATACACTCTGTGTGGTCCAAAAGTACAATGAATGAATGTTGACACAACATTTGTGGTCATCCATAATTCATATCAGCTCAAAATACTCTGATTCCATAACGTCATGTTGTGAAGATTGTTTGTGCTCAAACTGCACTAAATCTTCCAGGCTGTAGCATTTCAATGGGATACCTTTGCAATATTTGTGTACGCATTTATGTGTGCGGGTGTGTGCATGCATGCATGTGTATGTTTATGTCAACTCGGGAATAATAATAGACTGACAGCAGGAGCGACAGCACCACCCCAAGCAAGCAGAAAGGCTCTACATTCCTGGGCTGCGAGCTGTGAATTTGAGCATAGATTGCGAGTTAAAACATGCAGCCTGGAGCCACCACTGTTTTAGTAAATACTTTCAGAGCTAGTGTTTAGAGATCACAGCTTCAGGACAAGACTGGGATTGATTTCCCAAACAAGGATTATGTGCTGTGATTTTGTGGAAAGGCGGAAAAGGAAAATCACCTGCTAACCAAAGAGCCACGGAGGTTCTTCAAAACTTCTGAACTCTTCAAAGCAACGCTTCACATTTTAGGCAAATATTCTTGTTCTCCAACTGAAGGACAACACCAAATAACATCGCCACAGTAAATATGAAGCTACAGCCACCAGCCCATTAGCTTAGCTTAGCATAATGGGGAAACTGATAGCTTTCAAAAAACAATCAACAAAATTCACTTGCCAGCAACTTTAATGCTCACTTTAGTCATTACCAAAACCAAAGAATGAAACTCTGACAGCTGGTTAGCTTGATAAAACAAAAACTGTCCACTTTCCAAAGCTAGCCTAACCCCTCAGTCTTCATGGCTGGCTTCCAGTTAGGTTAGCTTAGGACAAGGACATGAAAGGAGTCGACAGCTTTGCTTTTACATTTCAGTTTTATAATTATAGATAAATCGTTTTTTGAGCCTACTCAGATTACAAGTGGATTATTGTAGCTTTGAAGATATCCGGGCTAGATGTTTACCCCTGTTTCCAGACTTGGTGCTAAGCTAAGCTAACCCAACTAACCCCATCAAAGTAGCATTGATCTCTTCATCTAACTCTCAGCAACACTCTTTTTATAAACAAAAACTGACAGTTTGCAAAAACACAACTTGACAGATTGGCTCTAGTTTCACTTTTGTTGTACATACATGATAGTCATAAGATTCTCCTCATTTTTCTTTCAATCAAGGTTTTTGGAAAAGTGTCCCACTACTGCTTTTAACACATTTGTGCTTGTGCATTTGGTGTATTTTTGAAATACATTGTACCTTATTGTTACATTTTCGTGTGGTGTGAAATAATACCTCTGGGCTCTTCAGATGGTTTCTTGGATTCCATCTAGCTGAAATAAGAAATTATGGATGTTTCTGGTGGCTCGCTCTGGCTGCATAGATCTGCATAGATCACCACCTGCCACTCAAATCTGGAACACCTGCTTCCTCTACAGCGTCCACTGCCAGCTGGCTCACTACAGAAAATCCTAAAATAGCCATAGAAAATACAAAATCAGACCCAAACCATATCAGCATTTTAGCCACATCAGTTGAAACACGTTATTCCATAAATGCATACAGAAATATGTCAGAGCTCCTGTATGATCCCCGCTTTTCTCATATTTATTACCCTCCCTTTTGACTATGCTCCCTTTTTCCACTCTCATTCCAGCTGTCCGGGGGTTGCATGAGCTATGTGAGGAACTTTCTTGAACTACCATCCAACATAATCAAATAGAAAATGTTCCCAATAATAATCCCCACTCACTGCATCTACTTGCTAACCTTTCCCTGCTCGCCTTTCTTTAATTGAAACATTAATCAAGCGGACTCGCCAGGGTGACCATGTAGCACTCAATATTCCCCGGCATTAGAAGGAGGCAACTGGTGATTAGAGGTCAGCGTGTTTTTAGATGGTGAACTGATGATCATGCGCCATGCTCGGTGGGAGCATACAGGAAGGAGGATCCACTCCACCTACAGGAATTCACCGGGCATAACAGAACGCGTCTTCAGATGCCTTCGCTCTTGACTTGATAACAAGTGTCTTTCACTGCTGTGGTCCTCATTACGTTTGTTTGACTCCCTCGCTGCTGTTCTCATTATAAATTGTGAGCTGCCCTTTTGAAACACATTGCCTGTGTGTCATTTGTCCATTTTTCACATATTTGATCTGGAGAAAAGCACCAATAGCTACCACAAATACTCTGACACAAGTGATATGCGCACCGTCATTAGAATAAATATTCATTCTTTCATTTCCAACCGCTTATCCACTGGGGTCGCACGTAGAATAGAAATATACATGTAAATTATATAAGCTAATGTATTGTATTAAAAAACTAATTTGAGAATCCACTTCCCATTCTTTGTTTATACGTGTATTTCATTCATGAGGATATATTGTATATTTTCATTGCGATAATATCTATTTAACAGTTAAAGTTTTATTGCCCTTCTAAAATAGAAAGGATGAATTAGAAGAATAAATCCTTACAGCCTGAACAAAATCCTGGATGCTGTGTGACAAACAAAGCTGCTGTAGCTTGTCCAACTTGAATGATGCAACCCCACTGAGTGGAGGATTTCCAGGAGAATGTCAAGGCTGCTTAAGACTTGACCCAACTAGATTTTTTTTTTTTTTCCCAATTATGGACGAGTGTCAATGAAAGCCAATCATGATATATTGACTTAACTGGACTGTTTGGTTTAAAAAGAAAAACAGGCAGTACATTTCAACAGCAAAATTAAAATCCAATCCCGTCAGACAGTTTATACAGAATGGCTGAGTGAGGACCTTTTAACTCACTAAATGGTGGATAAATAAAGGAATTGAACTGATTACACTAACTTTATTCAGAGGTGAATAAACCATCTAATGTATGTGCACTAAGGGGTCTTTACCATTTATTCTCTAATGGTGGACCTCTGGAGCACAGATGTTTATCATAGGATCTTTAACCAGCTAAATTCCATCACATTATTGCTCAGAGAGACCTGCGGTGTGTGCGTAGGAGTGCAAGGGTTTGTTGTACCTGATGAAAAAAGGGCCTGTTGCCACCAACTGGAGCAGAGCTGCAGTGCATCATCATCTGCAGGGAACACCTGGGCCCAGACAGACAGGTGTGTTTATTCATCCTGATGAGTATGTGTTGTCTGCGCGCGCACACACACACACACACACACACACAGAGGTATGTGGTTGGTCACGGCATCAT
The DNA here is from genome assembly GCF_900963305.1 of Echeneis naucrates. Lineage (NCBI taxonomy): Eukaryota > Metazoa > Chordata > Actinopteri > Carangiformes > Echeneidae > Echeneis > Echeneis naucrates. The sequence goes on along the minus strand of NC_042527.1, from coordinate 14,021,012 downwards.
CTGCAATTCTGCAGAAATTGCTTACTATACACAAAATCAAGCTTTTGAATGAATGCCGAGGCCACATTATGTTTCCAATCAAAATCCCAGTCAGACGTTTTAGTTTGCTCAATCACTGCAAGTGAGATGAAAATTCTTTGAATGTTACTGTGCATTACACAATTCCTGTACAGATTGTAAGTATTGTACTCCTATCAAGGGAACTGTATATCATCAAGATACTGTCTTGTTTTTCACACACTTTCTTCTTGTGAAAACCAGTTGTCTACATTACCCACAATGCAACACAGCCACAGCAAATCATTTGGGTGTTTGGTTCTTCTTTTTTTTTTTTCTTTTTTTAAACTCAATGTCTTTATCCCCAGGCAATGCTGACTCAGACATCTGTTTCATCAATGGAAAAAATAATCACCAACAGAAGCAGGTCAAGAGACGACACTTCTTTTCAACCAAATGAAGCAAGAATTCTTAAATCAACACCAAGGGTGACACGTGGGTGACAGACGTAGCACGCAACTGTACATCTTGCCTTTTCTCTGCGTTCAATTAAGGCTACAATTACTCAGATTAAATAAAAATACAAAGGTCAGACACCCTTGACCGAGTCCATATAACATGTACAAGGGGAAGTTGTTATGCACGACTTAGTTTTTGGTTGAAAACAAGTATCTACGAACAATTTACTGATACATCGGGTGTCAACATTTATGCTACTGGAAAAACATGTAAAGCAACAACATTTGGTACAGCTGGAAACAGTCTAATTTCATACTTGTGCTTCCCTCCAAAAATATTTGCTGCTGCAAATTAGTTGTCCATAAAATTAATTTTGTTTGTTGTTCTACATTGTGGACCTCCCTCTGGAGCCACAGGTATTTTCACATATGCATCAGTACTGCTACAAAATCATGTTGTGCTGTTTTCCTGATTAGTACATGGAGCTGGTTGATATTTCCAGCCTAGCTCCAGCACACTAACACCTGACTGGAGGTCAGATCAGCGGGAGTCATTGAAAACAGCTGCGTGAGCCTTTAATCTGAAGAATAACAACTAATTCTAACTGTGAAACTAACGCCACGGACTAAAGTGTATAAAGTATAACACATGCTCAAGGAAAGCATAAGCATCTAAACAAGCAGAGTATTGAGTGAAGCAGATCCAGGCTGCCTGCTGAAGCAAATCACCAAAGATCAATGGCCAGCGAAACAATGGCATTGGGAGTGAATGTAACAAGTGGCTCTGAATCAAATTCCAGTTTGTACAGGAAGCTGTAGAAAACCAGGAAGGACACTGCCCTCGCTCTTCCTCTGCTACGTCAAAAATACACCAGCCCAAGGCACCAGACTCTGCCCCATCAGGATCCTGTTTTCACTCTCTTTCTGTTCCACATTTGCTATTTCCAAAAAGGAGAAGGGTCAAGGTTTAGACAATATGAACTCTTTGCAGTACATGCAACCAAATCAAACTAGAATTTTTAATTTCCTGCGCAGAGGTATGGTATCTAATTTCGGAGGGCACATGCGACCAAGTGGGAGTAATTGATAGTTAAAGATACTACAGATTCTATATATATATTGAGGGGCTTAAAGGCTTTGAGGAAGTGCCTACGGCGGTAGTGATTCATTGAGCTATTGCCAACTTTTGAATGCATGTCACATTCTCAAACTGACAGTGATTCATAAGTCACTTGACTTTTTTAAAACTGATTGTCAAAACTGGGATCTCTTTATCTGATATTTAAACAGAAATAAGTCATGTGGAGTTATTGTTAGAATTACTGTCTAGTAGCTCAGCGCCATTTTGGGATTTTGTTTATTTGACTATTTCCAATTTATTGTATAGTACTAAGGCAACATTGTAGAGGGAAGTATTGTAGCTACAGTCATAGCTGCTTTTACTTTTATGTACTTAAAAAAAAAGCTGAAAACAAACAATGGTTTTCCAGAGCCAGCGGAAGTAAAATTAACACATATTTGTGTAGCAGGCGTTTGTTTCTTTTTCTTCTTTCCTTCCCCATTATTCAACTCGTGACCAGATTTATCCTGTAACCCTGGAAGGCCACAAACCACTGGATTAATGTATACAGCCTCAGCCACAGCGATAATTCATCCTTAGAAAACAGGTACTTCTGGTTTATGTTTAGGGTGATAACATACGTGTTTATATAGTTTTGATGCTAAACCTTTACTTGTAAATTTGAAATAAAAGTAATGGCATTTAAATACAAGTCAAAGCTCTTGTTGTTCTTCCACCACTGGGAGCACATGAGCAGCTCAGCCAACAACATAAGTAATGAAACAGAAATAGGAAAGTACCATGTAATGTAGTGTCTGCATTCAATCTCATCTCCCTCCTTGTTAAACTATAGCTGCTGAGCTGCACTCCTGCTCAGCACAGAGGCTGTACTTCCAGCTGGAAATGTTCTATTGGGCTTTGGGCCCATTTCCTATAATCTTTGCTTATTAAAAGCAGCCCCTCCCGCTTTATTCACATGCTCTGTGCAACAGAATACCATAAATCCCTGCAAAGGATTGAATGTGTGAGAGAGAGAAAAGAAGGGAACCGAGAGGGAGAAAATTAAGAGGGAAGAGAAATGTGGGGAGCAATTATTCACCATCATTATTATCATCTTGATTCATTATCCTCCTAATTATTGGATCTCCAAACGCACAAGAGGGGACAATCCTTAAGACTCAATATTCTATACAACATTCTTCAACTCCTGTTGTTTTATTAGCAAAATGGATGATATTAATAATTTGAAAACTGCTGGCAATCAGTGAGACAGAAACTGTTGAACAAGCGCCGTAAACAAATTGTGAATCGGATAAGTTGTCATTACTTGATGCATGGCTTTGATATTAACCAGCGATGAATGTGTGTTGGCTATTTATAATCAGATTTCAACTCAATCAAGCTTTTGGGGCTTTAATGGCAGTGTGAATAATGAGTGAGAAGTGATTAAGACCTTTTAACGGTAAAAAAAAAATGCTGTTAATTAATCTTTTGGGGTAATTTAGTGATATTGACTTTGGATCACTGCACAGACTTTTGTTTACAACATCACAATGAGAGCGGTTTAAAAAAATGTTTCCTTTTTTTTTTTTTTTTTTTTTTTTGCAATGCACAAATTATCCTGCGAGGAATACTACTATATTACTAATATATTACTATATATACTTATAGATCCAATATTATATTGGATAGAAATTAAAATAAAAAATAATTAATTACAATTAAAATGTACATACTTGTTTGTCACCGACGAGTCATGATCCCATAATCTTTGTACCGATGTTGTGATGGATACGATGTAGACACCAAATCAATAATGCAATGATCTACAGTGACCTCCACATCACCTCTTGCTTTCTCTCCGGGGAACCCCGTCATGAGCCATCACCAATCTGAGTTGCCTTATATTCCCATGCAGGTTCATGTGTGTGTGTATACTGCATTTGATGTGTTTAAGTACTGTTTATAGCAACTAAGAAGAGGTTAAACATCACCTGAAAAAACATTATCTAACGATTTTCCTTTCATTGTTTTTTTTTTTTTTTTTTTTTTCCCAAAACCACTTCTAAAATTAGCTTTAGCGTTGGCAGTTTTCATGAGCATGAGTCAACACGTGGAGGTTATGGGAGGCAGTTTCCTTAAATAAAAGTGAGGTGCGAGTCATTCTGTGAACAAAGCAAAAAGATCAATAAATTGTGTTTGTTTATGCTTGTGGGTGGTTTTTGTGTGTCCATCCGTCTGCAAGAACAAAAAAGAAGGTCATAAATACAAATATAGAGACTATAGATGAAAAGCTAGAAAATCCTTAAAGTATAAATGTGTGTGTATGTGTGTGCATGCGTGCATGTGTGATAATGGTGTAAGGGTTTTCATGTAGCGTTGCAGAGTTCGCATTTTCTCTAACAAGGGTCTGGCGTCCCTGCAGCCGTCAGTGGGATCCACGCTGGGCCCTTTTGCAGTAATCAGCCAGACTGTCTTGCTCTAATTGTTTCCAGATTTGTGTGGGAGGTCAGAGCCCCGGAGTGCTGATCCTTGCCAAGTTTATAAACAGAGCAGTGTTTCCAGATGGCCACTGGCTCCAGACTGGCTAGCAGGTTGATTGGGACCAGAATAATAACAGGTGGAGAACAGACAATGAATTCCTTGACACTTTTTACCTCACACACACACATACAAATGCGCAGACGCGTTGACACGCTCTCGAACGCACAGTAACACACTTTCAATATGGTGAGCAGGAGAGACTCCTGACGCTGTCTCTGTGGTTTGAGCTCAGTAACAACCAGATCGGAGGGTAATACAAGCAGGATGTAGAGCACATTTTGAGAGCAGAACAGCCTGTTTTAAAGTTTTGTAGACAGAAGAATGTAAAATAACAATAACCTAGAAAGTTTAGGTTCAGATTTAAGAGATTTAATAAATTGAACCTTATGTCGTCACAGTGAAGTAACTTTGAGATTATCTCTTAAAAAAACAAAAGAAGCCAGTTGTGGACTTGACTTCTCCTTTGTGTCAAGTGATGTTTTGACATTTTACAGTGTCTTTTTCCTGATTTGGCCTCATCCCAGCTTTATGAAACATCTCCTTCTGGGGAACAATGTCAGCTGTAAATTGCAAAAGACCACATTACAAAATATGAGGTTCCTACAGGAAGCCAACTGTTTTCCTATGCTGTTTTTGGATGCTACATCAGTTTGTGAAATCAATTCAAACCTGCAAGACATCTAATCAAAGTTTTTATGTGCTTTTCCAACTCTTTTTTTTTTTTCTGGATGCATTTTCAGTTATGGCCTAAAGACAAATAAACTACTTTGGAAGTATTAGGTAAATGCGTGTGTCACTTAAAAATCTATGTATTTATGTTTTTGTTTTTTTTTTAATTGTCCTGTTGCAAACTTTGGCAAAGCAAAGACTGAACACACACAGTCACAACTTCAAAATGGAGATTTCAGCAGCTCCGGTGAAGACATTCCCACCGCGATCACATCATTAGCTCCAGCATGTCTCTTAATGCCTCTCTCAAGTTTTTGTTTACAGAATCCAGTCCTTCCAAGGTCTTTGTAATAGCTTAGGAGATCTGGGCTCTGGAGAGGGGAGAGAAGGTTTTGAGGATGTGTGTGTGAAAGGAGGGGGGGGACTGCCTTTCATCGGTTTTGCTCTGCTACACTTGTTTGGGCCAAGGTTGGCCCCTGTTTTTCAGTAAGCGTACTCCACTCCAGATGTGCGGCGGCTCCAGAGTGGCTGCCATGTACAGTAAATCGGCATCTGAGGGCTCGTCAATCTGTGGGGTAGAGCGCTGCGGTGTCGTCAGCCCCAGCCACTGGTATAAACGGAAATTTGTACTGCTGAGCTCCCATGAGGTCCTGGGGGAGGCAGTGTGGAGGGAGTAGTGTTGAAGGGAGAGAAAAAAGGGGGCAGGGGAGGTTATTGGGAAGTGAGAACCCCAAACTGAAACTGATGAGTAGCAAGGGACAGGCACAGCTAACACACACAAAAGGTGCAGCAAATGTCAGAATATTCAAATCTAAAGGGATAATGAGTTCAGTTGGCTCAGCTGCAGGACGGCAAATGAGCAGAAGAGAATGACGTCGATACAAGAATAAATGATGACTTTCGCAGAGAAATTTATCTGCTGCTGAAAATGGAGACATGAGTGTGGAAGCAGGTCACAGTCGGGGATTTCAGCATGGTTTAAATCAAATCATCGGGCTCCCACTGGATAAAATGATACAAGTTCATAAAACCAGAAACAAGACAATCCAACAGCCCTTGAAATAAAACAAAAGCACGGTTACTGCCGGTGACCAGAGGTAGCCCAAGCTGCTAAAGCGAAAATGTACATATGAAAAAAATGGAGGTCATCAGCAACATTACAGCATCACTCAGATAATGTAAATATATGCAGCCTGAGTCATAGTAAAGACAGCTCTTTGCAGAGAGGACACAGAGCAGACTCTGGAGTGTCATCAGGGCAGACAGCGTTTCCCCCGCACATTCCTCCCTTTACATTTTCCCATGCTCAGAGCTCAGGCCCTGACTCAGCGCCATCATGACTGGGAGCAAGTCATAGGAACGCTTGTGATGACTTACAGAGTGAAGTCCTCACGTCCAGACTAATGTTTTAACTCCATCCTCAATGCGGTTTCCTCCCATCTGATGTTGTTAAAGGTCATCCACATTTGTGTCTCACTGCACAGTCTAAAGCATGAGAAAGCTACAGAAAACAGAGGGATAAAGCCGGTGGCCAGACTGTCTAAAGGGCACCTGGTCGAAAGTTATTTTACAAAAACCACTGTGTTAATATGTGCTGAAGTCATGGATAAAGCTGATTTTATAGTATAATGCTGGGCTGTACCTGCGAGACATCTTTTTGGAAAACAATTTCCCGGGTAGACTCCTGAAACTTAATGCTACTAAATGTACAGCATGTTTATGTTGATATTCTCTTGTATGTATGCCAACATCATGACTGTTTCCTCTTTGAAAGACAGACCCGTTACCCGACCCCCTGTCACTGGTTTCCTCTGGGATCCCCCATGCTCAACATCAGCCCCCCCCCCCTTCCCAGTAACGAGGCAAGGCGTCAGAGGCCTGATTATTTGCACTGACCCGGGTCTGTCTCCTCAGGGCGGCTGCCTCGGCACAGTCGCACTGGATCCCATTGACACGGTGAGAAGGAGAGGACGGGGGGAGGAAAACAGGCCCTGGCTCCAGTCAGTCGGCCTTCCTCGGCAGGTTGATGAATGTCCAGTACTTCACGATCTTTGCCACCCAAGCCAGCGGAGTCAGGCTACAATGAGTTACAGTCTCCACGTTAGAAAACCCTCCTGCTCGCCACCACCACACCCCCCTCCTGACCAACCCACGAGCCCCACAGTCCCCCCAGAACCTGAGCTGGCCGCCGTCCCTCCCTCCACAAACACAGGAGGTCTATCCTCGACTGCTCCACTTCGGCTGCCACCACCACCTCCCTCGCCCTTTCAACTTGTGGCCCTGACTGCGCCAATTCTACCCGGCAACACACACTCACAGGTTCAACCACAAGCTGGCACAGGTCCCCTCAGCATACCATTTAATTACACTTTGAGCTGCTTATGGCAGGTTGCTGCACTATGTATGCGTTCATGCCCTGCACCTGACTGCATCTGAAATTGTGCAGTGCATTTTATTATTACGTTTTTTTCCCAGCTATGGAGAGTACATCCTGAATATTTTGTATTTCCTGAAGGTGACAGATATTGTCAGCAGCCAGGCTATAGTATAAATCTAAAACAGAGGTGAAAATGTTTGCTGAGGATGGCTGTAAAAGTCAACCACAACGGCAAGAGGAAAACAACAGCATTGTTAAGACTGGCCCCCTGCTGCTGCAGCTAATTGTGCTCCAGTCATGGGTTATTCACTGTCATGGATAGCTGGGAGCAAGGATCAACTGACTGACGAACTGTTGCCCAAGTGTCTCGCTCATTATTTGTGTTTGAATGAAGGAGAATGAGCCGATGGTTGCGGTTCTGCAGCAGGAAGAATGGAATCACAGGCTCATAAAACTTCTGTAATGTTTTGTGACACTTTCTGTCTCATGTGAACGCAGTCCCTTAAAATAATTGTTTTAGTCGACTGAAAGGTTACTGATAAGATGAAATCAGAGAGAGAGAGAAAGAAAGAAAATGACTGTGGGAGGTATGATAAAACTATACAGCACTGAAGACAAATATGCCATTCCAATAGAATTGCAATTATTCGCTATTACAGCAAAGCACACCCATTATGATACCCTACAATTGAGACTGGCAACACTCATGGTAATTTGATGACGCACAAGTCGTGGTGCTTTTGGCTGTAGACAGCAAGTCTTAGTGCTTCACGCCATTTTTCCATCCTTAGCCAGAAATCCAGATTGACCTCTTTAATCACCTCAGAATTTTCCTTCTCTGGCGTCAGTGGCCTATTGAATGATTTTTGTTTAATATAAAAACACTAATAACTCCACCAAGTATTAAAGTGGTGTTATTACTATTATTCTCACAACTGAAACAGTGTCAAACAAATTAGCATCAAGCTTAAAGCGCTTACAGAAGCACTCGGTCACCACTTGACTAATAAGTGGAAAGTTCATTTTAAGGTAGAAATTAGTTTTGCATGCTGTAGTGTCAGCTCAAATATTGTTATGGGACATATGCAAATGCAAGTTAAAGGGGATAAATAAGTACAGCTAATCACAAAACATTAGTTTTTATTGATAATGTTATCAATTTGATTGGTAGTGTGTATAAAAAAAAAAATCATCATTTGGCAAGGTGCAGGCAGGAGCATTGATCAAGCCTTGCATAAATTTCCTTAAACCTTAAAAGTGTCATCTGGAATCCGTTTTCATTGGCAGGATTCGGTCACACTAACATGGAGTCAGACTAGCATTGATCTAAACTGTTTTAGTGGCTCAGCTAGAATTTAATCATCGGGTTTGAGGAGTTTGGAGATAGTCAGTGTTTTAATTAAGCTATCCAAATTATTGCAAACTTTAAAAATGAATGGTTCATTTGGACTACTGTATATGCTGTATTTAAATAAAAAAAAAAAAAAAAAATCCAGCTATCATTACTGATGCAGCATTTTAAGGTGCACCTGTATCTCACCTGGTCACAGCTGAGTTTTTTTCTCATGGCTGCATCCGTCCAAGTTATCTCTTTCATTGGCCCGCCCTGTTTATCACTGTCACTGTCACTGTTAATAAAGATAAGACAACCAAAAACAAATATAAACGAAATGCATGATAATTTCATTACAATTCATGTTGTTTTCAAGGCTGAATATGTTTTATCTGTACTAGTATCAATTGTGTCAATTAGGCAGTGAAAAAAAACGCATTATTTACTTGATGAATTTGAATTGGTAGGTCATAGACAAAGCTGCATACACAGTACAAAGTAATGAGGATCATAAACTGATTACTGCCAGAGGTTTTAGTATTTTACCACAGTAGTCGAAGTCAAAGGACATGCAACCAGCTGACGTGGTCTCTGTCAAAGGATTCTTTGAATGGCTTTTTCAAAGGAAACACTGTCCACACACGGTTCATCTGTCTGTTCCCTTAAAACCACGTCTAACTTCCGTTTAACCCCCCCCCCCCATCCCTCAACTGCTGCAGGAGACATTCCTCACAAGATGGTTGAATGGCAGCCCTGTTGCAGGTCAGCCTAGGCGGCAGCAGAAGGCAATTTACAGGGTCCCTGCTGTGTGAGGCTGTGACCTGGCCTCAGAGCAGTGCTCCCAGGTGACAAATAAAACAGCACCCTTCATAGGAGCACGACTTCAGGCTCCACAATGCTAATTCAATACAATGCATCTAATTGTGTCCTATTTTAGTGAATCTAGCAAGATCCTCTGCCAGCCATTCACAGGGTTACTGCTAAATGGGAAATAAACGTGTGGAAAAAGAGTCTGAGATGAGGTAGTTAATGTGGAACCCTCTTAATGGACACTTAGAGCATATTAGCGTCATTCTCACAAAGCATTGTTTGATCAGAGAGGCTCTCTTATTTTCCCTTTATAGTGTTCCATTACATTTTTTTTTAATACATTTATTGTTTCGTTTGGCGCCATCAAAAGTCAGCATCAAAGGCGTTATGCATTGTTGCAGCTAAATATCAGTTCAATTATCTTGGAAATTTTATGTCATGCATTGAAGCATAATTAATATGGCTGCATATTTAAGTAATGATCATGGGCAGTTGTAGATATGGACCTTTCATAAATTCACAAGCCAGATAGTCTCAGTGCTTATCTGCGATGGCTTCATTTGATATTTTGTGGAGCAGCTCCACTGAAAGCAGACATTACACGTTACACAGGCTGAAAAACTGTTTGTTAAAGCCGGAGCACAAAATAAACTTGGATTTATTGTATGAAAGTCACTTCCAACATTCTGTCTATACATTGAAATCAGGTACTGCAGCTGCTCTGTTCAAAACCCAGTTGGTACCCAAACAATTAAGCTATCAGACCATACTGCCCTAAGGGTATATTGTGTGGTGAAGCTATGCATCAGTTGCCTTAGCATTTCAGTCTTTGCGGTGCAATCTATGTGGTTTCTAAATTTGTGTCATTATCCAGTCCGTCTGTGTGGGTGATTTTTGTGAAAATTGTGAAAATGGTCTCTGGGTTGGCCCAGATGAGATTTTGACCTTAAAAATAACTGTCCCATGCGTACAAAATTATATATATTGCCACCATCTCGGAAGCAATATGTCATGTCCAAATAACACCTATTTGTTGTGACCTCAATTTCAAGTTTGTGACATCAAATTGAGGGCTTCGATATTTTGGGCCGTCAATAAGACAGATGGCCTACGAAGCAAACAGCGCTGAATCACATCACGTCGGTTCCAGCCAACAGCGCGACATAATTTTCTATCTCAATTAAGGGGGAAATGTGACACAAAGAAAGCAGGTATTCAGAAGGAACTTTTTGTTGAAATAAAGTTATTACTCCGTGCGTGCAAGACAGACTGCAGTACTGGCCTTTGACCAATTGTGTTGTTTCAGTAGCTGATAAGATAGATTTCCATTTACTAGTGTTCATCTATCTAAGCCCCAAGATTATTCGTCTTATTATTAGTCTTTTTGGCTGATGAAGAAAAAAAGTGCCGTGTAAAAAATGAGTTGCTGCATGAGTAACTTACATTATTACAGTGATCACATTTCGGTAACTATCTGAGTCAAAGGCAAGTCTTGAAAAAACACAAATCCAATAAGCCTGTGTGAGTGGTGACATAACTCACTAATCGGGTGGTTTTTTGAGGTCTGAACTGTATATTACATGTCTAATATACTGCAGTGATGTTATCTACTCTTTTGCGCTGCAGGAGCTCATATAACATGTAGCTCATGTAACTTTTACTGACCTTTTTACATCCCTAATAAGCTGCATCTCAGTTTTACACGAAAGGTCACTGTGGTGGTTTTGCATAATTTTGACAATTTATTTCAAGTCGATGAAAACAGAAATGCAGAAATGTGAACCTCATATAGACATAATCTCCCAGGGCAGCTTTATTTTTTCTTCAGAGCTGTAAGCATGAATTGATATATACATGAGTCTGGTGTGTCGCATATTGACCTCTGATATCCACAAAAGTGAATCAACTGCTAAGCAACATACTTGGCAATGAATGAAGTCTCCAATTTCATATTATTCTTTTCATCTATATATCTTTCTGTTTGTCCAAAGAATTTAGACAAACACATCTTGTTTTGCTTTGAGAAGTCTGCACTGTATTACCACGCAGCAATAACAATACCCTGACAAACGTGATGTATTAGCTTTGTTGATTTTCATTCTTAACTGAAATTAATGAAAATCATTGGCTTTCTGAAGGTCAGTAGCAGTGTCAAGTATACAGAGTATAAATGAAGAAAGCATGCGTGTTATTTGTATCAAAAGCTCAAAGTTAATGAATGAATAAAAAGCAAGCTGGCTAATAAACCTGCATTGCGGACAATCTATCGCACATTTTGATATAATTAATTGATCTTAACCGGCATGCAAGAGATGAAAAGGGAATTAAATAACTATTAACTTACTAAAAAGCTAACTATTAACACCCACTAATTACAACTATCTATTATGTGAGATAACACAACTGTCAGGACTGTTACTGTTTCAGGATATTTTTGTTAGCAAATTTACTTTTGTGTTCAAATGTTCAAGGACAATCAATCAACCTTGAAGCTCGGATATTTACCCATTCATTCCTCTTCATCATCTTATCCATTTCTGGGTCACACAGGCTGCTGGAGCCAATCCCAGCACACGCTGACAGAGGGCGGGGTCACCGTCACCGTCGCCATCACAGGGCCAACACACAGAGACACGCAGAGACCAACAACCACTCACACTCAGAGCTACAGACAATTTAGCGTCACCAGTTAACCTAAACATGCATGTCTTTGGATGGTGGGAGGAAACCCACGCAGGCACGGGGAGAACATGCAAACTCCATGCAGAAAGGCCTCTGGGAACCAAACCCACGACCTTCTTGTTGTGGGGCAACAGCGCTAACCACTATGCCGCTGTGCTGCCCTTCGAATATTTGATCCCTTCCACTAATTATCATCTACGCCATGACGCTCACAGTGGGGGAACCTACCACTTCATACACTACTGAGAAATCAGACATTTTATTAGGCGGACATTCACAGAGCAGAGTCGGTCCTGTCCCATTTAAAACACAGTGAATTACTGTGTTGTTTATAAACGATCTCTTATGTGACCAACATCACACAACTCATAATTTATACTACATACAACCACAGAGAACCTACCGATAAATATATATTTTATATAAGTTTTGAAAACGTCTGTTGTGTGTTACTGTGGACTAGTGCATACTTTTTAAATTATAAGGGGGGAACGCAACGGGCGCTAGTTATCTCTACAGGATTATAAATGAACTTTTTTGTGATAATCCACGGAAGGCACTGGTCGGACAACAGGCCGGAGCAAGCCGTCTCCTGGATCAAATGGGCATGCTCTCAGCATGCTATCAGCACAGTTAACTCTGGCTGTAAACCAAACCTCCCTGGGGGTCAGAGGTCAAAAAGTTTGAGCTTCAGAGAGATGCCACAGACTGAGCAGGGCCTGGATATGATATGACACAGCGCTACTGCCTTTGATTAGAGACCCTAACATCCACTCTGTTGTGCTGCAGAACAACACAGAGGAAGCCCACATTGTTCAGGCATTAGACACATGTTTAATGTTAGAAGCAAATGTTACCAAGTTGAATGGTAAGCTAGATTCTTTGTAAACCTGTCTGACATCAGCGTGTTGGCATTGGCGCTGTGCAGATGGCTTCACCTAGCATTGGGAAAGGACGCGCTGTGAATGTAATGAATAGAATAATTCGCTGTGTATGTTGATATAGGGTCACGCAGGTGACTGAAATGCCATTTAAACACTCAATTTGTACGCTATTAACAGTAAACATGACAACGGCAAAGGAGGTTGCCATGTTGAATTCAGAGATCGCTGCAGAGTAAACTATGAAACCATGACAACCAGGGTTATGTGAATCTCTCAATCTGCAAATGCAAGAAACCGACAATGAGATACACCGCATAATTTTAAGAGACTGGTCAGAGTGACATTGGACGAGTTAACTTTATGTCACATAAATAATGTGGACATAGTTTGTCCTATCTGTGAGGTGTGAATTGGGATTCATCTGAACGGGTGTGTTGATCTCTGATTCTGTTTAACAATCTGTGTTTTGTTGTAATTTCAGGTTGAAAAGCAAATGGTTTGTTGTCAGTAGTTTCGCAGTGCCGTTTCCCTTAATGACCGGAGATCTGGACATTGTCTGAGGTAACCTTTGTCAGGCATCTTTTCAGCTGCTGGAAATGCTCTGGTTTAGGCGAGGGGTGGGCAGAAGTCCAGAAGCAGGCACGATGCATACTGATGATGAATTTCTCATATGATTTTGGCATCAGGCCTTGGACACAGAAAATCCTAAATATTGTCCACCCCCACAGTCAGACAGCTCTGTTGCCGTCTTTGTCTAAGTGGCAATTTTTCTTCACCAAAGCACAAAGCCTTTCTGTCAGAAATGCTTCTGCTAGAACGTCCTAAATGCCTAAAACAAACTTTTCTCAACAGTCTTTTGCATCTGTCGGATGTAGACGTCATCAGCATGTTCACTTCACAACACAACTCTCCAGACAATGGCCTGTTCTATTAACACATGGGCTCAATCAGAAATTTCATCACGTTAATACTGAGGAGCTGGCAGAGTAAAGTCTGTGTATGTCCAAATAATTTGGACATTTGTGTTCTCACATCCAGCTCCTTCGGTAATGTCTAGATAAGTTAGAGTTATGCTGCATGTCTGTAAGCAACTGCAATGGATATGCTTAAATTGGTTTATGAATACCGAGAAAGCAATTTGGGCAGTGAACCACAGATAACATGCTTCGGCACAATTTTCATATTTTCATAATTTTCAAGGCTCCATCAGACATGACCAGAGATGCAATTTGTTGCAAAAACTATTTTAATTTAAAGTAGTTGCTGTTTCTGACATGCTTCCGTGATAAACAATAGTGAAAGTGCTGCAGTCAAAAGACTAGACTTTTCTGCACACTGCCTAATTGAAGGTTGACTAAAATGAATTACTTATTTCAAGAAAATTTTAGTGGCACCCAGATAAGGGACCTTAGAGCACGCCTGCCTGCTTTCTGGCCATGCTCTTCATTTGGCATGCATTTCTGGGAGACACCTCAATGCTCTGTGCTCCAGGGTGGTACTGATGATAAAGAAAGAGAGAGGCAAGGAGAGGCGGGGGGGGGGGGGGGGTGACGCAGGGGAAGAGGAAAAAGTGGTCCGTTATCAGGAACTGGGAGCAGCAGCCTTTACCTGAGACTTGTGCTGGTTCAGTGTGTTCTCACGGAGAACAAACCCCCTACAGCTGAGCATCAGGATTCTCCTGCTATACAGAGGCGTTTTAGTATTGGAGTGTTCTTGTCTAATATCGGAGGGATTTGTCTGCTCAACCAAACTACGTGCAAAACACTCACCCACGAATTATGGAGCGATAGAGATCCTACCCCTCCACAGATTTATGAATTCATGAAAATTATTGAAATTATATACAGAAATTATAATAGATTTTTTTAGGAAAAATATATCTAATTTTCTTCAGAGCGTAAAATGAGAATATCCATCCCACTTTGCTAAATTAGCGTGGCATAACAGCTGGAAACAGAAGGAAAGCCTTGCTCTCTCTGATGTTAACAGCATCCACCTATCAACACCTCTAATTTATTATATCTTGGTTATGTCATCACTGGGGATTATCTGATGGACTGTTTCCTGCAAACTGTTGCAATTGATTGGTTTTGTTTAGTTAAGTTTAGTTTAGTTTATTAGGGCTTCCATTAGCAATTGCACTATGCCATAACTACTCTTCCTGCAGTCTTGGGGTTTTGGGAAGATGAACAAAGAAGAGCGACTGTAAACAAAACATTTTCGGAAGTCTGCTTATTTGCTTTCTTTCTAGAGAATGCAATTACTTAAGACTGGAAAAAAGAATTTTTGCTACTAGCATCTGTTAAGTTCAATAATAAAACTAATTACTACTTCTTCGGCTTTCATTACTTTTGGAGAGAGCGAAACGTTTCTATTTTTCATGTTAAGCTAAGCTAACTGATCATTGGAGCCACCCACCATCATATCACACGACAGTGTTGTCGATTTGTGAAATTATTTTCCTCAATATTTTTCCCACAACATCAAACTATTTCTTTGTGTGATTTTTTTTTTTTTTTTTTTTTGCTCAAATGCAATTTTACAAGAAGAAACCCATCCTGGTATCAAATAATATTTCTGTTTGGATTGGTTGCCCTCCTGTCCCTCCTGTGTGACTGAGCCCAAGATGAGAGCTATTGTAGGGAGCGTTAATGCAAACCAGATGTTAAACTTGTGTCCTCAAAATGAATGGGCCTATTGGGAAACCAAGGCCGGTCTCAGGGGACATTCCACTGGAGGCTAAGCTGATTGGTTCACATTGAAACAACATGGCCAAGATAAACTGGGATTTCAAGAAAGGGGGTCTCTGGACGCTGGAGTCTAAAATAAATCGTTAGGGCTAAAGGAGGAGCTTAGCTCATCCTCTAAGGAAAACAGTGAGTTTTGCAAGTGACTGACACACATGATGACTGTGGCGCCAGGCAACCTCGGTCTACGGCCCAGTTGTGGGCTGCATGGGAAGTGGAGAGCATCAGGGGCCATGCTTCTTTTGTGCTGATGTCACAAAGCTGCAGGGTATTACTTTTTCCAAATTGTTGTATTTATTTTCCCCTCATGACTTGACTGTTTTTGGCAGGGGGAAACTAGAGCTGAAATGGTCTTGTAAAGACAAAGATTACTCTTTTGATGTGGAAGTCCAACGCTGCTTATTTCTTTAATCTTGCATAAAGGCATCAAAGATGTCCTGTGAGCATTAACAGAACCAACGGAATAACATTTTGATCTATTAACTTTATAAAACAGTGCAATGTTATTTGGTTCATGGTGATATGGAGATATTTTTTAAGAAACGTAAGTTTAGATCATTCTCTTAATCAACTTTCCCCCCAACAGATTATTATTATTATTACTATTATTATTATTACCAGTTTATAGCCCAAAGTCAATGCTTTCGTATTTTTCAAACAGCTATTTGTCTCACTCACGCACAAACAAATCGTGTTTGGTTGGAAATGTTGCATCCAGTGAGAGTGAGCAAAGAGCATGTAAAAAAATCATGAAGAAAAAGAGAAAAAGAACAAATATCATCATTAATAATACATTTAACATTCTGGTGTGAGTTTCGGGACCCAACCTGGGATCTCATTAAATCCTACTTTCTTAGGCCCCTGAACAATTATTTACATGAAAAAGTCTCTAAATTGAAAACATAGTTTGACTGTTTATGTCCAAACTCTAATTGTAGCCAACACAGTTGACATTTTTCCTCACAATCAATACTTTTCTTGCCAAAAATTGGGGGGGGGAAAAAAAGGATTGATTCCACTACTACGCCTTTACGAAGCTATTGGCGGTGTCTGGCTAGTTTAGCATAGCATAAAAAAAGAAAACATTGTAAAACGGCTAACCTGACATGATCCAAATGTAATAAAGAAAGTCTACCTACCAGAAACTCTAAAGCTCACCTATTAACATGTTGTATTCTGTTCCTGTTTAATCAGGGGAAAAAACAGCAATTTGCCATTTTATGGATTTTGCTGCTGTTGGACTGATTCCACCTGTTTTCACTTTTTATGCTAAGCTAACTGGCTGTTGGCTCCAGTTTTACTTTGAACAAAGCATGTGTGTTGGATTAATCTTCTTATTTCACTCTTCACAAAAGCAAACGGGCATATTTCCCAAAACGTTTCACTATAGCTTGAGGGGGTTATAAAATAAATAAGTTGGGAACAATAGAGATAATTTGATGTAGCCCTGAGAATACATAGCAATAAGAATAATAATAATAAATTAAGTTTATATGGGACTTTTCAGATAGAAAATACTTTACATAAACTGTCATCAGGATAAAAAATTATCAATGCTACAATGAGACAGATGAACGCAATCAAAACCTCACATTATAGAAGATGAGATTGCTGTAAAGCGCGTGTTTTATATGAATTCTGTGAAAGCATCAATCTGAACTTCTGTAACTTTGTGATGTCACAAAAAAGCAGTCCCCGGTGTCAGTGGCTGGCCTCTTTTTTTTTTCTGTTGTGTCATTTAAAATTTTTCAAACAATATAACACAAAATGGCCGTGCTGTGACTGATTTAGCAAGCTATAAGCAGATAAACAGAAAATGCTAAACAGCTGTTACATTTCAGGAAGCCAGTGCCTTCACAAGAACAGTGATATGCTTGTTTCCTTCAAGGATAAGGTCTTATTTTAGTTCACTTTCTAAAATCCAAAAGGTGTTTGGATGGCCATTAAGCCCCAATATCAGTGGTGAGCACATAATCTGGGCCCAGAGAGCAGCTCTGTGGTCACAGGTCTTTGTCTGTGCTTAAAACAACAAGTCTTGCTCTCGTAAAGTGGAAGTCCAGTTGTTCAGACCTCCTGTTTGTGGCCCCCAAACTCACAAGGACACGATAGTGGCATTTTAATTGTGGAGGTAATTGCTGGTGCCATGTCCTTCAGTACTCCGAGATGTCACGCTTTACAAAGAAAGATCTAAAAAGAGAAGCATGCTCCTACACAATAGCTGGAAAGCAGGAGTGTGGTGGTGCTTTCCTCTGTCAGTGGGCTGGTCAGCCTGTTTTGTAAGCACTTCCATCCTGTGAAAGCCCCTGGTAGACCTCCACCTGCTAGCTCACCACTAGTCTGCTGCAAGTTCTCAGAAAGAAGCAAGCCAGCCTCTCCCCCTCATTTCACTGGCGCCAGCGCTCAATGGGCCCTGCACTTTGATTATTTGTGTTAACAGTTAATTTAGCACCACAGACACATGTGCCAAAGCTGGCTTCACTTCCTCATGCATCACCAACAAATGTGACTTTTATGAGTTCCTTTTCACAGGGCCACCCCCCCTCTCAGCTAAGTTCTCGCCTCACGACTCACTCTTCAAACCCTCCACGGACTGTCTCCCCCTTCCAGACACACACACACACACACACACACACACAGTCACCCTCGCAGACACCATCTCCTCACCACCTCTTACTTCTCCTCTTTCCCTCCTCCCCCCATCTCATTTTCCAACCTCCCGCCTCCACTCGCGTATTTCGTTGGTTCAGTCTTAATCTCTTCCACATCTTGCCTGGGAGAGTTATTTCTGGCTCCTCTGTTCCCGATGTTTGCATTATCAAGAATACATTTCATGTCATTTAGTTCGCTGGTTAAACCCCACAAGAGTCACTCTATAGGAGAATTGAACTGCAGCTGAAAAGAATGCCCATCCCCAAAAAGATGGTCCTCAGAACGTTTGGCGATGAATTTTTCCATTTTGGATCTGAGCTTTCAAAAATAACGTCTGAGAGGGAATTAAAGAAATAAATGTTTTATACAGTAAGCTCACTTAAAAAGACATTACAAACCACAAAGAATGCATACCTTCATACAGCTGGTGATAAATGGTGCTACCATCCAGACTCCTGGATGGAGATGACCACTGCAGAGACTAAAGGCTTCCAGATATCAAGGCGAACATGAGAGCATGACCTCCGCTCTCTTCAATATTCGGTGACACAAAGATATAATCTGCCTATAAGAAAACCCCTACCCTCAATACCAAGTGGAGCCACAGTCTAGAGGGTTTTGGGTAAGGGAGACTTTCAGAAGACTTTGTCAATGCCTAGTTAGTGTCGACATTGATACTTACAGACTGGGAAAGAACAGTGCTGAGGGAGCACAAACTAGCCGCACGCCAATGAGCTCATGCCAGGACTATGCAAGCAGAAGGCCACAGGAGCCATGGAAATATTTGGACATCTTTTTTGCTCCCCCGCTTGTCTGTAGCACAACCCAGTGCATCATCTTTTGTGGTTGAGAGACACGTTTTAAAGTGGCCAGAGGCAGAACCTTAAAAGGTTGCTCTTGCAATTTTTTATTGTGTGACTGCATTTCAGCCACTCAGCAGGAGCAAATTGCGACCACATCCCGACACCGCAGATTCTTCTTCATTAATTCCCCATCCGTGCCGTGTAGTCTATCACTGCATGGGCATTGATTCATGCAGAGTGGTCCATAATAACAGAGCCACTGTGACAGCTTGCTCTCAGTCAGACTAAAAACGGTCGCTGTACACTGTCCTGTAGCAGTGTTATATGTGGTGAAACTGCTCGTGGATACATGCAGAAAGGATTATGTAATTGCATTCGCCTTAAAATGAACACAGGAGCTTTGGGCTCGTTTTAAAAGTCGAGCAGCTTACTGAGCTCATAACAGCCATAAAATCTTTCATTTGGATTATATTTTATCTCTTAAGACGTCAAACCTTGGCTGTTTGCTCACAAGTGAACTGTATTATTTAACACTTAAGACTTACATTTTATGCATATGAGGGTTTATCTTACACCTTTAAGTTTTAATTGTTAAATTGATCACTGTTTTAGACTGAGATTACAATTATGTGAAAGAATATCTGATACTCCTGCGACATTGCCCAGATTTCTAGGTAGCTAATGTTTTCAAGGGATTGCTGAAGCTGTGAATGAGAAGCTTAGTGAGCTTTGCCGCCAAGAAGCAATACTTGGACAGGCTGCAGTTTTGAGGGCTGTTTTATGTACACTAATTAAAATAATGTAACAGAATATATACTAGTTTTGTATATCCTTTTGATCGCTCTTTAACGAGCCTTAGAGAGATGAATACTAATTTGGTAAGGATGATAACCAATAAATGATTATTTTGATCTAAATTATGAGGGCTGTAGCTATTTAATATCAACAAATTCTTCTTTGGTCCATTTATGCTTATTTGGCATTACAAAATATTTCAAATTGGTCTTAAACAAAACTTTATCTATGTGCCTTACATTGTTTTACAGTTTTCAAATATTAAAAAGGCAATAAAATATATCAGTGAATTCCATAACACAGTTATATAAAGGTTTATACTCTTAAATCAAGACTAAAGACTAATTTTGAAGAAGCATAAGCCAAAAAAAAAAAAAAAAAAAGATTCTTTTCGTTCCAGTCTCATAAAAAGGTGAGAGGATGACAGTCTATCCTCAGGGGTAGGGGTGGGGGGTGAGGGGGTTCACTGGGGAATGCTCTCAGAGACACTCGGCTGACCTGGCTTCTGCACACAGCCCCGGGATTCCCTCCTCTTCCTTCCCAGTATTGTCCCACATCCTGCAGGGCCCGGCTCTCTTCTCCTCTGCGGCCACCGCTGCCACAATAGCATCAGCGGGCACTGGGCGCTGAGGGGTGACCAGAGGGACATCAGCAGTCGGCCTGACAGGATGTGACACACTTCTCTCAACAATTAATGAGTACAAAAGGCATGGCTGACACGACATGACAGCCTAGCGTGGCACTTTAGGCCTTAATGGCTCCCTGAGTGCCATCTTCACACCCGGTCAGCACATTCAGAAACAAGAATGGCCAGGGATGGCAACGTGGAAAAAGACTTGGTAAAACAGTTCACTCAACAGGGAGTCAACATACTGAAAAAACTGAACTGCAATTGGATGAAAAGCAAAGCACAATTTTAAGATCCTTGGATTTTACTTCAGTGCTCCCATTTTGTATTGTTCACTACATACACGACGAGAGTATATCAGGTAGTTTATATTAGCTTCACCGTGACCAGCTATGCGCTGCAAACATAGTAATGTAGTTGTAATTATCATTCTTCTGCATTATGTGTGCTTTTCATTTAAATACTTGAGGTACGTCCTGCTGATGAAAATCCATTTGTATACATCTTACCACTGATCACTAATCTTTAATGAAACTTACAAAAAAAAAGTAAAAAAAATCACCACTGCAGTCAATTTAAAGCAAAGATAAATGTCTTGTGTCATACTTGTCAGAGAGAGAGACCTAAAAACAGATATGAAACATTCAGCAATCCAGTATTGATTTTCTCTATCCCTGGTGACTTATACAGCCTCAGTAAATAAGCAGAGGAGCAAAATTTCCGCCTCCTCTGGCGTTCGCTGCCTGCGAACAGCAGCCTTCTCAATATTAATATTAATATTACCAATGGCACCACTGAAAGAGACGGATTAGTGCTCATACTGCTGGATGAGAAGTCATCGCTTGGCTGGTATACATGTGGGATTTGACTTGACTTTTCGTTAAACACAGCAAATGGGAAGCCAAAAATCTTTTTCATTTAAGAGCAATTAAGTGGATCCCAGAATCACTGGCTCCAGCATGCCGCCGAGCCTTTTTTTTCTCCTGGTTTTATTACCCATTTCCTCTCCCTTGCGCCAGCAGAAGGAATGCTCACTTTTCTCTCACAAAGCCACATTTCCAACGCCAGAATCACACAGGGACCACCATGATTAAGTGCAAGCCAGTGCTTCTCTTAACATGTGAGACATTATAGACCACCCCCCCCTCGCCCCCAAAACACTGGAGAAGTGTTGTGCTCCAACATTTATGTGAAGTAATTAAAAACATCCACATGTAATTTAATAGTTCTCACCAAGTAGAGACATGAAGTCTACACTGTTTTTTCACTTCACTGTATAAATAACCCGGAATGCAGTGAGTAAACAGACAGACGATTTGGGAGTTTTCTTCTTTCTACCAATTTTTTCTTCTTTTTTTTTTGCAGCATTTTGCAAGAAGCCCTGTTCTGTGTCACTTCACCCTGAGATGAAGTTGTGTAGTTACAAGCGACAATTTGAGTTTTAAATTCATGTTCCAGATTGCATGATCCATATATCATGCTGTGTCCTGACAGCGGATTTGAATCAAAGCTTTCCTTTAACTCCAGACTGTCATTCTATGAGTCTCCCAGTCTCTCACCATCAGTGAGCATAAAAATGACCTCAAGCTTTCGCTGCAGAAGTGTATCCGAACGTGGATGGCTCTGTGAAGTGCATGTCAATAGCCCAGAGAGTCACCAGAGGAAAAGACATGTGGCTCCAATCTGTCTCTTTTCTCACAGTGAGAGAGGAGGTCATCCATTTATCTCACTGTAAATACAGCACTTAAACACTGTTTTGAAAGTCCCCAAAAAAACTGTCTGGGTAATTAGCTTAAGCAAACAATGTTATTGTTGCTGATTATCTTTCTTAAGAATACATGGAAAAAGGAAAAAAAAAAAAAACACAAGTAGTATCTCATTCTGTGCATCTCTAGATATTTCGTAATCTAAAAACCAAACAAACAAGCTTGCAAAAAGATATTCTAGTTGATTAAGACTATTTAAGACTGCGGCTCTGTGGTTTTCTTTTTAGATGGATAATCTTCTCGTGGTTTAAAGGTGTGGGAAAAGATCGCCAACTCTATAGCTGACGTCAATTCTGCAAAACATCTAGCCTCTTTTGGCCCATCATTTTGGTTTCATGCGCCACAACTTCAGGAAACTGTACACTACATGTCCAGACAAACAACAAAGTTAGAGGCTATCTAATGAACATAGTGGAGAGTGCAGAGTATTCAGCAGCTCAACAGTTGATATCAACCAAAACCAGAGCTGAAACAGAACGGGCATCAAATCTAAATTCAGCAAGTAGCCAGAAACACAACTACAAATTAACACCAACACTGTTGCGGTTGTGTAAATGAACAACTGTTTGAAAATACTTTTGCTGCCCTTAAAGGTGATAATTGCTCAATGTATTGTTTACTGCTTGTTGTACTGCTGCCAAGTGAGCAACAAAATCAATTAGTACAAATATAAAGACAAACAAGAGACCTCTCAGGATGGGTCGGGATCAACAGCTCAGGTAAACGGAAATGATTGGTAGGGCTGTGTGACGGCAGCTAATAATACAGCATGTATAACAAAAGAATCCACAGGAATCTCAAAGACCACCTTCGTAGGGTCAGGAAACATCTTGCCAGGTGGATTGCAGTTGATTCTGAGGTTTATTACCAACATGGGAACTTGTTCTTTCAGCGTATGTGGTGCGTCTCTTTCATCATAATCGGTTGCATCCTGGTTTTGTAACTGTAAAGTCATCTGACAAAATCAGAAGACTTCTCTGATCTCAGTCATGTTTACTTGTTAAATGGTCACTTGGGGAGAAAGTTAAAAGCAACAAAATATATTTCTGTGCTCCAGGAAGCACATTAACCCTTTCTATTTACATGTATTGAAATTGGTTAATTTGCCATAATGGCTACAAAACGTTTGAATGTTCTGATAAAGCAGATCAGCTCAGTAGGCTGCACATGACAAGAAGTGCATCCCAAAGCCCTGGTTGGCATCTTTTTGGTTGTCGGTGAAAAAAAATCCTCGAAGCTTGTGACAATGTGTTAATGTGGAAACACTGCAGGTATGTAGATACAAACATGGCACCCATAGGACCCGTGTTGCTGGGTTAGCCCTGCTGATGCAGTCCAGAGGCTGAAAGGAAACTGAAGGAGTATATCCTCGGAGCCTGACAGGTTGGGATTTGAGGTCAATACTTCTGATGATATTTAGTTTTTACTAGTCATCATTTTAGTCTACGATCCTTGAAAACTTTAACGTCACAAAAGAACTAAAAATTGCATGAAAGTTGGCTTTATTTTTAATGTGAAGCCACAGATCATATGAACACTTCTCGTAAAACTCAAAATAAAGATTTGACAAGGACTTGGGGGAATGGGAACAAATGGAGTTGCTCAGCAAGACTGTCACATTCTCCCCTCAGCAGCCATAAAGAAGACAAAGCTTTTTACAGTATCAACAGGCGCAACACGTGACCTTCGAGCCCCTTGGGGCAATAGGTGAGCTCTGGGAGCAGAGGCCTGGTTCCAGCAGTCTGCCAGCAGACGAGACGCATGTCCTCCTGACCACATTCCTTCCCATCTTAGATCACTGAGCAGCTCACTCTGGCTTGCTGTTGTCAGTCCCTTCCAAACCAAAGTATTCAATTCTTTATTTTAGCCCAGATGGCACCTTACAAAAAATAAGAAGGGGGGGGAGTACATAGAAAGGCTGGTACAAGTGTAATAAAATCAATGAGCTGCCACTGCGGTTCAGCTGGCACCTTTGTGCAGGTGCCCGAGTTTGAAATTTATTTGATGGGGCTGAAGGTTAAATAGTCAAGTTAAGATTTCCCACTTCTATTGAAATAAAATTCTCCAAAGAGTGTCGCCACAATGACCAAAGGTTGAGAGAAGACTACTCAGAAAGTGCATATGGTGAATCAAAGAAAGAGCCTGTGTGACCTGAGGCTGTGTCTTTTATATTTGAGGATAACTGCTGCCGAGTGAACTGGCTGCAACACAAGACACTTCATATTCATGACATCCGAGAGGAACACAGGAAAGAAAAACAAAATAACAAGCAAGGAGCGTATGGCTAATGGAACATAGGCCCATTCACTAACCATCACACGGACAGTCATATCTCATCTCGCACAGACTGGGTAAGAGGGAGGTCATCCTCCGCAGAAAATACTGACTCATCTCACACCCACAGTCACAAATTCTCATAACAAATCTTGCAAGCCTTTTTAAATACAAAGCACAAACCAGTTATCTATTAATGTACAGAGACTCAATGACCTGATTAGGACATGCTGGGACACCAGCGTGGAGCTTTTACGCAGTAGCCTACTAACTGCTTGGCTAAAGTTCCCCACAGCAAATTGCAAAACACGTCACTTTTCCAAAGAATAATGTCAGCATGCACAAATGTAGCCGGGGAGCATCACAGTGGCTTTGCCTTTTCAGAAAAGTCATGTCCTCCACACAGAAACCCCTTCAGAGCCCTGCCAGTGACATACATGAGCGTGGAGCGCCCTCCAGGGGACGCAGGTCTGAGCTGGTGCGGCTCAGTCTGCGAAACAGAAATATCTGCGGTTCGATGTGCAACGGCTGCACAAATGTTCTACACT
Organism: Echeneis naucrates; assembly: GCF_900963305.1. Lineage (NCBI taxonomy): Eukaryota > Metazoa > Chordata > Actinopteri > Carangiformes > Echeneidae > Echeneis > Echeneis naucrates. The sequence continues at coordinate 13,995,988 of NC_042527.1, read as the reverse complement.
TCACAAACGCTTTCTTTCTGTGTCTATGCTGCTTTATCACTTGTTCTTACATAACAGCATTTCATTTCCTCCAACATGCTCAAACAATATGCCCTTTGTGCTTCATTCCACAGTATCTTTTTCACCTGTCTGGAGATTACACCTGCAGATACAGCATGTGACCTCTGTAAAACAGGAGTCAGCTGGGTTTTTTCTTTTTTTTTTTGTGGGGAGATATTTTTGAATCATCTTGCCACAATGTAGACAATGTTACAGTGCAGGTCACAATGTGGCCAACAGACATGTGCACATCCCAGCCCCGAGACAAGACAAGCTGCTGCTGTGAGAGGGAGGGAGTTATGGTCCGGAGGTCACAAAGGTCGAATGTGGAGCCAGCGCAGTTCATCGCTTTTAGATGCCATACATTCGAATGCCATTTTGGAGTGCCGGGTGATTTTGGCCTGTAACTGTTCACATTTAACATCCATGATTACAGTATTCACACCATTAGATCAATCTGTCAAATGAATGATTCGACTGATGGCTTATTGTGACTGAACCATCAAATATCGTCGTCGACCTGATTGTGACTAAAGAAGTCAGGAAGCCTAGTGCCAGTGGGAGTGAAAATTTCAAGAAAAATCCCCCAAAAGAAACATTTCACCTCCAACTACTGTCACGGGCCGTCGCTGGAATGAGAAACTAGGTCTTGCAAATCTTTAAAATTTTGTAAAAAAAAAAAAATTAAATTCTAAAATGTTTCTGCAAATTCATGTTCCCCAATATAACTTTGACAGATTAAGTTAGTGTACCGAGGACAGAAGAGTACACCATCTGCAGTGAACACTCTTAAAATACCCATTTGGTTAATTAAACTTCATGAATAATCAAACAGCTGACAAATCACAAAAGGTCACATACTAAGAAGGAACAGTTCCCTTTCTTCTCACTGCCACGTTGAGCATCTACAACACTGCAGTGTTCACTGACTAAAACAAGTATGAGTGCTTTAAGCCATAATGTGGATAACCAATCAATCAGAGCCATGCAGGCTTGCTGCCTAAATGTCCCACTAAATGAGTCGCAGTATTTATATATATTTTTTAAAAGGCACCTTGATTATATTTTTCTAATGAAGACATGTCACATATCAAGCATCCAGTGTGGCGTCAGCCATCCGTTTCATTAACCTAGCTTATACTACAGGTCCAACAGGGACAGTGAGGGCCCTCACAATGCCATGCACGTCCTGTGTGGAAATTGCCAAATGAAGTTGACTTGTCAACTACAGCCCTCTTGTGGAAAAACTGGCAACTATAGTTGCAGCTAGGGAGTCAAAAAAATTCAACCTTTAGATTTGCTTTAGTTTTTTTTTTTTTTTTTTTTTGGGTAGGTTTTTTTTGTCGCAGACAGTGATTTTAATTTCAGAAAATCACAAGTTCATACACCTGCCATTTTCACTAGAAGTTAAATGCAAGGGTTTTCAGAACAGAACAGGCTTCAACGTCTGTTACATGTCAAAGAGCTGGAGAACAGAAACATATTGGTATAGTGTCAAATATATATATATATATATATATATATATATATATATATATTTAAAAAAAAGAAATCTTTCTTACCTTGTGACACTACTTTTAGACTACAGCCACAGTTGAATATTCTGAAATCTGCATGATATCTCAATGAGCCTGCTAAATTTGACTAACAACTCAAAAATGTGGCTTCTCTTTGACTATATATTAGTTACAGAACATGCCATCGTACACACATCTTGCTGTTTTCTTCAGTGATCAGTCAGGAACATAAAACTATTGGGATTCTGGTACAGCCTCATCTGGGTTATGCTTCCTTCCTCAAGCCCACTCAAAGCTGGAACAGGTCAAACATAAGTCATTGTCAAAGTAACTTTATTGAAGGCGGATAACTGTGGTCTTGTAGTCTTTTAACTATCTATTCAGTGCTTAACTGCAGGGACATTTTTTTCTTTTGAATGAGCTATGTAACAAGAAAGTCCAATCTTGCTCTTGCAGACGATATTGTTGATGTGTGAAGTGAGCCTCTTGATGATTTTACACAATATTTCTAAGAGAGTAAGGTTTAAGACAGAGGGTCGACACAATCCATTACGATTAAGTGCTGTAGGTTTGTCCTTCTGGTGGTTGCGGAAGCTTCATATTTTCTTTGGACATCATAAGACGCCTTAACTCTTGAAGAACAATTTTAATGCTATAAGAATTCTGCCATTTTGCTAATATTGGTATGCTACGTGAATCCACCTGTGAGACACAAAAAACACACCACATCAGTCATTGTGACAGGACCACTGACATTGAGCGATTGCTCACTTCATCACATCTGAGCATCAGAAAAACTGCAAAGTAGAACTATTTCTGAACTTGACACTAATAAATAACCTTGTCAGTTTCTGAGACAACACTTACCGTCCCGTTGGAATTATTTATCCCATTCATGCTAATTTTTGTTACAAATCTAACAGTCGGGGCTGTCTCTGGGTATCTAGGTCCACATTCCACTTTCAGACTGTATATCCTGTTCTCGTAATTGGTCTGAAAACAAACAAGTATAAAAGCGGAACATTTGAATCAGTTTTTGTACCAATATTATCTGATAGACAGTATTCTGTGTCTGCAGTGGAAGGACAATGGACTGAGCTCTGCCTGCTTACTCTTGCTGGTCCAATGATCATGCCTGTCCACCGTGTGAGAGTCATGTCTTCATCATCTTCGAGGCCCCAGCTGACTGTGCCGTCACCTTCGCCCTTCTGCCCCTCTTCAAGCTCCTCCAACAAGCGAAAATTGCGTGGAACTTTAACTCCTAAAGTAACAAAAAACAGAATATGGATTACAGTGATTTTAAAAGACATGTTTGGGGATATTCTATATCAGCGAATTCCATGCAAAGACTAAAACACACAATGATCTGATCGTACCAACAGACACTCGCGCTCTGTAGCCAAACCTTTATACAAGACTTGATGAAATGTTTTTCAAACATGTCCAATTTCCAGTTTTGAATAACACCAAATTTGAATTTGATTGAATTACACTGATTCTAAAAGACATGGCTGACAAGATTCTATATTTTACTTTCAGTCAGCAAATTTTACAGAAAGACCAACAATGAACTGATCATACTCACATTAGTTAAAGCCAAACAATGTATCTTTTTTCTCCATTGCTGTCCAGAAACTATTCAAACTTTCTGGCATGTTCCTTCTTTTTGGAAAAACAGACTTTATAGTTCATTTTGAGTGAACCGTACCATCAGCCATCTAGCTGCCATTAAGCCAAATTAAGAGACAATGGTCTTTTCATGCAATTTAGGTAACAAAAAAAATGAAGGAAAGGGCACCACAGTGGAGTTTCTTTTTTTTTTATACCTAGTCTACAGGGGAAAAGTTGGTAAATTGTTGATCAACAGAGAGTAGTCTGCAACTACTTATATTATTCTTGATAAAGCAAAGCCTTTTTTTTTTTTAATTGATGCAGAAAAGTAATGCATGAAATGATTAGGACATGACGCATGTGCAAGAAATGACTCAATGGATGCGTGATAAGCACATGGCCACAGAATAGAAAACATCCTCATCTATTGAATGTGAAACTGCATCTAATTTCCTATTTCATTCACAAGGCATTTAATAAAGAAAATACAGTCTGAGACCACTCTTGACAGCTGTGTGGAAACAGTCATGAGATGAGGAGCACATGGGCCTGTACTGATTTTTCAACAAATGATCGGGTCATCTTATGACCGATGTTGTAACAGCTGAGTTGATAATAACATTGTTCAAAACTAGTCAATCAGTGTCCAGCTACTGGAAAATATTCTTGGAAGAGGGTTGCAAGTTGGCATTAAACATATGGTCTCACATACACTCATGGCAGTTTAAGTGATGAACCACTTAAAGCTCATGACTGTAAAAATGGTGGATGTTGAGGAGACAGCACTCAGCTAAACTACTGCTATTCATAATTATGATCCCGTGGACAAATTCAGAGAGAGGAGAGGAGCATTTATAAGAAAGCCACACGATGAGGCAAAAGACAGCAGAAAAAAATATTGAAATTTTCCCTGGAGACTCAATTAATTTCACAGCCTCTAATTTCAGGCAACATTCATCACACTCACATCACAAATTTTTTTCTGAAAAAAATCTATATTTCACATCTGGTGTGGAGCTAGCGCAACGAACTATTGATGATTCAATGGTGCATTAGTTGTCCTCTTCTGTTAAACGGAATTTGCTCGTGATAAGTTATTCCAAGATTTCAGTCCCTCAGATTTATAAAAGGCCCAGAGGGTTAAGTCTAGTTCACCAAACTGAAAAAGAGAGCTTTAGCTTCTAGGGTTACAACTACACACATTTTCTCATCTTACTGATTAATCTTCTGAGCTACAACAAATAGTAAAAATGTTCCTGAACCCTGAAGAAACGGATTAGGGTTAGTTAGTTAGTTTTGAAATTTCATTTGTGGCTGTGACCTACAGTCCACAGCAACCCAAATGCTGTAAGACAACCAATGCTCCCATATGTGAGGTCACCAAATTGGCAGAAAACAAAATATCAGATTTTTCTGTAAATCAAATCACACACAAATGCATTGAATTTATTAAAATCCTCAATATCACATCTGATTTTATTTTTGCATAAGTTGGTGTTATGCAGTTGTATTTACCATTACTATTGCAGTTGCTTTTATGCTTTGAAAAGGTTCGTTTGTCCAACTCTTTAAATCACTGCGCTTTAATACCAACATTTAAGGGATCTTATTCGTTCATGTTATTGATATCTTCTAATGCTTTTTAAACTTGGTGGAAGATCAAAAATCTTTCATCAATCCAGCTCCAACAAAAGGACTGTGCAAAGCCAGTATGAATCCAAGGGCCAGCATATTTTCAGGAAATGAACACAGAAATGAGTTGATCTAGTGTGTATCTGGTGACATTGGCAGCAATGTGCTTGATGAATACCACAAGACGATGGCTGCCAAAATAAGGACACGATCAGGATGTATGATCCATAACGTATAATCATGATCAGCCTCAGTCTGTGCTGGCTGCATGTATACATGTTACTACAGTTTACTTTAATCTGTTCATAGCTGTCCAACACTTCCCTGTTTTATTTTTTTTTACTGCATCCTCTCCATCATTACATGCAGAGACACAATGTCCTTTAGACCAAACTTTTTGAAATTTGCCAACAGCAATAAACAAAAGGCCCACATTTGGTTCGCAGTTAAAATCTAAAACCTTGAAGGATACAGAGAGGGAAGGGGGGGAGATTCTCCTTCACTACGTGTCAAGACTAATGTCGTCCTCTGAGCTCCTCCTTCCAGCTCATGTTATGTATGAGCTCCAGTAACTTAAACCTTGTTAGGTTAAAAATGAGCCGCTGCAGCTCGCCTCGACTCGTCCGGAGCTACTTTCGACCTGGAGTCAACTACTTCCCCTCTTTGTAACGACATAACTGTGTTCATTGATTAAAGGCACCCAGAACCAAAAGGGGGGGGGGAGCACCCTGTGTGTGTTGGGAACAGTCTAATGAATATTAGTTTGGTTTTCTATGATTCAAATAGTTTTACATCGCAAGTTTTGTGATCCACGCTTCCGCAAGCACGGGCCTCGACTATTTGCTGAGACTGGTGGTGTCTAACTACGGTAGCTGAAACGTTTTTAAATCAATCCGATGGGCTCCTCGCCGTCCCCCTCCTCTCCTTCCCTGCAGAGGCAAACCTCGGCCTGGCGTTTGGACGCCAAAAATGTCTCTTTTTTTTTTAAAGTTTATTCCGCAGTGATAAAGTGTCAGTCCGCCCGAAAATGAACGACAACGTTAGCAAGTGGCGCGCTAATGGGAGCAGCGGGGACTGTCTGCAGTCACACCGTCTGTCACCGCCGTGTCAGGTCTCACACAGAGGCGACTGGAGCCCGCAATTTAATGCCTCGTTGTGTAGATACTGAGTTGTAATCACCATGAAGGCGTCGTGCTTAATGTCGGCTGCAGGCTGAGGGGTCTGCGACAGTCAGGAGGAGATCTATCCGGACGCAGCCGCGCCGCGTTAGAATATTCTAGTCGCTAAGTTAGCTTTCAGCTAGCAGCCTCTGCGGTTGTGTACAGTCTTCGTATTAACGCAAACTGACGCCGTCTGATTAAAGTCCAGCACCGCACTGTACCGACAGAGATGTTCTGTCTGAAGCACACAATCAACGTTGGCGATGCCGACGCCTATTTCTAACACATACAGTTACAGCAAGCTAACTCCCAGACACGCTAAGTCACAGCGCCTCGCTTTAGCAGCGCTAGCTAACACCGCAGCTCCGTGAACTAGACGGGGGCCCCGCGAAGCTCACCGAGGAGACTATTAACAACAACAACAAAAAAATAAAAAATTAAAATAATCACAACTGGGAACAATTCTGTGAAACACGGTAAACGGGTAACGCGTGTTGTCCCTGTAGATGTTAGTCTGAAGACACACAAACCTGAGGAGGCCGCCATCTTCTTCTTCAGCCGAGTCCAGAAGCGCACACAAGTGTGACATCACAGCCGTTAAAACCGACACAGCCGCCGCTCCACCTGCTCCACCGGACCGGACCGACCGGACCGACCGGACCACACAGACCTGCTGCTGCAGCTGCAAACTCCAGCAAACACAAACACAAGCTTCACAAAGTAAACACAGATTTTCAGATAGACACAGAAAGGTGTGTGCTCACGTGCAGGTATGTGTATAACAATAACTGCGGCCGATGCATCACAGCACTCCCTGCAAAATAATCCTGCAATAATAATAACAAAAACATGGAATAATTCGGTTTTACTCGCTCCCTTCTGGTTCCATCTGGCTCTGCCTCCCATTAAAAGCTGTTTATGACTCAGTCTGCTCTCTCCTTCACTTATTGCAGTGCTGGATGGCAAATGAAATGACGGTAAAGTGGTTTTGTTCGGCCCGTCCAACTCCACTGTGTGTAATGCATCTGCTCAGAGCACCATGTCTGGCCCCTCATCTCCAGGCCGAGGCCCAAAGGCTCGACTCAATCTCACATTCACACTTAAAAATTGACAAATCAAGGTCGCTCTCCAGCTGATGAGCAGATTTCTCAGGTCAGAGGGCAGCTGCTTGTGGTTGTCCCCTGGGTGAGGCCAGGGTTAAGCTTATTGTTTTTCCTTGTATTTTATTGTACAACAGATCTGGAAATGCTCTATATGAATACATTAGTTTTGATTTAGTTATGGTAATAAATAATAATAGGCCCATTCTTTCACACAGATCAAGTTCAGGGATATTTTTAGCTTGTCATGTATGCAAAACGTGATAACGTAAAGGTCAGGGGACTGTGCATGCCACCTCGAGTTCATGCTGGTTTTTGACATACTGTCTTATTGCTGAAGCCTGTCTCATTTAATTTGCATCAATAATGAGCTTTTAACTTTCTGGACTCCATTTTTCTTTTATCTGAATATTTCCACCCCAAGTGGTTACATTTCCAGAGACACTGAATGTAAGGCTGAATTTAAACATGATGTATGTAAAATAATCAGTATAAAACATTTGGGTTTATGTTACCCTGCTTCAATAGCAGCCTTACAAACAGGAAAAAAAAATAGATTTCCAAGCTCCTTGAGTGAGCAACATTTTATTTCCTCTATTAACAAGTAGTCAATGTAAGCTACAAGAACTTCAACTCTGGAAATATATTTTTAAATTAAGTTTTCAAGCTTCAGAACCAGGTACAAAAACTTACTGCCTGCTTCAATCTTGCTTTAACACATCTTTTAATAAGAAAAAAAAAATTGTGTGATTAGAATGTACAAGGCAGAAGAAATGACCTTTTACTATCACAGAGCGCAAAACACTTAAACACAAGATAAACACAAAAGTTTTAACATCAACTTGTAAATGTCAGCATGTGTATTTTCTTTTGTTATTTTAAGAGCATATTATAATTCAGGTTGAATGAGTCATCTGGTATTTAATCATGTGTCCAAAATCCAGGCAATTCAAACATCTAACATGTCCACATATGGTGGTTCAATTATACAAACAGGTCTTTTTTTTTTTATTTTTACAGCACAAGAAAGTGAAATTGGCATTGGACAGGTTTTAAAATTAAGGACTGTACATAATTGTAGGGTGTGCCTTAGGCAAGGAGACGAACAGTTTTTCCAGTAACTGTCAAGTAATCCTCATCAGCCAGGGCTCGCAGCGCCTCGTCAAACAGCTCCTTAGTGATCGCCTTAAACAGAGCGACAAAGAACAAAGTGATTACAGGAAATGGCTGTGTTGATGATAGAAACAGACAATTTATAATTTCAAAAAAGCATTCGATACTTTCATAACTCATTTTCTTTGACTAAAATGTGTTTTATTAGCAGAGCTGTAGTTCTGTTAATGCACTTTAACTTCTGTCTAATGAAGTTTGAAAAGAATTTTAGAGTAATGTCATCGAGAAAAAAAAAAAAAAAAAATCAGCTCTGCTCTTGTTCTGCAGTATTTGAAACTATCGTTCTCAAAGAATTTGATGTGAATTGTAGTCACTTAATACAGAGATAGGCAAAATAAACACTTACAGTTTCAGACTGTCCTCTGAGGTCGTCGAGCAGCTGCTGGTATTTCATGGCAGGCGTCTTTCCTTTGGCCTGGATCAGCTTCTTCAGGGCCTGGGCAACCTCCTCCTTACGCTTACGGGCAGTGGCACTCATACCTGTGATCAGAAACCAATGCAATGAAATACACTGCTTCTGTTCTTTGAGACGGTGTTGTCAATAATTTATAAAGCTTTAAAGAACAAATGACACATATGTATAGTGAGCTGCTGCCTGAAGTCAAAGATAACCAAACATTAAGGGCTGATGTACCAATTTTTCAAAAATACATGGTTTAAGGTTATCTGAGAACTTTTCCTGATTCTATTTAATTGTACATCTTTTATTGGTTGTAAGGTTTGCTGTACAGCAGTTTTAACACTTGTTTTGAAAGGTGCTATATAAATAAAGTATTATCACCATCTTGACTGAAATTCAGGGTGCATCACATTAACTGGTTGATAATATTTACCATGCCCTGTTGAACATACCAGTTGTGAGAATGGAGATGTCAACAAAGCCTGTCCTGGGATCTGTGGCTGACTGTTTGAGGGCCTCGCGGTGAAGCCTCTTGGCCTCCTCAACATCAATGGTCTCCACTTTCTCGGAGAAGCGCACTTTAGCGTGGGCCTCAGCCAAGCGGATCAGGGACTCCAGCTGTCGGGGGTAGGCGGACACCATGCCTCTTCCGCTGCCTATTTTCCTCATGTCCACATAAGCCTGTGGATCAACATGGACAAGGTCAGCTGGGGTCAACAAGGGCGATGCCAAAACAAAGGCTGACAGGTGTTTTAAATAAACCACGTCTGTCTTAAAACTTGAAACATGAGGCTCATAAATTGTGGCAAACGAACCTCAATGAGGGCCTGACTGGCTTCCTCACTCAGTCTTGGGCTGATGTATGTACGAGCATATGCAATGTAATCTTTCAACACAGCCATATCGAGGAACTCCTCCTCCATCTGTTCCTCGCTCTGGTAGTACAGCGACACCAGGTGGTGGGCTAGCCTGCGATCATAAGCTTCATCTTGAGGATCCAGCATCAGGAAAATTAGATCAAACCTGGTGGAGCACAAGAAGGCAGCATTAAACAGCAGTAACACAATGTGGGCCTAACACAGATGAGACAAAGTCATTAAGATCAAGCAAGATACTGGAGATAATTAAGTCATTAAGTTATATAGCACTATAGGTTATAAAGAGCCAGCCAGTTATACAGGTGTGTCTTATCAGTTCATACCCTTTACCTCGATAATCACCATGATAATGTCCAATAATGCAAAGATATAAAAATGTTCAATGAAATAGAAATCTTCTCTAAAAATCTAAACGCAGCACCCACATGTTGGTTTGAGTTAAGATCACAGTTCGGCTCGAAGGATCTTCTCTACCTGCTGACTTCACTCACAGCATTTTCACTGACCAAATTTGTGAGGATCATTTTACGTCATGTGTTTCATTGCGATTTCCTGACTGATAATAGTCACCTGGACAATAGCGTGTGAGGCAGCTGGATGTTCTCAATGGTCGTCTTCTTGGGGTTCCACTGAGATTCAACAGGGTTGGCAGCGGCCAGCACCGCCGTACGGGCATTCAGCTGGCAAATAATTCCAGCCTGCCGACAGAAAAAAAAGATCCTCAGTGAAAAGGTCACAGTGTATCCTACACCGTTGAGTTTTCAGTCTTACAGGCTCCAGCTGACTTTAAACATATCAGACGTACCTTTGCGATGGAGAGGGTCTGCTGCTCCATGACCTCGTGCAGCACAGAGCGCGTGTTGTCACTCATCTTGTCAAACTCATCAATGCAGCAGATGCCGTTGTCGCTCAGCACCAGAGCTCCAGTCTGCAGGACAAGTTGCCTGGTCTCCGGGTCCTTCATCACATAGGCGGTGAGACCCACGGCGCTGGAGCCCTTTCCCGACGTGTACTGACCGCGGGGCACCAGGTTGTACACGTACTGCAGCAGCTGGGACTTACTGGTGCCGGGGTCTCCGCAGAGCAGGATGTTCACCTCTGCACGGAAGTGACCGCGGCCCGTCTGACTGAAGTCCTTACGGGTGCCGCCGAACAGCTGCAGCAAGATACCCTGGAGGGGATATATGAAAAGCTGCTGTCAAAAAACCTTCAGTGATTGCATGTCATGTTGACTGTTTTCAGAGCTCACCGCTCAGAGTGTTGTTACTGCTCGGACAAAGCTATTTCGGAGGTTGATGTTTAAAGTCCGATTAAAAAAAAAAAAAAAAAATCTTCTGAAAGATGAATGCTGCATCTAAATAAGTCTCTTTATTTAAATTCTGTAAGGCTCAAATCAATATGAAGGCTGACAAAACAAAAAAGGTATTTAATATGCCCGTTCATTAATGAGATTGAAAGTTTTATCTGTTTGGACCACTGAGCTCTGACTAAATATCGTCTTGAAAACCCTGGTTTGAACTAAATTATTAGCATCCACATCATCCTCACAACTCAAAGTTCATGTTTTATTGGATGCTTGTACAATTTCATTCTTGCATCCATTCTCACACACCTTTTTGATGTCTTCGTGCTCGTAGATACTGGGTGCGAGGGCAGAGGAGAGGCGTTCGTAGACGTCTGGCTTGGCAGCCAGTTCCTTCAGGGTCGTCACTCTGTCTTCAGTGAAGAGCCTCTGTTCAGCCTCCTCATCCAAACCGTGAAGGCGTTTTTGGTCCGTCTTGCGGAAGTGAATGGCGTCAATGTGAGTCTTGTACACAGACTTAACGTTGCTCTGGAGTGGGTTGACACGCATGGGGACTGCTCTGTAGATACCTGTGGGGACGTTTACAGAGTCCTTATGATTTCTCCTGAATGAAACCTGGATTCATTCGCTGTCTGAAATGCTGCATTTTTCAGGTTGAAGTTACTGTATGATGATTACATAGATTGTATAATTCCGATGGATTTAGTACAGGAGTGATAATTTGTCTTCTCTCAAGAAACTTATAGCAACTAGTCAAATAAAATTTGCATCAATTCTCTCATCTGTCAAGAGCTGAGTTTTCTCTGTTGCAGGTCACCAATTATTGAATATTTTTTGATTGAGACATTGGGTTGGATTAAAAAAAACAAACAAAACAGCAAAATTGTAGCCTTGGCAATTGACATGTAAGAGCTTACCAGTGATGTTAACTCTGTCTCCTGGCTGCACTTTATCTACCAGGTCATTGTGAGCATAGACAATAGTTGTGTGAGGTGTCTGACCGGCAGGCATGTCTTCAGGAGATTCCTGAATTTTGACCTGTTTTGAAAGAAGATAAAACAGATGTCAAAACCTCAACAGCAACCCATCACTAATTAGACATATTCTGAAATTAGGTGTCATTTACTGCAAGCAATCTGCCCCGTCACCAAACTCTCGGTCCCAACGAACTCTCACCATCTGCTTGTCTGAAAAGGCGGAGCGGTTGTGAACCAGCGCCAGACTGTGGGTGGTGTTGCAGTTGCGACAAACAGCCGGTTCAGCAATGCGCCCGCGATCCACCTCCACACGGGTGCTGTACGCACAGACCTGGCACTGGAAGAAAGCCTCCTGCATCTCAGGGATGAGCTGTGAGGTGCGGATCACCATGCCGCTGATCGTGATCAGCTGATCGATGTCTGCGGAGGCAGCACACAGAAGCTTTAGTCTCAGGCTGATGCCTCACATTTTAAAAAAATCAGAGCAATGATAAATATTCACTAAATCCCACACTAAATATGAGATGGAATATCTCGGCGCCACTAAGCACCTTCTGGGTTAAGGTTCCGCATGTTTTTGGTCTTCAGGGCATTGTAGGGGCGAACTTGGATCTGGTACTCGAGAATGGAGTCTGGGAAACGCTCAAAGAAAAGCTCATTGACTGCCATGTCGAAGGTGGGGATGACTTCCTGTAAAGGAAACAAATGGCTCACGCATTAGTATAAATATGCTGTCAATGATCCACTAGAGAAAAACTTCAATTTCCATTCTCACAAAAAGAGAAAATTTAACCTAAGACTGACTACATCCTTTAGATGAAGTGAGATAAGAATATTCCCTCTGTTCTGTGCTATTAGCATTTGAAAATTGTAAATCCCCTTTACATTTTTCTTCTGTTGAAAGTATATTAAAAAGGCTTTTAACCCTTAAATGGCTGTTTAAGAGGTTAGAATTTAGATTTCTTATTCCATTCCTCAACTCAAATATATTACACATAAATAGAATATACATCATATTAATCTATACAGCCACATTACAGGAAAGTGTCCTGAGCCAAAACTTTCCAAACTAAAGACATAATGTGGACAGTAAGATTTGGCTGTAAAACATTGGGGCTTTACCTGGGGATAGGAGACGAGCTGCCTGTAAAGCTCTGCATCAAAGGACTGCACATGCAGGCAGTTCACGTTCATCACTGGGTCGCCAACAACACTGATCTGCGAGACAAACATCAACATCGATCGTTTGCATTAACGAGGATGTCTCGTGATAATAAGGTGTGTTTTACAAAGAAAACTTTGGCTAATGCATCACGACGACTCAAGCTTGAGTTAATACACCACCTCTTCCAGCTTCTGCATGTACAGAGGCTCGTTCAGGTCCAAGCCAGCGTTCTCGTCTTCAGTGGACGTCGGGTCAGTGAACCTCTGCAGGAACCTCTGGAGGCAAAGCAGCACAGAAGATGGAAACATGAACTCTCTGCGTTGAAAGACTTGGGGAATATCTTATGAATGTGTGGCCATCTACATACCTGAAACTTTTCCTTGCAGGTCCCCACGTTGACATCAGTTCCCCAAATCACCAGTCTCTGGCCTGTGTTGGAATCGCTGGCTCCATCAGCTCTGGGCTGTTGAAAGAACACGAGCCACGTTAAGCTAATTTGGTTTTTATTTTATACGCCTTCATAACGCCATCAGTCGTCCATGTTTAGTGATTGTTTGGTTTAAGACGGTTTAATGATAAATATAATAAATCTGGACTCCTCCACTGACCGGGTCAGAGTGAAGATCAACCTGTGGCGCCTTCCTGACCGAGCCCAGGTCAGGACGCTGTCTGGCTGGAGTACCGCGCACTCCGCTGCGAGGAGTCCCTTCAACTCTGGAGCTGGGGGTGCCATACATCAGAGGGGAGCTCATGTCCACTTCGGTGGGTTGGACTGTTCAAGTAAGTTGTTTTATTATTAAGCATTCCTGCGCATTTCCACTTCAGGATGAGAAATCAATCCAAATGACGTTTAACTGGCCACATCTTGTTGTCTTGTTACCTGAGGGGCGGGGGCTGGAGAGCAGAGATGTGTCCTGCGGTGCTGAAGGACTGAGCATGTCTGTAGCCGGGGAGTTGGGCATCGGCATCAGGTCCCCAGTGGAAGAATCCTGACCTCTGCGCCGCTGGGAGGGAGGCGACGTGGGACCCTCGCTGCGGGCTGACGAGGCAATTAGAGATACAAGAAGTTACAAACAGCGTAATGGAGACCAACCACCTCTTCTGGATTCCGGGTTTTTGCTGAGCAAAGAAACAGAAAAACAGATGAACTTACGTGTTGATGGGTTGGTGTTCCTGCCACGTTTGCGGCCACCAGGAGTGGATGCAGGGGAAGACATTGCTGCTATAATATATAAAGATCAGACAGATTGAAATTAGTTGACTTTCTATCAGATGGAAATGATGATGGAAGGAGATATTATTAACAGCCCTAAATGTAAAAATAGGGCCAGTGTGTTTGGCTGTGCTCAGTTCTCTTTAAGTCGGCACTTCCACTGCTCCAAGTGGAGCCCCTGAGTTTGTCCAACAATGTACATAGATGGACAATTTCACTTCTCTTCTAACTGTTTTGTCTAAAAGCAGAGATGGCTTTCACTCACACCAAAGGCAAGGGAGACAAAGTTAACTAAATATGAACATTCCTCACTGGAGTGCTGTTTTCCTGTTTCCTGCACATTTAATCAGGTTATGGATGTAAACAGAGCAAATGTTCAACAATATTGTTAATATTGTAAGTTAGACTTTCATTTCAATAGGGTTTTTAATTTTAACAAAGCCAACCCACAGTGTTCTATCAACTTAAGTTGGCTGGTTCCAAAAAAACAGCAGCCACTTCCTTCAAAATGTTAGAAAATGTTTCCATTTACTTTACTTGAACGATCATTGCGTTTTGCTGCTTTACTTAAAATATTTTCCTCGGTTGATGCCAACTTCTCCACGTCTGACATGTGGCTGCACAGTCAGACAATAAGCGGACTCCTCCTGCAGTCTCACCTCATTTAACGTTAAAAGTAAACACGAAAACGACACAACACGTTGATGCCTGTTGAGTCGGACGTGTTTAAAAGACGCTACTTTGTTTCCACTGAGATAATAAGCATTTTTATCATAAAATCCATCTTTTCTTACCTCTTCTTCTGTTGACGTCCCAGCGCTGCAGATCTGGCGCGAAACTGCAGATGACGTTATTTTCGCGGGGAACTTTGGACGAATGAGCAGCCAGGATGGGTCGCTTCCTTCCCGTCGACCCTTTCATTACAGAGGGGGGTTCAAAGGGCGTTTCTACCGATTTGGCTTTAGTTAAACTTTAAAACATCGCCTAATAGATGAAATAAACGCATCCAGAGTAAAATTAAATCAGCACATTTCTCTGTATGATAATTAGCGTACAGTCTGCGGTCCCTTCCCGTAATCTCTCCGTCATCGATGTCTGCACTGATTTGGTTTGATCCAAAAGTATTTGACTTTTTTTTTTTTTGTATATCTTTATTGACAATTTTCACAATCCATAATAAAATTTAATAAAAGTGGCAGTAGGAAGGGGCGGCACAGTCACACATCAAGGAGGTTCTGGACTCGATTCCCAGCCCTGGGAACTGTCTATGTGGCGTTTATATGTATTTGCTAAATTATGATTGGAATGCAAATGCAGCCTATTTAGAGACGACTTCAAGGACACTTAAATTGAAGATGTAAGATAATGTAAATTTCACCTTATCTCCAAATACTAATGTGTCACCAGGATGGTCTGAGAGTTTTATCACCAAAGTTATCCTGCAATTACAGTTAGTGAACACAGGGTGGCGCACTTTACGTTTACGACCTGAGTATGAAAGGAAAAGTACAGATCACTTCCTACGAGGAAAGCATCGAAACATTTCCTGGAAGAGTAAGGACATGTGTCATTTATGGAGGCTGTTTATAGAGAATACCTCTAACAACTCATCATCAGAGACAGTCTGTTCACTCCAAGAAGACCTGACCCACCACCTCCAATCTATCTGACTGATATTTATTTTACAAAATACTGCTAAATTATTTGCTATCTGAGTTATAATTAATAATTATACGACTTAATAGAAATATTCATACGATTCCAAGCCAAGGGAGGGTTTTTATAATGTCTAATAAAATGATTGGTAGATTAAATTCCTCTAACCTTTTACACAGTGACAGCCTCACTTGGCCTGTACTGTACAGTCAGTTTATTATTCAGGTTATACTTGTAGTCACAGTCCATGTTTGCCTATACTGTGTCTGGCTTTGAGTCCTTGTTCTATGTCCAGTTTTGTAGCACTCTGTGATTTAAGTAAGTGCATTTACTGCAACAAATATTGTTTGGAAGTGCCTGATTTTTGTTTTTTCCCAGTTATATATTACTTCTGCTACCTTTAGATGGAGCTATGGTGATTTTTACTTTTATATCTACAAATTAACCAGAAAAAATATGAGATTGAAGTCGTTATTTGGCAGCTAAAGCAGATTCTGTCTCTGAAAATTGATTACACACTCTTATATTCTGTTGTCTGTATATTCCAGCTGCTTTGAATGGTTATGATGTATATATGCATTTCCAGTCTGAATTACAAAAAGAAGGTATGTTGGTCTGTTTGATAGTTTAATTTCCCCCTTTTATCACAGAATTTTGTACATAAGATCACTCTCTGAATCAAGGTTTATTGTATTAACAACATGAAGGAAAAAAAAAACCACAACTAACTAGCAGCTAAGAAATAAAACAAAATATGACATTGAAAATAATCTAAACACACTCACACTGTCAATAGATCTAATGTGGTAATATCTTCTCCTTGGTTGGAAGTGAGTCATGTAGTTTAACTATATGGTCCTGTATAGGAATGTCGCAGGCTTATCCAGAATCATAAATCATGTTCCTGTTGCATCACACATGAATTTTCTTGGTATGAACTGTCACTGATCCTTAAGATGTCCACCAGCATGACACTGCCTGTACAGGCAATCTTACATGATGAACACATCCCTGTATAATTCATTACATTTGACAACTGATCTGATCTGTGGTAGACAGTAAATGCGGTTGCTCCAGTTTTTTCTGAAGTCCAACTATGACATATTTGAGCAATAATTGAGTCTCTCAATTTTTGTCTACATTATACACCACAAAATTTCAGATGGAGATTAATTCAGATTGTCTTTTTTTTTTTTTTTTTTTTTTTTGCTTCACTAGATTTGTCTGATCATTTATTGAAAATGTTCATGATTATTTTGAAGGAAACGCATTATCTGCTTAAGATATGATAGGATTCCTGATTAAACCACGTACTAATATATTAAATAGTTACAATGAGCCTGACCATGACCAGGTACAGGTATCACTAACGTGAAGAAATCAACAATAATAATCCAATAATGTATTCATTTCTTACTTTTACTTTTACTTTTAAGACTTTTTTGTTGAGGAAATTTACCATTTCTGTGATAACTTGGAGTCTCTGTAGATATGCTGCTTCTTAGTGGTCATTTAGAGTCTCTGCAACCTGTTTGCATCTTTGCGGTCACATGTTGGATCTTGCAAATGTGTGACTGACGCCCAAAGCTCCCTGATTTGTTCACCTAACTAAAATAATCTAGTCTAGCATAGTGAGTACTTGAATAAAAAGCCCCAGTGTGTTGAAAATACAAGAGTGGACTAAAGGTGGGTCTCTTTCTGGCGTTAAAGTATTTTTACAGAATATCTCTTCTTTTTGAGGCAGATGTTTTTAGACCAGCAGACTAAAGTTAGCCCCCCCTCCTCCTCCTCCCCCTCCTCCTCGCCCCGGAACAGAGCCTCCAGTATGTAAACAACTCCGCACCATTCATACTGTCGTAGTAGAAAGTGGGCGGCAGGAGCAACACGCCCCTTTCTCCTCAAATGGGAAGTCAAGGCGCACCACGTGACCCCCCTTTGGACTTAACTGGCTCGTGACAGGGCGGCACTTGTGTGACGTCAGCGGGAGGGAACGATACAAAACTGTCCGCAAAAGTGCAAAAATCTCAGAGGAGTGACAAGAAGTGTGTTGTGTCGGTCAGTCAGTGACAGGAGCCCGACAGGCAGCATCCAGGGATTAAAGCAAACAACAACAACAACAACAACAACAACAAAGCACCAGGCAAACAGAGGAGTTTGGAGGTCCAGCTGTATGGTAGCTGTGCAGCGGAGAGCTGACACATCTGGGTGCTTTGACTGCTGTGTTTTCTCCCCCAAACCACGTGGACGCAGTCAGCAGGGTTCATGTGTGACATATACAGCCTGGACTCCCACTGCGTGTCCCCACAATGCAACATGAGTTGGGCGATGGAGCCGGCTAACTTCTACGAGAGCACCAAGCTGGGCGGCCCGCAGCAGGGCCTCTGCAAGCCGGGCAGCAGGGGCGACGGAGCGGCGGCGGCGGCGGAGGACGGCAGCATGGTGGAGCTGAGCACCGCTCCGGCCATGTACGACGACGAGAGCGCCATCGACTTCAGCCAGTACATCGAGTCGATGACGGCCGTGCCCAACCTGGAGCTGTGCAACGACGAGCTCTTCCTCGACCTGTTCAACACCGTGAAGCAGGAGAAGCAGGACTTCTACACCATGCAGAGCTCGCTGCTGCCCGGCGGCGTGCAGCAGCTGACGGCCGCCTACAAGGCGGACGGCGGGCTGGAGAAGGGGGCGTTCAGCGCGCCCGTCAAGCAGGAGTCCGACTGGAGCGACAGCGACATGTCCTCGTCTCTGCCGTCCCAGATCGAGACCTGCGCCCAGACCTCCGTCAGCCTGACCACGGGACAGCCGACCCCGCCGACCACCCCGGAGCCCGTGTCCGCCGTGAGCTCGGCCAGGTCCTCCCCGCGGAAGATCGGCAGGGAGAAGGGCAAGAAGCCGGTGGACAGGCTCAGCGTGGAGTACCGGCAGAGGCGGGAGAGGAATAACATAGCGGTGAGGAAGAGCCGGGATAAAGCCAAGAGGCGCAACCTGGAGATGCAGCAGAAGCTCATTGAACTGAGCGCCGAAAACGACAGACTTCACAAAACTATCGAGCAGCTAACCAGAGAGCTGACCGGCCTCAGAGATTTCTTCAAGCAGATACCCAACTCCTCCTTTGCAGCTCTCTCCACCAGCATGGAGAGCCGGTGACACATGAACAGTATGAACTGAGCTTTCAGGAGACATACCTCAAGAGACGTTGTTGTTTTTACCATCTGTACCAGATGTATTTTAAGCTTACCATAATGGCACTGGAAAATATATGATGTTGCTGCCATATTTTTGTGGGATTTTATCTGTATTAAATTATTTTACCACTGCATTTATATGATATGATGTTATACCTGATATGGTACCTGTTTTATAATTCCAAACTTTGTATAAGAGCCAGAGCATGACCTTTTATATAGTTTGTATGAAACCTTGAAAATATTTTGTTTATGGAATCTACAATAAAAGTGGAAAAACGTGCAGAACGTGTTTGGTTTGTGAGTAGTTTTTGCACATAGGATAAGTGTTCTCTCCCAAGAAGTCAGAAGTGCAACAGGAAATAGTTAAGTCAGCAAAAATAAATTTATTGGCACAGAGTTGTACTTTTAAATACAGAGGTAGACGACTTGGGTTTTTCTAAACCACTTACAAATGCCTTAACTGAAAAATTCTCTTCTGAAAGTCACATCCAAGTTGACGAACCACATGGGCTGCTCTGACAGACACTGCATGCCGCTGGTGTACCCTTGGGCTGTCAACTCCTCATCCAAAGAAGCACATATCAACACAAACAAGACCTTGTCTTCTGGCAGCCTGTTCTCCTCAGCACAGCTACAAGCTGTCAGGGAGGCCTTGGAGGGGGGGGGGGGGCGCTGCTAAATTGGCTCAGACCAAGGCTGAGTGTGTGTATGCAAATCCTTGGGCAGTAGGATTGATATCATTAGCTACTTGTCCTGACAGCCTTTAAAGGCAGATTTCTTCCAGGCCAATCCAGGGGGCAGGTTTCCTAGTGACCACTCTGACATAAACAGTGAGGGGGCCCACCTCTTTTCCCAGGACATTCTCCACGTCGTAACCTGGGAACTGAGACACAGCCAATCACAAACACTGACACCTGGTACAGGGAAACAAACAAGCTACACACCTTATTTACTACTTCTTTATAATAATACATTTTCGTTATAAGTGCCTTTGAAGAAAATCAACTAATTATAGTTTTGAATTTAATTTGTTGAAGTTTCAAAAATATGTGAGTGCACTTAAGGCCCTGGCCTTTGCACCACACATATGAGTCAGCATTAATTGTATAGAGCACTCGTGAGATCCAGCGAAAAAAGGCCATTATCACATTCTTTGTCAGTTAGGGCTGCAACTAATCACTGTTTTCCAATTATTTTTTAATCAGTTTATCTTTTGACAGTTAACTGTAAAATGCTACATTTCTCACATGAAAAGAGACAACTTTACCTATTTTGTTTTCTCTGAGCAACAGCCTAGAAAAACTAAATGTGTTAAGTTTACCACCAGATCTCCATGTTTGAGAAGTTAGAAACAGCCAATATCAAGACAACCACATCATGGGAGCTGCAGATTATCTGCTTCAATGAACAGCATGACTCAAGGATTTTCTCATTTAGTACAGAATAGAGCTTTATTACCCTGACATGAACAGATGAGGGTGCTTTCAGGACATATTGACAGAAGATCAATGCACTGTGGAGTTCAGCCCAGTGTTACATAACAGTTTATAAAAGCACACCTACCTCATTACCCTCCAGTGGTGTGGTGTTCAGGATGGACAGGATTGTCTTTTTCTGCAGCTGTCGGGAAAGATTTAAAGGGTGTCAAGCAATTAATACCATTTTGATTGTCATCTTAATGTTGTCATAAATTATAAATGCTGAACCAAACATAATGTCCCATTTGGTAAGTACCAGATTGATAGAAGGGGTTAAAATATTAGTTTGTGGATAAGAAAAACACTGATAATTTTATCAGTTTGGTTCAGTTTTCTGATTACACAGTCACACCAAGTTTTCTATAATAATAAACTAGGTGTTAACTGAGCTCTCCAATCACTGCACCATTGTCCTATCCTGCTGCTTTTTGTGCTGTCATGCTTATATCACAACAACAAAAAACTTTTTCTTTTTATTTTCTCGTTTGTGCATTAAGCATCAATCCAACATCTAATTGTGTACGTACTACAAGTTAGAAGGTTGAAACAACTCATGTCTGCTTAATAGATATGAGGCCTACGTGATGGAGAGGTTAGTAGTCAGCCTAGATAGCATCAACACTGGACACAGACGACAGCTAGCATGAACACATCTAGTGATAAACAATCTCAGAAAGTATATTTCACTTAGAGAACATAACAACAGGAGTGAGAATCAGAGGCTTGCTCCAGCCTATCGAACAGGGAAGGATTGGAAACCCCTCCTGCAAAATCTAACTTTTGTTTTAGTGCAGATGAAATCAACTAGATATTATTAGTGCCGGTAGGTAACTCTTACATTCAGAGAGCGTCAGGTTAGCTGTATTCCCTTTATGCTATGCTAAGAAGAACCATCACCTCAGGCACCATAAAAAAGCAAATGTATTTCACAAAATACTGATTTTCCCTATATATATATATATATATATATATATATATATATATATATATATATATATATTTTTTTTTTTTTTTAAGGTCAGAATAATAAATATAATATACACCCAACACCCAAAAGCGGTGTTCTTACCTTAACTTTTAAAGTGCAACTATTCAAATTCGGAGAACGCAGAAACACTTCCAGCTGAATCTTTCTTTCTGGTTTGTCCACCACCGATTTACAAGACGTGCAGTGGAAGCTTTGACTTTGAGAGAAAAAAAAAAAAGAAAAAAAAAAGAACAAACTAAGTGTTGATCTGCCTGGAAATTTACATGAAGCTATTCTATGCAACTCTGAAAACTTACGGCTTTTCCGTAAACAATTGCAAGTTGTCACTTCCACAGTAGTTGCAGGCAGGCCAGGAATAAGCTGTGTTCTCATCCACGCCAACTATCGTCCCTGTGAACGAATTAAAGCTGTTAATAAATACAAAATACACAAAATCAACCTCCCTGTATTTGTATATAGTTCAAGGTAACTGCACTTCTTGCTATTTTCTTATGTGGACCCCCAAAGGATAAAGATTGACTAAAAAAAAAAAATACATAAAAACCAACTTATAACTGATCTCCATGTAGGTTTCAAAGTCTAAGTGCAGGTTTTTTGTGACAGGGTTTGAAGGGAAGTGATAAACGCATCCCTTTCATTTTTATCTGAGATTGTTGTGATAAATGCAGGGACGATGTATCGCCCTGCCTGAACACCATGTCACTTGACAAGCAGTGCTGCTGTCCCACAAAAACAAATATGGAACCTAAATAAGATATTGACTTTAAGACTGATAAACAGTTGATGTACTTTCTGGTTTGAGGCTTTTTCTACTTTTAATTTCCAGAAGATACTATTTTCACACAAGTACAAAAGAAAATATGTTTGTTTTATTTTTTTTCAGACACCTGACCAAACATGTCCAGCCAGAGGAGCCAGAACCAAGAGGGTTCACAGTTTGATCTTTGCCCTCAACTGTGACACAAAGTCAACAGATGCGAGAGCATTATCTGATTTGGGTTACTCTTTTACCACATTTACATAACCGTAAAGCTTCAACAAATTTATAGGAAGTAATTAATATCACCCAAAAAAATGACTTTCAAATGTTAAAGCAAATGAGACAAAAGCAGCCAAAGTAGCTCACTGATATTTTAATTAATGCTACAAAGTCAAGCTGCTTCAGTATAACGTTGTGGAGAGTATCTGGTGCTCATGAACACTAAAAAGCTTAAAAATTTAAAGAAACCACTGGATGCAGACTAATTTTATCCAAAAGAGACATGGGGGGAGTGGGGTGGGGACTGAAATGGGCCTAATTTTCCCCCATTGCACCACCTTCAACTGAAGTTGATTTCACCGAAACTGACATGAGAATCGATGTGAAGGCAACAATACTTCATGTGTCTCCATTTCTTAATGTCTCAAACAATAACAGCCTAAAGGACAGTGAATAAGAAACAGAAGAAAGCAAAGCCTTGAAGCCACATCAAGGTCTCTTGCTGAGCTGTAAACTTGTATATGAAAAAAAGACCCTCCAAAACAAGTTGTTTTCTTCCCCAGAGAAAACATTTGGGCATGTTCTACAGGAGTCACTTCAGATGATCGAGTCAGCTGAAAATCAATTGAGAGAGTGAAAGGGGGAAACTAACCTGTGAGAGTACAGAGGGAGTTGGGTGTGGTCTGCACACTCAGGGGATCGAGTCTCACGGGTTGGGACAGGGTCTTTGCCTGGAGCTCAGTCAGTGACTTTGAGTGCTGCTCCGATCTGGTTTTTGACTGGAAGCTGTCTTCAGACTCGACAGGGCACATCTCGACAACCGACTGCTCCGCACACAGGAGGACACCTACAAATTGAAGTTTAAATGTTGAATTGCCCCCAAAACAGCAGACTAGTGAGGATGCAGTGGAGGAAGAAATACATAGGTCCTTTATTTGAGAAGTTAATTTAGGTATTTGAGGTATTTGTGGTAGAGTATTTTTATTTCATGCTTCGTTTCTTTTAGCTTTGCGAGGAGCTATAGTAAGAGCCACACTCCCAATAACAGAGGGCACAGCAACATCCTTCAAATATGACCCCCACACAGAATTTGTTATTTATGTAACCTTGCATTGAAAAACAGACGGGTAAATGCTTACGACTTGGCGCCAAGATTATTTGTGGAAACCAGTGTTTTAGTGACTGATTAGACATGAAGTCAACCTCTATGGACAGAGTCCAAGAAGGAAACCACTGATGACACAGCATGTCCAGTGCAAAGCTGGCAGCAACTACCACTATATGATGCCAACTGTGGAAAAGAGGTGCAAGTCTGCTTAAATGAGGCTGTATGAGTGCAAAATGTGTGAGAATGATGACATTCAGAGACATCATGATGAAATAAAAAAAATAAAAATAATTGTAAATGAAATGATAGCTCCAAGTCTCAGGGAGTTTGGCAGGAGAGGAACTATCCAACATGACCATGATCTCAAACACAGCAACAATCAAGAGTTATTAAAGGAGAAAAAAATTGAAGACTGTGACCTAGGCAAACATGTCCACTGATGTAAAGCCACCTGAAAAACAGCAACAATATCTGATGGCAAACAAAAATTAAAAAAAGTATCTCAGTTTATAAAAATTTTTCCTGGTTACATTACTTACTTATTGAGTCAGTAAGTAGTATTTTCATGCCATTAATTTTGGACTTTCAATTTCAGTAAATGTTTCACTTGTGGCAAGGTATTTTACTCTGCTTTGGTGGGAGTTTTACTTAAGATGTGAGTACTTCTTCCACCACGAAGGGGAAACATCAAGAAAACACTTTAAAAATATTATAAAATCCCTCTTTAACACTGAATAACATCAAGCAAAGATGAAGAGCTGACAGCAGAAGCCTGCTAAGGTCACTTCTTTCTAACTCAAATTTGTACTTTTTAGTACTGACCATCATCTCTCAAAACTGATCAAATCAGTGGGGTTCCCCTTTAAGTATGAGTATTGCATGTATTACCATTACTTGTGTGGCTAATATATGGCTTATGTGTCACTGTATAAGTAGCATTTTATTGTAGCTGATCAAGATAGAGCTAGTTTTAAATACGTTATATGATGTTTAAAAAAAAAAAAAACCAGATGGGTCATGATGATTAATGTTGTCGAACAGGAGAAAAATACATTAGTTCTGCTACACAAACGTGTACACATTTTTGGGACTTTTCTCTAGCTGTTGATTTATTTGCCAAAACTGGATAATTTTGCCTCTTTGGGCCTAGAGCAGTTCCTTAAACAAAACCATATGAGACGTTTATAAGAGAAATGTCAGTTTTGTGGAACATTTCAGATGTGACAAAAGGCTGTGACCTACAGGTTGAATCTTGAAGCTTGTGTGCCTTATGAACTTTTGAATAACTAATTAACAATGGTGAGAAAAAGTTAACATCCTAAAGTACTGTACCTAAATACAATTTTGAGGTAGTTGTCTATTTTTCACGTTTCTGATGTTGATAACAAGCCTCTAACTGGTTTCTTGCTCATCTGTTTTTCTTCTGCAGGTTTGTATTTTTGGTTTGGTGCACCATAGAGGATACCAAACACCATACTCACCCACAATTTACACACACTTAGAGCATCTGCACTGTTTACACACCTCAATTATGTTTAGCTATTTTAGTTCATTTCGTTCAATGACCGCTTTTTGAACAGTTTCTATATTGTGTTATTGACATTTTTGCTTAAGCAACAAATGTGAATACTTTTACTGGAAATGAGTAGTGGGAAATAAGTTTGCCCAAACTGTCAGATACAATGCTATGAACATGAAGTGAAATATAGAAAAAAATATCTGGGAAAAGGCATTGCAGCTGCTTCAGCATTACACACAACTGGCATGTATGGTTATTTAAAGCAGGACTACCATATTAGGTCACAATAAACCATCTTATGTGACATTTACCATTTTCTTTGATGGCATCTCTGAACAACATGCACCATGCAGTGGAGGAATGTAGTGCTTCGAGGACAGCGGAAGTGAGCACACAGGAAGTGCTCACACACAGGGCCACTGTTCGTCTGCATGGTTTCTCAGAGTGCTCCTCCTGAAGACTGGGGTCTGTCAGCACTAACCAAACCTCACCATGGCCTACATCACTGCT
Source organism: Echeneis naucrates (assembly GCF_900963305.1). Lineage (NCBI taxonomy): Eukaryota > Metazoa > Chordata > Actinopteri > Carangiformes > Echeneidae > Echeneis > Echeneis naucrates. The sequence goes on along the minus strand of NC_042527.1, from coordinate 13,970,397 downwards.
CTGAAGTTGAAACAAGAAGGCAGAGAAAGAGTCATCATTACTTGGAAACACGTTACAACCTAGAAAGAGGAACAGTGCATAAAAAAACGCTTATAAAGCACAAATAAACGCAAACTGTCATTTCTGAAAACAGCTCCGATGAGATTATTCATTCAATGAGCTGCATACAAAGCTGATATACTAGTATGACTTTAAAGAGTGCTTCAGTGGTGTGAGCATGTGGTAAAGTCCACCAATTTGTTCTGAGCTGCTATCTCATCTTGGTCAAAGTTTAAAGGTTGAACTAATCATTAGTAAAGAATGCCAGGCCCTGACACAGATAGTCCTCTGGGCAGTGATATGAACACAGCTGTCAACGTCAGAGTTTAAGTTTTTATCAGTTTGTTGGTTCAAAGGGAAGATTGATGAGCTCCATGAGACAAATTGTTTATTCTGTTCATTTGGCTAAATTCAAATGAAATCAGTGTTTTTGCAGTGACTGAAAAGATTTAAAGAAAAAAAAAGAAAAAAGTAAAAAGTACCTGCATTCTCTTGTATAGAACAGTAGCAACAAAAGTGCACCGACAGGTTTTCATCTCAATCTGGGGAAAAAAAAAAAAAAAAAAAAAAAAAAAGATAGTTTGAGATTGACCTACTGAAGATGTGATCTCAGTCTGTAGATACTCTTGAAATGTGTGCGTTTTGTGAGTCTGTTCACCTTTAATATATCTCGTAAAGTTTGTCCAGTCGGGGGAAAGTACATTGCAGAGAAAGTCTGCCCCTCAGTGGGTTCAACAGAGGTCTCCTGACCTGACAGCAGATAGCAGAAACTCGGAGCTGGACCTGCAGGTCTGCTCTCCTATAAACAAAGGAAACTTGTAAATACTCCCCATGTTTAAGAAAAGATAGACATTTGCATCACTTTCATGCCGTGTTACCACAGATACAGCAAATAAATAGAACCTGCCAACATGTTTTTGAATTTTGTTTTTGTGGTGCAAAACTGGTGAATTCTTAAAATCCTGACTTACTTCTTTGGAGCAATTTAAAAAAAAAACAAACCAAAAAAAAAAAACCCTCCTACTATTCCCAGTTTCACATACGCTTTAATGAGTTCTCAGCGCCAGCCAACTTTCCATGACTTAACAAAACTACTTGGACAATCACAGCATGGATCCAAGTACTTTTTCGAAATGCTGCATGTATTGTGTTGTCTAAGTTGCAGTGCACTGAGATTGCAGAGCCAGCTCATTTTCCAGCCCTTTATAATAGTATTTGACATTTTGTCTATGATCTTTGAATATCTGCAGCAATAGTATATATTTGTTCCACCAAAGAAAAAGGGAGACTGGCACATTGGTAGATGTGGGCATTGATTCAGAGGTCTGGAAACAGTCTAAGATTTCCTTGACCTTTTATGGATTTCCCATATTGTGCATCATTATGAATGGTGATGAAAATTGTGGGAAAAACCCAATTTCCTTGAGGCTTTTTTCAGAAATTGGAGTTTTATTAAATCACTTGTTATTTTCAACCTCTCACTAAAAGATGTTACATAAAAGCAGAAACCCCTCAGGGGCCAAAAGTAATCAATTCAATGGTGGCAGATTTATTTTATATCAATCAATTTTTTAGGCTACATGATTTTCAGAAATTTTAATCGACCAAATGATGTTTGCGTTAACAATTCAAGAAAGCTAATCTTCAGGCTAATCGATACAACGGCTGTTGCGTTACAAAAATGTGTAAATATTCCAAAATTAAAGCTTGTCTTGCGAAGCTGCATGATTTCTGCTGCAATCAAAACTTACACTGGACATGCTTTGTGTCATTCCATGATCTTTCAGCAGCATCATCGGGGGCCACAGACTGTCGATCAGGCTGAAAAGCCTGGTGCGCCTGAGAGTGAGACACAAAAATGGAAAGAAACTGAGGAAGGAGTCACTAAAAAGTGGTGGGGGTAGTTTAAGAAGAAACTGGTGAATAAGCAAGCTCAGTGAGAAGATTCAAACTTTTCAGCGCCAGTTTCACTTCCAGTCAAAAACGAATCTGTTTAGACAGAGCCTGCTCTAACCTCACCAAGAATTAACACAGAACATGCTTGGGCTGGCATAGTGGATTTACACAAAAACTGTTTTTACCAGAACCATTGCTGATACCCAAGGGCGGGAAAACGGTTCCCACCCTTGGGGAAAAAGGGGAAAAAAATAAAAATAAATAATAATAAATCACATTACCATTGTGGTGCAAAACTAACAAAGGGTCAAAAAAACTGTTCCATTTCTATAATGCTTGATCGCAACATTCCCCTCCAAACACAGTCTTAATCTAGGTAATGACAGATAAAATGGTACTCATGCTTTCATGACGCTTAGTTTACGTTGCACAGACACCTGTAGGAGTGGCTTAAGGGCTTTAGTGATCTATCTCTTAATTCATTTTATATTTCCTAAGAGCTTGTCGAGTTCAGAGTGACCAGTCAATGTTTCTTATTCATTCATGTAGGCGCTGTCATATCAGCCAGGAGTTAACAACCTGTTAGTCAGCATGTAATCACAGGGTTTCTTTGTGTGGAACCGGTTCTGCAGATCATTCAAGTCCAGTGAAGCCTGTCTAGGATGAGTAACGACCAACTAAGAGCACTCACGCAACACACTTTGATTTGAGCTTATCTGCTTGTCTAAAGAAGATTTAAGCACATTTGATTTACAATGTAAAGGCAGAGTCATATCTATAAGTCTCAACCTCAATTTTTACAGGCACATTTTCCATTAATTTAGTTAGCACATATTCCACAATATGCTAATTCCCTAGATGGCATTGTTGACAGGACACGATACCAAAAAGTGATGGAGTGGCTCCTCATCTTTTGTTTAGAAAAAAAGATTGTCCCATGCTAACAGAAGCATGAGAAGAAAAGTTGTAACACTTTTCTTCATCAATTAACCAATGAAACCAACTAAAGTAGATGTGTTTATTGCAATATTCGACACAAAGCTTATGGTTACAGAAAAGAAAAAAAAATGTTGAGAGTTTCAACACACATTGTGTGGTTGGTAACAGTGATACTAAGTAAAATGAGAAGCTGCAGCCAGCAGCTGCCCATCTTATCTTAGCTTAACAACTGGACATGGAGGGATACTGGTAGCCTAGCTCTGCCCAAAGGAAACAAAATCCACCAGATCTATTTCAGATCATCTGGTAGCAGTCACTATGACGTCTTGTTGTAACTGTGTTTAAAAACCCTAAGGAGCTTCACTGTTTAGGCTATGTTACCACAGGTATTGGTGAGGCAATTAAATGCACAATTATCATTATTAAATTGACAATTATCCCAATGATAGTTTTCATTATAATTGTTGGATGATAAACAATGGGGGGGAAAAAAAAAAAAAAGAAAAAAGAGGGCGTATGAGGTCTGAATGCAGGCACACTAGGTGGAAGGCACACAGTCTAGTTTCCTTGTGCTTTCAGTCTTTAAGCTAACATAGGCCTGCTCTCTACTGGCAGTACCTTAATGATTAACAGAAAAGACATAAGAGTAATATCAATCTTCTGATTTAACTTGGCAGAAAAGTAAAAAAAAACAAAATTCCCAAAATATCGAAATATTCCTATAAGGGGTGAATTATTAGAACATTTTTAGAAGTCCAGTTGTCCAGTATTCTCTCAGAAACTGTTAAGAAAAGTGAGCGTTATTCCAACCAACCATGTGTTTTTCCCACGTGTGAACTCTGAAGATCCATCCATCACAGCATGACCACGAACAAGCACCAGAGATATTATAGGCTGTGGTAGCATTGAAAATACCAAGGATGTTCCCATGACACTTCTTCTAACTGTTTCTAATCTTGGATCTTGAATATGGAAACGCACAAGGGACACACAGCGTGTACCTCAGTATCATTTTACATATAAACACAGTTACACAGCTTGTAGGAGAGGATAGTAAGATGCTAACATGAAATTCACTTTGTATTGTGAATGCGGATGTTTACAAAAGGACATTCAATGATAGGATAAAAACAGGGGTTATTTGCTGCAGTCAAAGGAGACCCACACGTAGTGCACCAAAAGCCACGTGAGCTTGATAGTTTAAATAGAAGCTCACTTGCTAGTTTACCGGTATTTTCATATCAGGACCCATTTATTACAAGTATATACCCCAGGCTGTTGTTTTAAGTGGCAACAGCGCAAGATCAGATCACCTCAGATATAGCAAAAATCTATATCACAACGTCACACTGGTCGCAGGTTGAGATTTACCTTTGTCTATGAAACAATTGGAAGGTAAAAAGTTAGCCTCCTCTCATAGGGAGGGATTAGCGCAGTACAGTATGAAGGTCTCACCTTTCCCGAGTGACCCGCTGCACCACTTTAATGGCTCTCAGCACACAGGTCTTCCCCTGCCACCTCTGGCAGTAGCAGAGGAGGTCATCCTTGCAGGGGAGCTGGTGAAGCTGGACCACGCTGAAAATTCCATAACTATCCTGGACAAGCACACACAGCCTTCCATACACACACACACACAAAAACATAGAGACACACATATACACCGAAAGACAAGTGACAAGTTCAGGGACAAAAACCAAATGGATTTGATGCATTGCTTTAAAAATGGCAAAGTATTTATCATTGAGTGAACAAGCTTTCCCATTTACAATGTGTGCATCCAAAAAAAAAAAAAAAAAAAAAAAATCAATTTGAGCTCCCAAAATAACATTTGCGAAAACATGTTCCAAATTTTAGCACTGCATTATTTACTAGCTTGTCATTTTTGACCCGTTTTTCTGGCGTCAGGTACTTTTAACATGTTGCTTACAACAGATATCATGCACATGGGGCAGCGTGTTGCCTGAGTGTGCAGGTACACAATAAAAACAAAGGTTTAACTTAATCATATTAAACACTGATCCTCATTGTAATTAGTGGGTAAAATCCCACATGGCAGTTTTAAAGCTGAAAATCATTTCATTTTTCCAGATTTTTGTTGACAAAATCTTGATTGAATCTGAACAGCACATTGTTTTCCGCTCTGGTTTCTGTTGCCAAACATTTGCTCAGTATTGAAGCAATGCCTTGACCTTAAAGGTAGTCAATTTTGCCAGACATTTGTTTTACTTTTAAGCCAACATGGAGAAGATGTCCTTTGGGTCATCAGAACAATACAAAACTGAAACTTCTATTGTTTGATGACAGCTGTGCAAAACTCCACTGAACCAATCAAATGAGCTGATTAATTCATCCAAGCCATTTTTTAAAAAGTACCATCAGGATTAAAGTTAATTAACTTCTCCAAGGTTGTGCTCCAAATATTATCCTAACTGAACCGTGAGTTTCTGTTTTTGTTTTCCACAGGAATAATGAGTCATTTATACAAATGGCTCACAGTGACACGCTAACAATACACAGTTTAGGGTTAGTCATGACATTTAGAAGTGTTAACACTAGTGGCTGGTTTGACAGGCTCCTGCTGACAGAAAAGACCTTTGACCTACGAAGTTGTTAAGCAGTGAACTGCAGTATACTCCTTCACCCTGTTGCTCCCAGTGAGCCACAGCCTGAATTGCTATTGGCTCCAATAACTCAGTCAGTCAAGCCTCGGCACAGCCCTGCACAAGCCCGGAGAGTAAACAGTGCAGTTTATATCCCTCAGTTTGTCAAGCAACATCCAGGGGAGAAGAGCAGGGAGAAATAAACAGGGAAGGAGGAGGAGGACTGCGTGCGTGCCCATCATGCATCTGCATGCACGTGCATATCCCGGACACTGGGATCGTTTTGAGACTGTTTTCAACCGCCTGACAGGCCTATAAATGTCCTCTGTTGGTAAACATGGGGTCTTTCTGCATTTGCATTGAGAGACCTGGAAATAGATATCTAAATAGCATTCCTGACATGACTTCTGGTGGCATGGGCCAACCTTTTTACCAAGATTATTCCCAGTTGTTTGTTTAATTCACAACCCAAAATCCAAGCTATACAATGCCTTGTAAGGAACAGCTAGTATGCAAATAGCATTTTCTTTAGCTGCCAAGCTTGTGGGCCAGTTAACATGAATGCAAAGTTCAAAGGGTAAAGTCAGTGGACCATCGCCCCTTTTCCATAGATGGCTTGTATAACAGCAAAGATGAATCACAGCTTGACATGTTGAAAAACAAAGTCACAAAGAAGATGCCTCAAAACAATCTCATTCCTGAGTACTGGACAACTTCCAAGTTCAGGTCTACAACTTTTACATGCATATGTTATTTTAAATAACAGCTTATTTTGTCTGTTTATGACAACTCACAACAACAACTCACTAAAAACAACTAACTATTGATGAGCCCAAGAGGAGTTGACTACAGTGGACCGTTATCACTGGCAAATGGCCTCAATACCACAATTTTTTTTTTATCCCATGGCAAAACTCCATATATCTTGCCCTTTATTATTCCCATGAAAGAAATGCATGTTGGAAACTGTTTTGCTTTCACCTTTAGTCCAGTTCATTTTAAACCAGCTGCACAGTTACAAATAAATATCTAAAATGTTAGTCATAGTGATGTACTAATTACACAAAAATGACTTCTTGTATGTACACCATTCTCCCATGGAGAATGCTACACTGCCATCAAGTGCAATCGATAATGATCACCATTCATCCATATCTGAGTACAGTGTGTGCCAGTGAAAGACTGGTGGTAGTTTACTGCTAACAGCAAAAACAATGGCTTCTTTTTTATGTTACTGAGCTCAACATTATAATGACTGCCAACATCATCACCAATGGGCCAACCTTCAGTGCTGGTCCTCTGTGATATTCCTTCTGTCTAACAATGTTATGTTGATGTAGGAGGCCTCAACCAAGCAGTTTATCTTCCTTGTTCATCTTTATCTCACCTTTCTGACAGTCTTATATAGCACTTCTTCCTGCAATGCAGTTTTGTGCTAATGATAGATTAGCAGTTACTAACTTTTTCACATTCATTGCAACAGGAAGAAGAATGTTGGCTGGTTTCTTGGAAAAAGGCCTTCTTTCTATAAGATATACAAGACTTTTTATTTTCTTCCTGTCACCTTTTTTCACCGTGGGCCATTAAACTGCTAGCTATTTCAATAAAAACAACCACTTTTGACTGATGGTGTAAATATACTTTTCACTTTAAGCGGAGCTTGTTTGAACTTGGAAAGAAAGTTTAGGGTGAAAGCTGATAAGACAAAGAAAAGAGAGGGAAAGCGAAATGAGACTCATGTTGGTACCAGCTTGACATTTACAACCACAGCTCCATTTCGTCCCTCCTTTTAGCTGTTCACAGCCCCACTTCCTCAAACAGTGACCCCTCACTCCCAACGTCCTCTGCCATTGGCCAGTATTAGTCACAGACCATTTTCAGGAATTTGTTATTGTGAGTGATCACAGAAAATTCTCAGCAACTCAGGTTTCTTTCCAGGAACTACGATCCACTGAGTCTGTGTGCGCGTGCGCGCACACACACACACACACACACACACACTATGTACACATGCAAGCCCACGCACATGAACATTACTTGGCAACACACTAAGTAAGCGACCCACACATTGAAAATACAGCAGAGAGGCCTCATTGGTGGGGGGCAGACAGGCGGGATTCCTTCCTATGTGCTGCCCACCAATCAGTGCAGGCAGAGCGATAAACACGGTTGTAACAGGATCTTTGCAGCACATTGTGTTCCTTCTCCACCAAAAGAGAGAACGAGAGAGCGAAACAAAACAAAACCAAAAAAAAAAAAAAAAAAAAAAAAACAACTAGCCTCTCCTCACTTCCTGCAAACAGTTAATCTTTTTTGTTTATTCTGCTCTGAATTTACGGGAACTTGACATCTTCTTCAGGCATAAATATCATATTGGCCTTTCTCCCCTGTGTGTTAACACAGAGACTTAACAACAAAAGGATCAAATAAGCACACTGACCAGGGGAGTGAGTCATAGAGGCTGGGGACACAATATGAGCAGTACAAACTGTCCTTGTCTTTATACAGAATGAGGCTCGTGGGCTGCAACGTAAACTACCCTGCTCTCCACAGACCAGACATGCATCCTGGAAAAGTACTTAAGGCAGCACAATATACCAAATATTGTGATTTCTGTCCAACAATTCAGACCTAAACTTCGCAGGAAAAGACGAAAGTGCCGAGGTTTAAGTGTTTCGCTTTTTTGGGGACTAGTCAAACAATATCGTAATTTATCATAAGATGCAGGAAGAGCCATCCAGGTGTTTTGAACTTAAGCCCTTGAGATCACCTCCTAACATCTGCCCCACCTCCACCCTTTCACTACCAACTAAGCCTGATGAATCCGGTGGGGTTAGAGAGAAATGGGAGGGGGAGCTTCCGGTCAGAGGGCGGCGTTTGTTTACCAGTCGCAGAAGCAGCATGGCAGGAGCAGGCGTCATATTACAACCTCTGCAGTTTGCTTGTCAGCTGACCAGGGCTCTCCCCCTTCACCACAGAGAGCCCCTCGGGCCCCTCCACTCAGAGAAACCAATACTTTACTTTTATTACTCAGCAAAGGACAAAAACAACAAGCCTGGGGCAGGCCAGGCACTTCTGGATTTGCTTCAAATAGAACATTCACTGATTCATTAACTATAACAAGACCACTTGAGTAAACCTCCAAGTCAACAGAGGACACTTTGAGCAGCCTGCAATGGATATAATGTTCTTGCTTTTATAAAAAACAAAACAAAACAACAAAACACCACAACAACAACAAATAAATAAATAAAATAAAACTCCCCCAAAAAAACAAAATCCACAAACTTCACACTTTATATTTAAAACTATGCTGATCGACTTTATAGATATCAACAATGGAAACAGTCATTTAACGACATAAAATGTGATCTATGTCACTCACAGTGAGAAACCCACAGATAATCATCCACCACAGTCCTCAGCTCAACAGAGGCGTCTTTTAGCACACAACCCACCCTGCACTAAGTGGCAGGCAAACACTTTTAGCAACTAGCTGGTGAACACAGTGAAGCATTTATTGGCTGCAGCGTAAATTTTGGATTTGCATTTGTTAGCTGACTAGAAACATGTCTACAAATAAAGGCATATGTTACTCTATATGTTTCAAATCTGTAAATAGGCAACTGTTGGCTACAATTTTCATAGCAACCTTGATGTTATCTCATTGTTTAGCTAACAGCTGCCACAGTGAGACCTAAGTGTGAGTGGCTTTTTTTAAACTACATAAAATTAGGGGAGGCAAGTTTTGAGCAAAAATAAATTGGAATAGTAACGCTGAAACCAACCTTCATTGTCAAAACTGATTAAACTACAAATACATTTCTTTAATGCTCATTACGTCCAAAAATTTGATGTACATTTGAGAGGCTGGAGGAAGTACTTGTTTATTAATTTCTTAAAATAAAAATGACTAACATGATAATGCTGTCATCAAAAAAGCAAGCAGTTCATTTCCTGAACATTGACTAGTTGATTAATTGACTAACAGCTTCAGTTCTTTTTATTTTCTGTGTCATAACTGTATCTTCACATAAAGGTAACTAAACTTCAAATAAATCTTTTTCTATTCCACAAAAAAAAAAAACAAAGCAAAACATAATTTTTATATGTTGCTGGGGCTGATGGGACTGACATTTCTGCATCTATAATAAAATATGCTTGTGTTATTTCTTTAGGGCATCAAAAAAAAAAAAAAAAAAAAAAAAAAAAAAAAAAAAAAAAAAAGCCATTCCTCCCAATGTTAGTATGAATGGGCACCAGTTGAACTCTTGTTTGCTGGTGCACAAATTTCTGAAAACATCATGCTGTCTTTCCTGAGACTTTGCCAGAATTTCTCAGAGGGGCTGGATTCAATTAGAAATATTTGTGTCCTTTGTCAAGCAATGCCATATGGCTGGAAACAGAGTGAGCACTTTCAGGGGCCTGCTGCTTTGTGAACAATAGCTAAACCACTGAGACACATTCTGCCACCAAGGAGAGGCATGCAAGCCCTGAGACCAAGGAAACCAGCACGCAATTTTTACAAGACGACAAGAGATAAAATGTGATTCATTTTTCTCTCTCTCTTGGCATCAAGTACAAAACCAAGGGCCTCACTGGGCCACCAATTACTGAGTTATCCAAAAGTACCTGGTTTTTCCTTTCTCTGAGAGAAGAGGAGCTGAGGTGGGCCCAGAAGGACCTCTGGATTTACGGATGGACACGGCAGAGTTGTCTGGAACAGGGATGGAGAAAACTCTCTGGACCACCACCTCCACATCCTGCCCCACGCGACCGGCCTGGCCCAGTGCCTCAATAGCTTCCAGGAGAGAAAGACAGTGTCTATTCAATACCCCCACACCTCTAGTATGGCACAGACCATCAGGTACAGCGACCTGTAGAAGGAGAAAGAGGAAAATCAGATAATTTTTTGGGCTTTGGTCAGTCAAAACAAATGATTCAACAATGTCAAAATCAGACTTGCAAAGTTGACATGAAGATTTTTCTCCCCATTCTCTGACATTTTAGGTCAAATCACTACTGGTACTAATGATAATAATACTAACATAATGAGAATAAACAGAGGAAATATTTGCATACTGAATCATAAAAAAATAGCAGTTCCAAAGCATTTATTGTATGTAAACATCATACAAGCATCAATATACGGTATGAGCACATAATACTATTATACTGCAAATATCTGCCAACACATAGTTATTAGGGTTGGGACCCAGATCTGGTTCTGTTTTGGAAACAGGTCTTCTTTCATTTGGCTGTGCCCATGCATTGAATTGATGTCACATCCATCTACATGAGTGAGTCGAGAGGATCCGCCCACTGATCTCAGATCACGAGCATCGGTCAAGCGGAACAGAGACAATGAGCTACAAAGCAAGACAAAAAATATCAAACAAGTGTGGTTGTATTTTAACAATCTTAATTAAAACGAGGCAAAGTTAATTAAATGCAATGCAGCCATCACTTGCATTGGTGGTAGCACATCCACTGTAATGAAATGTCTCCTAAAACACAACGTTAAGCTCATTGTTATTATGTGTTATATCTATATGAATTGGTCCGTTAAGAAGGAATCGGTAAGGAATCGTTAAAATCCTAATGAGTCCCAACCCTATCATAGTAAAATTAACCAAAATACCCTGTGGCAAAACATGCAGTTCACACAGTAGCACCTGTGATTAAGTATGAACTTCTGGGGAAGGGGGGGGGGGGAAAGAGGGGTGGTTTCATTTTTATAGACCTAGACAACTAAATCTGAGCTCCATCTAATGGCTAAAAGCCAAAAATCCTGCAAGCTACATAGTGAAGCTGTCAGTGTTTATATGCTAGTTTGCTGGACTGGCATTAATTCCTTGTCACAGGAATTGAGTGTGCACTTCAAGTGATTGACAGAAGTTGAAGTATTTTGATGAAGAATTTAAAATGTTTTCATTGTCATAATGTGGCAGCTCAATTTGGAACCCAAATGATTCTCATGTTTTTGAAGAATACAGACCTGTTTACCATTGTTCTCTGTGTTGGTCTTCCACGGCTCCAACAGTCCAAATATTTTACCCAAATAATAAGGCATGCGTCTTTTCACAGAGAGAAGGCTTCTTGAGAGCGAGATATTGGCAGGATTGGACGCAGAGGAGACTTTCTGGCTGAAGTGTGTGTTGAGAATAATATCACAGCTGAAGCCCTCTACAGAGAGACGTTGCCTAAAAGATAAAATTCATCAAGTTTAGATTCAGCATTGAGCAGCTGCTTGGAACACAATAACTGCAGTTTCTTCTTGTATGGCACAAGTGAATTGAATTTAGTACCTTGAGTTTATCAAGAAAATCAACATCTTGAAGGTGTGCCATAGATAAACATTGTGTCTTGATAAAAAATTCAAAAACATGAGAAATGGAATCGGCCGTTGCACAGACATGGAGGGGGCAGACAGTTCTAAACTGCCTGAATGTCAAACTCAGATAAGGAGCCAACCACCTCCGCAGGTCTGCAAAAATGCATGAAACTCCCCCAAGGCAACTTAAAATACACAGTGGATTCATATGTCCTCTTTTACCAACGTAAGACATCATATTCCATGTAACTGACGTTCTTAAAAGGCTACACGTCACAGCACAACACAGCTTGCAACGGTTTCCAAATGTGACATCATCTGTGGAAAAATACTTCAATACCCGACACAATCAAACAGGCTGAGACTTTGCTGTTGAAAAACACTAAATCGAATGCACAGCTTGCTTACGTGTGGCCTGTGGAGCTCTGCTTGATGCTTTAAATGTAATGATACCAGCAGAGATTTCACTAAGCTATGTGCCAAGTAGGAGATGCCAAACTTCAACTTAAATTAGCAGGAAACATTTATGTTAAAATCTCAACAAATAACATACACCTGAGTGGTACAGACCCACAGAGTAAAAGAACTTGAATATCAGCCAGATAATTACAATGCACATTATTTGGAATCAAGCTTGAGTTACAACTTAATTTTTTTCACATGTGATGATGACTTAACACTGACTCAGAGCCAAGAGCACTCTGTGACTGGAACTGCTGTACACGCCTCAGCTTGTCTCAAACCTGTAGTGATAGGTGAACCAGAAATCAAATGTACAGATAAGAGAAGGGAGAAAAAGGTTGATTAGACATACAATAACAAAAAGGGAGAAGATTTTTAAGAAAATAATTTATTGTATATACACAGCTGGAACACAGCAGGTACACCTGGTGGGGATGAAATGAAGTTCAGTGTGACCTCTGTTAAGTTTAGGTTACTCTTGGTTAAAGCAGTGCTGATATGATAGTGCTGATTTATACTATACTAAGAATTGTTTGTATTGGTGAATAGTTTACTCTCATTGAAATAAACAAGATAATTGTGCATCTTGTGCACAGGGGTAAAATACATATCACTATTATTACAAGTGTGTGTGTGTGTGTGTGTGTGTGTGTGTGTATATATATATATAAAAAGAGATGGTTCGATTTAACACACAAACTACACCCTCATACCCTCATACACATTAATCTCTCTGACAATGAGCTGTTTGACACTGAAAATTATAAAATTACATACAGTTCTTTGCATTTGTCACTTGTACTCAAGTAGTCAAGCCAGACAATATTAAGGATTCGCAAATTAAGTTCTTACAGACATACCTTCCCATACTAGCACAGACTCAAACATGACTCATCCATTAATTGGTCAACTGAAAATTGATCATTGCTGTTTTGACAGTAAACAATTCAGTCATTGCTTTAAGTAAACATTTGCTGGTTCCAGCACTGTTGTAGTATATTGTCACAAATTTGTTTAAACCACAGCCTCCATATTATTGAACAATAATACCTGCACAAAAAGAAAGTGTGTATTGTGGATAGAAATGCTATATATGAAAAGTTTTGGTGAATTAAATTAAGTGCTTTGTGCTAGCAAGTCTAAATAATGTAATCCAAAACACTCTTTCCTCTAGGTGTGATTAATGAGTGAATGAACTCTGATGGGTTCACCTTTGGTTCCAAGTAAGTTTGTACCACGTGCCAGGAAATTTCCTCAAGGTATTGTTCAGATATTGTGACTGAAAGACAGCACAAAAACATGATGCCTGCAGGAGGCACAAACATACCCCCCAAAAAATATATAAATAAATAAATCACACGTAGCAGTATGAACAGATATCTATGCAATAACTAAAGACAAAGCAGATGTCTAAATACTAGCAATTTTTTTTTTTACAATCAAAGCCTGCAGGAAAGTGATGAAGTGGAGATTTAGTCTTGAATTTAAGCACACAATTTTTAATTCTTTACTCATTGTTTTCCTTTTTATTCTACTTCCCACTTACAAAAACTGTATCTTGTATCATTTCAGGAAAATCTAATTTGGGTAAATGGTGGTGAAAAAGGTGGCAACTCCGATCTCCACTTCGACCATCAATAACATTGAAGCACCCCTTTCATGCCGACCATTTTGCAGATTGAGTACCTTTTGCTTGATTAAAGATTTGTCATTTGATTGTGTTGTGTTGATTGTGACTATGACAATAGTGGGAATACTTCCTTCACCTGCACTCTTACTTCTGGTAAGAGCAACACTAATTTATCTCACCTATGAAAAACACACAAAGTCATCTTATGATTAAGCCTGTATCCAATTTTTTATCAGTTTAATATCTAAGCAGACATCCGTCATCTCTGAAAGCTTTAATCCAGCCTTAGTGGAGCAGAATGTACTGTTCACAGGTACAACACCCATAAAGGACGTGTGACCCCACTGAAAGCAGGTGAGTGGGCAGCTGTCATCATCACACAGGTAGCTGGGTTAAGGAGTGGCTGTGGCTGCTTGCGTCACAGCACATAAATGAATAATCCCTGCAGGTATTTCCGCTCAGTATTCAACCTACTCACAACAAGGCGTGGGAGGTGGGAGGAGTCAACCTACTCACACCAGGAATTACGGGGGAGGTTAAGTGTCACACAGGAAGCTCATAAGAGGAATTTTACCAGCCATGTTGCAGCTCTAACTTCTGGGTTTTTCCACTTTGGCTTGTCTTGTAGCTGTTGGATAAACTAATCTCTCTATTCAAAATAGTTTCTAGTCATCAATCTCTCCTTGATATTAAATGCTGCAATGTCTGAAACTGATTTATACAAACAGAGCATAAGAAAAGCAATTCTTTGAAAGAATAAATGGGTGTGATTTTTTTGGAGAAAGGGAGGTGAGCTGAACTGCTTTTATGATTGTGAATAGAATACAACATGGAAGAAGAGGTGCAAAAGCCAGGGATACTCTCAAACCACCATGTGTTTTCAATCTCAGCCCTCTGGCTCCCTCCACTCTCTGCTCCCAAATGCTCCAAAAAATAATCCTACTGTGTTTTTTCCCCGGCTTGCTGGAAATGACCTAACTACTGCCAGGAAGAGGAATGTGAAACATTCCCTGGAGCTGTTCGTGACGTCGGAGCACAGAGGAGGCCCCTGTGCTTCCGCCAGCCTGGATATTCCAGAGCACACTCAACTCAAACTCCCAACAGCTTGAGTCAAATGTTTCTGCCCTGCGCCAACTCCAAAACAATCCCAAACACATAACCCTCCCCTCCCCCATCTGTACACGAGGGATTGTTCTCCACATCTGGGCCTTTGCTGAGAACACAATGTTGATACTTCAAACCCTGAATAATTATCTCTCATTATGAATGAAACATAATTATTTAACTTGTGTTTGCCATTGTTACATCTGTAGGCCGCCAGAATGCCTGCTCAGCATTATTTTTTGAGTGGATGTGAGCCGTGGATTGTGTAAGTACATCTGACACAATCTCTTTTGTGTAGTTTTTGATTATCTGCCAAGAAATTACAAAGACTTACAACAACAAGGAAATGTAAGAATGTTTTCAATGGCTGATATTGCACGTTTCAACTTGAAACGTATTGCTTCATTTAACCGAAGCAAAGATTTTGAGAACTTGTTCAAAAGTTTTGTTTTCCATCATTGTTAAACTGAATAAACCCCTATGCCCCCCCCGAAAAACAATGTGAAGATGAAATTTTGGGCTTATGAGATAATTCTTGGCTGATCAACAATTTAATGAGAAATACACTTAGAAGTGATCCTTATTACTTAATTTTACGTATTTTTATGTAATGTGATTTATGTTTACATAATTTTATGTAATATTTCCTGGAGTTTGTTCTTTGACAGCTTCCAATTTTAGACACTTCTGACTCACAGCTCCAAGTATCCACATCTAAATGCTTGTGAGGATTTAAATTGCAGAAAGTGTGACTTTGCTTTTAAGACTGGTACCATTCTCATGGATTTTTGATTCGTCATTTTGTTAGTATGTGCTGTTATATTTAGTTTACTGTTTATGTCTTTATTCTTATCTTTTTTGTTAATTAATTTTTTTCTCGAAAATGAACAGTTTATTTGCATTTTAGATAAACAGATATTTTGCTTTGAATAATAAAATATTTATGTTTTCCACCTCCCCAAAAAAAAAAAAGGGCTTATGATTTCTCTTTCCATGTCTTTCTGAGATACATAAATACGTTTATGTGCCCTGGAGGTCTCATGTTTCATGTTTGGGTTTTAACATTCAGGTGATGCAACAATGATGAACAATGATTGGATGGGGGACCAAAACTGGTGACAAACATTGCATCCACTCACCATGGCGGGTGTATGTGGATGATATCTCCGGGCGCAGGAATCAGCTGGGCTGCAGTCTCTTTGGTAAATAACAGCAGCAGACGAGCACTCTCCTTTGCAACAGGGTTATTGCATTGGGGGTCCTGTGTGGGGGGCTCATGGTGCTCACAGCGCACCAGTTGCATGCTGCACTCCTCCTGAACCTCCAGCACCCTAAGCACCAGCACACCAGGCCTGTCCACTGGAAAGCAGAGCAACAACAACACAGATGTTGAATGTGTGTGTATGCGTACTCATGCTGACACGGACTCTTGCTCCCTATGGGACTCATTATGCATTATGAGAGTAATTCACTTTAAGCATCAGACCTATTTGCACTGCATAAATGTGAAACTGTTAGTGAGTCAGCCTGAGGTGGATATGAAACTGAGTTAATTCCTCTGGGTGAGTGTGCAAATGCTTGGAATTTTACCACAGATCTGACTGCACTTTTGGCCTGTACAATAAAGTCACTGATACTTGAGAAGAGCAAATCAAGACAAAGCCCTGAAGCTATAAATCAACCTCAGATAAGGGAGTAAGCATAGCTGTATATAAATTCTGTGTGTAAACTTGATTGCACTGAAATGTGAAAATTGCAACATGAGAGCTCACAGCTTTTGCACCTCAGACCCTCCAAATGCAGCTATGGGGGAGTTTTAATACAATAAGCATAAATCGCTAGAGAGCTATTCAGTTTTAACATGCATTAGTCCAAAGATGAATGTTAAGTGGTTTATTTGTGCTGAGTGCATTAAGGTTCTGGATTCCAAATCATCAGATCTACCATGGGCACTGAGCCAAGACCCAGATAGTACTTGATTCCTCCTCTTGACCTATAATGATCTGATAAGTCACGGGCAGCGTATGATGTCAGGAAACAAATGAAGGAAATGTGCATGTGCTCTTAGATGACACAAAAAATTACTACAACAAAGATAATGGTAAGGTGACAACATTGCAATTTACTCATGTAAAAGTGTTGTTACTAAAAGGAAGAGAAAATGTGCTAAAAAAGCAAAATTATTATTTAAAAAAAATAAGGTTTTGTTTATGCCATTTGACAATAGTAAAGTTAAAGCTCAAGGAAGCTCAGGAATTATCATTTCAAAGAGAGACCAAATACTGATTAAGTTTAATGTTAATGTGTGAGTAAAACCCATCACATTTTATCCCCCAGTTACACTCCAAACTAATCATGATTGATTAACCACAGACTCGTAAGCTTCTTTAGGTGGGTGTTTTCCTTCCACAATCAACTGCCACCTTTAAGCCACTGTTGTGTCCTACTATAGCTCGAGGCTGGTGAGAATACAAAAGTGGTTTCGTATACCTCAAAAGGAAAACAAAAAACAACAAAAAAAAAAAAACAAAACAAAACACTATTGACCTAAGCAAGCGGTTTCCTGTCACCTACATATTGAGTTCACAGTGATCAACTAACAGCCAGTACTTCCTCTGCGTAGCCTCTCCATATGATCACAAAAAAAAAAAAAAAAAAAAAAAAAAAATCACACATGCTTAGAGAGAAGGCTCCATCCCACTCACAAATCAAAGTTCAATGTTAAACTTGAACAATGTGTGTGTGTGGTTGTGCAGTCTCCTGAGGTGATATGAAAATGCACTAGGTTGGTTGAATCTGGATCACCTGTTGTTGCTGAGGTGTCAGACATGGACTGGTGCCTCCAGAAGTTTATAGATGACCTCTGTCTGCATTGGAGTCGATTCAGCCTCTCAGCAAAACCTCCACTGTGCAGACAAAATACACAAAAATGATGTTATGTGACAAAGTAACACAACACACACAACTGAAGAGAGAGACAATTCAAACGTTTCTAGCATACTACAGATAGCCATCTGTCAAATTTACAGGGGGCTTGGAAAAGGCAGTGACATTTAGCACCCACTTCATGACACCTGGTGTCCCTTTCATCATCAGTTCTGGTGTGGAAACAATGCAGCAAAGTTTGACTGTCACCTGGCTGCAATACATCTTGTCTGGTGCTTCTGCTTCCATGTAGCAATACGCTATTATGTGTCCCACACTCCCTGCCTACTTTGTTCAAAATGGCATATCTGTCGCAAAATGTATATTGCAAAGATCATGTTTGATGATCTTTGTGAGAGGCGTTAATTGAACAATACGTTTATGAGGCTGTAGTTAGCAGTGGCGATCTTGTACTGGATTTGTTTTATTTCAAAATGTGTTTCTCATATTCTTCATCCTTCATGTTTATAATTTTGGTGGGAAAAACAGAAACATCACTCAATATGAAGCAGTTCAGTTACAAACATAATGACAAACATAGTTGCTTTAATAGCCTCATAACAGTGTCAATCAATACTGAACATTATTCTTTTTACGATTGGAAATTTATGGCCTGCCTATTATAGTATGCATGTGCGTATTTAATATGGGGTAAGTACACTGATCAGGCTGGTTTACATTATTAAATACAGTTTTTTAATTCTTGGCAAATTCAGTTCACCAAAATTTAGTAACATTCATTTGGGCTTGCTACGCTGCTGATTCAGCCTTTACATAACTCACTGCCCTCATTGTACTTCACATCAAACTAATCCCAATGAGTTAATGATTAACACATTTATATGGGGTGGGGGTGTAAGGACACGAGTAGTAAAATGTTAATTGACCTCCCAGAATCAAGATATACCAATTCATGTCACTAAAGAAAAACCTGGATGATCAAATAATGGGAGTCTAAAAAAATAAGAGCATCATTTTCCAACCTTTGCAACTTTCTTCTCTTTTTGGCAGAGTCTTCAGGAGTCTTGGCCACCCTGTCAAGTGGTTTCTGAGGTGTCTGCAACATGGCCTGAGCAGATCTGACCCAGTCACTGACTGACCTAGTGCTGCCCTCACCAGTTTGGAGAGGAAAGATCTCAGACTCCAGCTTGCTCAGGATCATTGTGTCACCAATATTTTCTCCATCTGACACGTATCCAGAGATCTCTAGCTCCGCCACCTAGGGAAAAAATAATAATGACCAAAAACAAGTTGGTGGTAATAATAATAATAAGACCCCATTTAAAATGTGTCATGTTTGCATTAATTTGGATCATTTACAGTGTTGAATTAAAGATTTGAGATGCAATATAGTCAATAAAACATATTGAAGCAGTGAATGTGATACATTGACAGACCAATTAATAATACTTAAGATATGTTAACAAAAGAATGTTTTTTGCTGCATCACTGCTAGCTACACCTGAGGGAATCAGTTCTCATGGAAAAATCCATGAGAAACCTGAGTTCTTGTCATGTGCTGACAAGACCAGCATACCAGGCTCTGTCAGCTAACGTGCTCTCTTACTTGAATCAACTTGACCCTGCTAGGCAGCGTGCCAGCAGACGTCACACTCCAACCAGCCACAGAGAAAAAGGAACACTATGTTCCTGGCCAAGGCTCAAAAATTTTTTCACCCAGCACTGAAAGCATTGTAAGTGCACAGCTCAGTGCAGTCTCATACACTCAAATGTTTTCCTGAACAAACAATAGTAAAAAGACTTTTATAGTCCTTCCATGTTGACATGGCCCTGATCTGGCAAAAACCTGATGTGGTGGAGGTTGTTCTTAGGGGACTCATATGGAGCAACTCACTTCATCTGGGAAGTGGTCATCCTTCTTGGTCTTTGAATGCAAAGTAGCCTTCAGAGCTCCGCCTTTACCCCCACAGGGCTAGAGCAATAACACCAGAAATCTGGCAGAAATACGTCAAGTGAGTCAGCCATGCATTTATCTAGAGTAACAAACCCTGACTTGGACTGGGATCTTCCCCCCCGTATCCTGTTAGATCCTGTTTGATTCACAGTCGAAGAAGTAAACAAAAAACTCAAACTACGTTTATAGTTTCTGCTATTAAATAAAATAGAAATCTGCATGTTCAAAAAAATAAAACACTGGAATATAATGATAAATTGGCACAAACACTTCACAAAACCACCTGCTGGACGGTTAAATGCTATTTCAGTTAATGAATATTCACAACCTGTCAAAATTGTCACACGCATTACTTTCAATACAAAAAACGAAAACCTTTTAGAGTCTTTCTTTTCACTGGGCCTCTGACCACAAGCGTCCTGTTAGGGGATCTTAAATCTTATTTGACACCAGAAAGCTGATAGCAGCAAATTAAACTGTGACAAAAGGAAGTAGCTGGGTCTGTGGGAGTGATGATAATCTTTCAACAGGCTTCCTCTCCACAAACACCCTGCAAACTCAAGAGCTTCATCAAGACGGTGGTTACCTATATTCATCCT
This sequence comes from Echeneis naucrates, assembly GCF_900963305.1. NCBI lineage: Eukaryota > Metazoa > Chordata > Actinopteri > Carangiformes > Echeneidae > Echeneis > Echeneis naucrates. The sequence continues at coordinate 13,949,954 of NC_042527.1, read as the reverse complement.
GTGTGTTACAACATGAAGAACTTGAATTAAATTAGTGGGTACAGTGATGCTCTGTTCTGTGCTGTGATGATTCAGATTATTACTGGCTTAAAGCAGATCTATCCTCATCAATGACAGCTTCATAAACTGCTATCTAGACAACCACAGCAATTTGGTCTCATGTAGATCATCAGTTACAGGTCGTAATATGTGCTGCAACCCTGTGTTTGGTCTTGGACCTAAGCACAACACCTTTACCACTCCTTGGTATCCACTCCTTACTATCTCCCCTGCCAGCCCTACCTTTAACAAACACTGCTCCTAAAGAAAAGTCAATCTTAAACTCCATACTCCACTAAAAACTGAATCCAAAGAAAACACAATTACTTCTGAAAAGGCAGCAGTGCTGTGTTCAAAAAGCAAGTGGCATAGCCATCATATTATATTTAAATACTATTTTTGCTAAAAGTATGCTAAGAAAACTGAAGAATTTATTTCATGATTGAATTTCCCCAGAACATTCTGTTCACTGTAATGTAAACCCAAAAAGATAAAATATCTCCACATCAGAGAAGTTGGAATCATGAAGTACATGGCATTTGCACTTGAAAAGTATCTCAATATTTTTTTCAGTTAGGATATGTTGCAGAGCTACAGCATTTTGACTAAATTTTTATATTTTTGATTTAGACTTGTGCTCTTTCTAAAATAGGGGACAAATTCTTTAGCTTGAACACACTAACCACTGTCTTAATATCAGCTTTTGATATGCTTGTCCCGCCAGGATAAGTCACTGAGTTATCAGTATCTCAGTTTGTGAACTTTGAAAGTTTAGAACCTGAATCTATAAAATACTCCTGCTGAGCCCTATAAGGACTTTAAATGTACCACTATCCCACTCCATCTTGTGGATAAAGGTTATCCAAACCATTAAATAAATTAAATCAAAATAATAAAAAAACCAATGTAAGGACTTAAAATAAAACACCACATCTTACATTTTTTATTTATATTGCTCTGAAAAAGCATTAAAACTCTTTCACAGAGTGTTAAAGATTAATCTCAGCAGGTTTAAATGCACATAGTGAAAAGAATATTATATTGCACCTCATTAGACTCTGTTAAAAGTACTGACACATGTATACTCTTTAGATAACTGTCCACACTAGCATTTAGCATAACACTTTGAAAATAAGGATCATGTACTCAGCCACAGAAACTCAGTAGACCTTAAGAAGGTGTATAGCCCCACCTAGCGTCACTAAACACTAATAACACCCTTAAAAATTACTATATTATGTATTACCCAACAGGATTTGAAAGATGTCTTTCAGGTATGAATGCACATCATAATGATTGTCTGTCAGAATAAATGTAGTTCACTCACATTAGTAGGTTTAAGCAGCAAGTCTTTCGGCTCTTCATCGAACAACTGTGACTCACATTCTGAGATCTGTTGTCCACTGTCCTTTTCAACATCCTCCTCAGACTCAATCAGATCACTGTCTGTGTCTATGGTAGGAAGGTCATCTAGAGAAAGAAAAGAAAATAAGAGCTTGTATACATTAAACAGAGTTATCTTAACTCAAGGTCCAATTACTATTTTTTTTCTGAAGCTATAATCTCTCACTATTTTCATCAGCGAGACTGCTCAGCTGTAATAACATGACCAAACATGCTAACATAATGACAAAGAAATCAACTGCAGGACAGCTATATTCACTTTGGCAAATTTTTCTTCTAACATGCACAGAATGAAGCACTTGATGACCACATATCACTCCCGTGTGTACAGTCTGCATGATACTACAGGGGATATCTTGGCTTGGCATAGAAGAGAGAATAAAAACAGGGGAAAAGAGCCAACCTGCCTCTGTCCAAATGCAGCAACACCAAACTACCAGCACCAGAAGAGTTCTTCAATCAATATGTGGCATCTTGTTGGTTTAATCCACTCACAAATTGAAGGGTGTGACTGAGTCGGGCAACATAAACGTCATTTGCTAATTTTTTCCCCATTATTTATCAAAGTTTGATCAACCCAGCTCAGACTTCATGAAAGACTTAAATTACCTTGATCACAGCTGAGCTTGGACAGGTCTCTCCTGTAAGACTGTATGGAAGCCATATATCTTCTTGGTCTACGTGGACGTTGGCGCTGCAGAGCAACAGCTCTGGACTGATTCTGCTCCTGTGTCTCATCACCAGATGCTCCACTGTCACTTGAACTCCATGCAATGTGCACTGGGTCCTCAGTATGGTGTGTGCCACTGGTCTGCACTGGGCAAACACACACAGAAGGGGAGAAGACCACAGTCATAATAACAGGGCTTATTCTACATCTGTAGAAAACACTCTTAAGCAGTAATAGCTTATGCATTTTCAGTACTAGTATTGATAGAAAAATACTTCATGTTTGTTCCTCTACTTTGAGGATACCACTTTGCTTTGTAAACACCTAAATAAGTTTAAATTAAAATTACCTGAAGCAGGGGTCTGTATCAACTTTTTAACTGCAGACAGTTTTCTTCCTGATGACTTAGGGTTCTGCAATAAAAAATATCAACATCGTAAATAATGTTAGAGCAAATTATAATATCAATCAACAATGTAATACTGAACAGGGTTTTTACAGTGTAAATTTAACTTTTTTTTATACCTTTGACAAAGAATGAAGGAAAACGAATACATGCTGGCAATTAAGTATTTTCATTAAAATGTGTTACATCTGTATGATGCATCCATCCATACTTCCAAGATGTTAAATATTTAACAATACTTCATACTAATGTAACAAATAATTACTGTTCCCTCAGCTGGTGTACTGACTACTGAACAGCCTTTGGAGTAAAGGTTTTGGAGCTTCTGTAAGTCCTAACTCTACATATGATATTTCTTATTTGAAAAATCAGAGAGCTGCAAAATTATAAAAAAGAATAGACACAGATGGCCTTGCATGCTCTCCGTTTGTGTTTCTTGTTTTAAATCCTTGAAAAGCAAACTACTGTCTCAATCCATCCACGCCTCCACCTAAATACTTGGCAGAAAATGCAAGGACGGTCTCACTATTAATTCATCTGTTTTTGCGTGATTGCACTGATCCGGTATGGCATGAGTCTGCGTGTTAAAAGACAAGAAATGCTGTTCAGCACCTTTGAAGGGAAGTTTGAATTGTCTCATCTTATTTGATGTCACCGTTAGCTCTGTTGAACTGTATTGACCTTTGTCGCCCGCATGTCCAAGAAGCTGTCTCCGACCTTCCCCCAGCTCTTGGCTGAAGACGCGGATGAAAGTGTTGACGGCTCTCTCCCCGCTCTTTGGACGGCATGTTGGACATCATCGGGGAAATAAACACACTGAAGATCCTTGGAGTACTTTTTGCGCTACCAAAAAAAAAAAAAAAAAAGGAAAGGGGCCAGGTGTGATGAGTTTATCATCACTGAGCAACGGTTTGATAGCTCCGACCAAGCTAGCCCTGATACTGCCTGAGACGGGTCAATAGAGTAATTGCAAACAATATCGAGTATGGTAGTCAATATTAAAATCTCTATCAAGATAATATACAAATAGGTGAAGGGTGGTGGGGGGGTCTTCTCAGCTGTGGGCGGGCAGAAAGGATAGCGTGTGCTGCTAAAGCTAGCTAGCCAGTGGGGTTAGCGTATAGCTGGTTAGCAGGCTATCCGAAGCTAGCTCGCTAGCATGCTGGTTACTTACCTTTCTGGAGGACATAGCGACAAAATATAGTAACTTTAAACTACTGCTGTTGTTCACGTGTTAAACAACACACTCTGTAACTCCAGCCCATCACCGGAGCGTGTTTGTTCCCTTTTGTATAACTCACTAAGATGAAGAAGTTGCGGCGGTTTCACAATCTGAAAAAGGGGTGTTTGATAAACCACCAGCTTGAGCTGGAGGCGGGCGGTGGCGTCTTTTCCCATTCAGAATAACGGCCTGCTACCTTATACGGCAAGTCACGAAACATAAAATGAAGCAGTGTGAATTTGCCTGCCTCACCTGATTCCAGTCATTTGCTGCCTTTTACGAGTCCATATTTTGCATTCAAAATTTGACTCAAGTAAAGCCAAAATAAATAAGGGTAAGAAAGATGATTTCCTGGTATTGTTCATTTATGTACAATTAGACGAATTTGAAATACTTTATAATGCAAAGTATATTTATATCAGCAAGGTAATATAGCTGTTCCACAACTACAGAGGATTAAATGTAAAAAATAAATAAATAAATAAAAATCCTCTTTATCATGAGGGATCTTACAGGGCAGGACAATCATTTTCAGTGCTGTGGTACTGCGGTGGAGTGCTTACACTGTGGAAGTAATACCTTTGTTTGATTCAAAGATCTCAGCACTTTTTACCTCAACAACCTCATTCTTCAGTTCTTTAGTGAAATCGTATGCTCTGTCATCTTAACCTCCACCCTTTAATCTGGGGAAAAAAAGTTTAGTTTTAGACACAGATTGATAGGCAAAGCTTCTGTTTTTATAAACGTGACTCACTATGGAGTAACAACAACCTTCCCATGGACTCAAAACGCAATTTTATTACAGTAAATCCATCCGAATCTCAACATCTTTCAAATAGCAGGTTAAACATACAAAAGCTCACTTAACATACTTGTTTTTTATTAAATATGTAAAAAGCAGGTCAAGTTATTCACAAATAAAATGCAAACATGCAACACGTTGTTTCTTGGGGAATGCATAATGAGTGGGACATGAAAAAAAACATTTACCATTCATTAATTATTGACAGTACAAGTTTACATTCCTTTTCATTTACACAATAATATATGACTAAAGCATTATGGTGCACTGCCCAGTTCAATATTAGTAAATGCAATATTAAGAAAGGGTATACAATGTACTTACTGGAATATAGCATGGCAAATTACTCAGTGAACCGACTCATCTCCCTCAGACCGGTGGTTTAAAAAAAGACTGATCAAACAACTGAAATCTGAACAGACCACAAGTTCCAACTGAAGTTTAAAACTTAAAATGCTTCATTATAGTAAGACTAGTCCACAATGTTTCTTCCTTCCCTATGTTTATGCATACAAAATAAATTCTAATACCAAAACACCTTGTGTAGTGTCAGCAACACGCTGTGGAGCACACTGATTATCTGAAATTGTAAAATTGAAAATGTCATTTGTGAGGATAGCTGTTAAATGGTCATAAGATGGCATTGTACTACATTTTATTCACAATTCATTGACTGTATTGTCCTCCTTCATGAGGATGCAATTGAGAACCTTGCACTATTCCTAAGGATTTACAACAATAAATATGGTTAGGGTCTATGGACAGATTGTCCAATACAGAGTCAAATGTCAGTGCAATATATGGAAGGAGGTTAAATAAGAGCTACTCTGAGCCCTTTCAGGGCTTTGCTTATTGCATTCTTGTGATTAATATTTTTGATATGCAAAAAACAAAACAAAAAAAACAGAAAAGGACAGAAGCTGGGAACTTAACACTTGCACTGACAGGTAATAGTTACCTGTCTAAACTTCAGCATTTCATCACATCTACTGTAGGATTGAATTGACTTTTTCACCCACACAGTCCTTGGAAACTTCTGTGATGGTCTGAGCTTGTCTGCTGGTTGAGGTCGTGACCACAAACCCACCACAGCAGTTCACCAAAAGTCATGAAAAATATCAAACAGTGAGCAGAGGGATATAAAAAAATGTGATGGTGCTTCTATTCAGAAGGTTGCTTCATGTGCTCAGTCTTGGAGAAAACAAAATAAAAATAAATCATGAGGAAAAATGAAAAATCCTTAAACAGTTCTCACATATTAAAACGTGGGGTGTAACTGCAGTGAGGGATGATAGCAGTCAGTATTCATCCTGTTCCTCCTGCTGATCATCTGGTGCTTCCTCGTGGGCTTGCTGGTCCACTTCCTGTCCATCACCCTCAGCCAGCTCCACTTGTTCCTAAAAAAAAAATGGGACACAAAACACCAGTTTGAGGCAAGCATGTGATTTCATACAAAGACCTGTTTTCTTATACCTTTGCCACAAAATAATTTCCACTGGATCTCACCACCGGGGGAAATAGGGCTGTCACATTTTTCTGGTGTACACTGCTACAAAACATCCTCTAGCTGTACTGTATCCTGCCCAGATCGACCCAGGGCCACAGACCAACCTGTTCATCTGAGGCATAGAGGACCTCCATTAGCCGGTCGATAAACGGGGCATTTTCTTCACTCTGTTCCTGGCACAGCAGCTCCACCTCTCTCAGCTTGCTGAAGTAGTAGTCCCTCTCCTTCTCCACCCCTTCCAGTGCCAACTTTAATGTGTTCACCTACAAAAAGAAAATTATTTTTAGCCTGAAAAGTCAAAGCACATAATACTTAATTGACTTTGTTAAGAAATCACAACATGAACTGGACAGTTTTCAAAGAACAATCAGGCTCTGAAGGATCCAGATAAATTTAGGCTAATCCGAAATGAGATTCAAACATAATGTAACTGACAGAAATGTTTTAATAGCACAAATTATATCTACTATAGTGCTGAAACCATACATTAATTATTATATGGCTGACAACCTAAACATTTTAAATAATATAGCAGTGTCACTGATAATTCTGAACAAAATCTAACCTTTGACAGCAATCATATTCTCTCTGAAAAAATGGGTAGCTCAAACCAAGTAATCTGTTTGAGCGTACAAAGTGATGAAATAAAACTGTATGGTAACTTGTCTGTCAACCCCCATGCAGTATGTGAAGGTAGGCAGGAAGACATACTTTTTTGCATTCATTAAAAAAAAATGCATATAAATGGCAGGGAAAAAAAAAAAAAAAAAAAAAAAAAAGGTATAGAGTTTGTTTGTAACTTTACCAGTCAGCGAGTATCATATCTTCATGTCTTAACTAACTTTGCCCAACTTTATTTATTTAAATCAGCCAATGCAAACAGCACCATTTCTGAAAAATATACTACATATTTACTTTCAATTTCTTCCACTGTTTAATTTTCATAAGACAACAGAAGCAACAACGACAGACACAGAAAACACCAAACAGATAAGTAATTAGTCAACAGTTGTTACTTCTGGATGCACCAGCTGTGTCTCTGATCATCTGCTGATGTGTCCATTAAGGTGGAAACACACTTATTGAGATTCAGATCAAACAACACATCATCACACCCAAAACATAACTATCACATATTTACACTGTTTATCTCAATTATATGTAAAGCTACAAACAACAGTGAAAAGTCAGATCAGAAATCAGAGACAGATTTAAAGAAAAGTGGCAAACAGGGTACAGAAAATTGTATAATCTATTTAAGTTTATACACTTTGTGGTTTGCGGGCAACATTAGTTGTGTGAACTCATTTGAAAAAGTGGAGTTGCTCAAAACGTTATCTATAATTCAGTCTTCTCAGCCAATAACTTCTTTGAAGTCGCAGCTCCCCTCGAATCAACATTCACAGCAGCCATGGCAAATTGAAAGAGAGTGCAATTCAATCGTGACCACAGACAGAGCTGGAAGGAGGTACGTGAGCAATGTGGGAAAAAAAGATAAAGTGGGGGACAAAAGACAGCGAGATGTCCGAATCAATACACATGAACATACCTGCTCGGTAAGATGTGTGACCTGTGCTTCCAGTTCTTTCTCTCCTTTGGCAGGAGTTGCTGTTGCAGGGATCTTTTTGGCTGAAGAGGGCCGGGATGTTGGTGTTGAGGACTTGGGGGTCGTTGCACTTGACCTTGATGCTCCTAAAAGCAAATTTTTACAATTCACACTTAGATGACCTGATTTTTCACCAGTACCCTAAAGCACAACTCAGTATTGTATCATTTACTGTGATAACGCATATGAGTTATCATCAATGTATTTCTGCCTCAGAAGTGCATTTGGAGTAAAACGTCTGAATTTCAGAACATTAATTCTTTCTACTGCATCACAAGAGACAACTGCATTTAAACTCATCACGAATCATTTGTAAACTGGACATTACCTGCAGTAGGGGAGCTGGCTGCATGGTGGGACTTCTTTGGCAGGTTGAAGATTTGCTCACCGGGGTCAGGTGGGGGAATGGCATCCTGACCCTGTCTGGCGGCAACTGGGTCATACTCTTTACCGTCATAATTGGCATCAAAGAACTTCTTAAACCATTGGATGAAATCAAGATTGTCTTGAAATCTGCCTTTGACCAGTTTCTCCACAGGAATTATCTGATCAAAGAGAAGGGTCAAACACAGGCTCATTCATACACAGGATGGAATGATGTCTTATAATAATGACATTGATGATAAGTGGAAAAAGATCATAGTGAAATTTGTGAACTCACCTTGTCCACATTCATTCGTTTGAAGGATGCTTGCAACAGTTTGAAATTGTGAATGTACTCATGCTCCAATTTAGCTTGAAACTTGACCTTCTTAAGACTGATGCAGCCAGGGAAGAGCAGATCCATGAACTGGCAATATGCAGCTCCTGCAGATGAAGTAAAAAGTTTGTTGAGCATATAAACCCTTGCTTGAGGAGATGACAGCAAAGTCACTCAAACTAAAGAAATCCCCTGGAATAACAGAGAACCAGGGGCAATTTTCTATGTCCAGATTATCACCTAGTTAGCCTAGAATCAAAATTATTAATGGGTAGAATGGCTTATATTCACTTTTATCTATTTAAAAAAAAAAAAAAAAAGGCGCCAGCTCAACTGCTAGTGGGGAACTGGACGCCAACAAGTAAAACTACAAATCCAATAAGAGAACACAGAGGAAGTAATAGACATAAAGAAGACTGTACCAAAACCTGTGTGAGTGTGTAAATCTCTTTTTGTGTAGGCAGAGTGACTGAAATTGGATTACTTGGTCACAGCAGGAGAGCACGGCAGGCTACAAGTTTATTTATAGACAGTTCTCTGCCAGGGATAGCTGAGCATGTTTCCACAAGTCGCCGTAACTGCCATCTTAAACTGAAAACGATTTAACGCAGAAGATGTAATCTCTGCAATATCCTTCTCATCTCACAGAGTCTGGCTGATATATTGTTCTTAAGGGGAGGGAAGAGGACAAGATGAGGACACAGAAGGTTTACATTAAGTTCTCACCTGAGGAGAGCTGCTCCACTTTTGTATAGTTTAGGCAGAGAATATCATTAACCCAGGCAGTAATGTCATGCCTGCTCATAGTCTCCTGGGTTATTGAGGTAGAATATACGTTGACCGCCATCCCCCAGCTGCAACAGAAAAGCAATAAGACTCAATAATGAAAGCAATGTAACAACATGCAGTTGAAAGAAAAGGACCACACTGTACTGTATCCACTCAAAGGATTGTTTGTAACAGTTGGACTTTACAAACCCAGAAACTGTAACCACTTTACAGCGACTGGCTGCAATGAGTGTTATTCAAAACAGTCTACCCATCAAATCACATCATAATTAGCAATGACTTGAATAAATCCCTTTAATACTGGAAAACACACAGCAAGAATGTGTTATAACAGACTGATGACAGACCGGCACACAAAAAAGTCCAGGAGCAAACATATACTAACACTGGCTAAAACATTTGACCCCTCATTGCTGCATGAACATACCCTTTCTCACAGAGCACGTACATGTCATACAGTATTAGACAAACAATAACACAGGCAAGGGTCCAATGAGGACACAGTTTAACTTGCAAGACTAAGTTAGACCTTGATACTATCCAAAACCTTACCTTTGTATACCATATTGTTGTAATAATAATAATAATAATAATAATAATAATAATAAATGCTTCACATCTGTAGTGCAATAAATTAGAAACAGCAACTATTTTCCACTCATTGGAATATAAAACATGGTCTCAACTTTATATTATGATTTAACCTGTCAATTTGAGAGGGTTGTTTTGCAACTTTTGACTGCAACATTTTAAGCACATTCTTGCCCTCATCATGAAGAACAAAATTAATCTCTACACTTGACACACTAACAAAAGTCTGCTTTGCTCAAGTAATACTTTACAGGTTATGTTGCTAATAAACTTTTGCAATATTAACACTGAGACTGAAAGAGGCCGCATGGGCCCTTGCATTTCATTTTACCTGGTTGTAAAGACGAACTACTGCACAGTGCAACTAGAAGGATGGCACAATTTTATCAAAAACTGTGGCTTTTGGGCTCCCAGGGCATCTGCCCCACTTACTTTGGAGATATTAAGGTCTATACACTGTAAGCACCCAATGAGCCAGAAAATGCATCAACAAAATGCTACAATATCGCCCGCAATTAAATTTTTGTCACCTCTTAAAGCAAGAAACTGGATATGCATGTATGGTTTTAGTAAACCTGAGATGCTATCCTAAACACACTGAAATAGACCTAGATAAATCTCACAAATATATTTTGATATTGGTCATGCTTGGAAAAACCATTCTGTTTATCAGTTGGAGATTGAATGCGCCTTCTTTTTTATGCCAAGGGGAAAAGGGGTTTCAGGAAAACAGCCATTTCATCTTCATGAAGCTATGAAGTTGAGCTTATTTATTTATTCATTTATTTTTAAAACTTGGTAGAGAAGCACTGATTTAAAATGAATGATCATACCACAGTTTACGGTTGCACTGAATTGTACCATGTTGTTCTGACATAAGTTTCGACCAACCCTTTTATGTCAGTGAGGGTTAGGAAACAGTAAATCCTATGGATAATTTAAAGTTGTAACAATTGGTTGACTAATTTATCAGTCAAGTGGCAGATTATTAACTACACTCACTGGTCACTATATTAGGTACACCTGTTCAACTGTGTGTTAATGCAGATATCTTATCAACCAATCATATGGCAGCAACTTAAAAGTATTTAGGCAGGTAGACAAAGTCAGTACAATCTGCTGTGGTTCAACCTGAGTATCAGAGTGGGGAAAAGGTGATTTAAGTGGTCTTGAACGTGGCGTGGTTGTTAGCACCACAGTGGGTATTTGAGAAGCTGCTGATCTACTGGGGTTGTCACTCACAACCATCTCTAGGGTTTACAGAGAATGAAGAAGAGAAAATACCCAGTAAGCTGTAGTTCTCTGGGGGAAAAAGGCTTGTTGATGCCAGAGGTCAGAGGAGAATTGACACACTGGTTCGAGCCAACAGAAAGGCACCAGTAACTTAAACAACTGCTAGTTACAACCAAAGTATGCAGAAGAGCAGGTCCAATCACACAGCACATCAAACCTTGAAACAGAAGACTACAAGTCCCATTCCTGTCAGCTAAAATCAGGAAATTGAGGCTACAATTCACACAAGCTCACCAAAAATGGACAATCAAAGATTGAAAAACCTTGCCTAAACAAATTAGTCTCATTTCTGCAGTGACATTTGGATGGTAGGGTCAGAGTTTGGCATATGAATAAATAAAAAGCATTGCTCCATATTGTCTAGTATCAACTATTTAGGCTGCTGGAGCTCATGTAATGATGTGGGGGATATTTTCTTGGCACACTTTTGGCCCCCAAGTATCAATTCAGCATTGGGGTAACACCCCAGCCTTCATGCCCACACAGCACCCATCTTCTTATGGCTAAAATAATCAAAAACTGATTTCTTAAACAAGACAATAGGTTTGTTGTATTCAAGTGGCCCCCACAGATGCTAGATCTCAATCCAACAGAGCACCTTAGGGATTTGGTGTTTTGGAAGAGTCACATCATGGATGTTCAGGCAAAAAATCTGTAGCGATGTGTGCGATGCGTCATTTCAAGATGGACCAAACTCTCTGAGGAATGTTTCCAGCCCCTCGTTACATCGATGCAATGGAGAATTTAGGCAGTACTAACAAGGAGTGCCAGTTTAAGTGGCCAGTGAGTATATCTTACTGATCGATTCATTATTTCATTCATTCACACTGAGGGACTTTCTGTTTAACCTTCACATACGTGACAGTACATAAAATCTCTTTAGGTCTGTCTGCCAGACAAAACAAACAGTACAGCAGGACAATAACCTGCAACCATTAAAATGACAATAAAGTGGGATAATCCACTCAGTTTCAACGAATACATTATAACCTTCATGAGAGATTGTTGGACTGCTCTATTAGGCTGCTGTGAATCTAATAAACTGCCAACAGAGTGAACAATAATGGAAAAAAAAAATCTAAAATATCCACCATATACATTGATCAGGTTCATCAGTTCGCCCCCAAAAACATTGAAGGATATAAGGAAGACCGGGACATCTGCATTCAAACATGGCAGCAGCTAATAAGGTATTAAATCATGCCAAATCATCGTCGCCATCACCATCAGCTAGCAGACACCGAGCTATGCGGGGTAATAACAGCAGACGGTGATTAAAGCGAGGCTGTGGCAGCCCTGCAGGGACGGATCCTCCGCTCCGGCAGGAAGGAGAGCGGGCCGGAGGAGCTCATGTCAACAAAGCGGATGTATGGAGCCGCTGCTAGCATGCTTTGTTAGCCGGCGCAGGGATAGCCACCCAGGGCTGGGCTGATGCCTGGACTCGCACAGAGACGGAGGGAAGGAGGAGGAGGAGGAGGGGGGGGGGGCTGCTTAGGAGACATGTAAATGAACGGTAACACACAACAACAACACACACACACACACACAAGTGACAATATTGTGGCGATATTATGCAGCCGCCAAGTGTCACGAGGAGAATATTCTAGCAGCGGCTGTCTGTGCACTCCTGACATCAGACATCCACCCCCCCAACAAAAAAATCATAAAAGAAATAAATGAAGCCCTCCCTGAGCAACAGCGCTCCGATATGGCTGACAACGTTAGGCGGCGATCCGGGGTTTTGTACGCCGGCAGGGAGAGGGTTTATTCGGCCAAGTTGAGGGACTGACGCCATAGACTGAAGGCTAACATGACAGGAGACTGGAAGACAACGAGGAGGAGTGGGGGGGGGCAGAGGATAGGTGCAAAGCCGAGGAGGAGGCCAGAATGCAGGTTTCTGTGATTTTTGTTATTTTTCGTCCAACATGAAACCAAATGCGGCATTACACCGTGTTACCTGTAGGCGCGTTCTCCCCGCACTGTATTTTTCCTGTAGGGAATGATGTTGGTTCCGTTGTCCGGGACGATGTCGTTGTTATTCTCTCCATTTGGGGAAAGGGCTTGGGTGGGACCGGGCATTTGGGTCTCTAAAGATGTCGAACAGATACTCTGTTCTCTGTCCGGCCGAGGAGGAGGGGGGGAAAAAAATAAACAAGAGGAGCGGTGCAAAACAAAATGCTCAGAAAGTGCTGCACCTCCGGGTATCTCTCTCCCTGTCTGCTTATTCTTCACAAATCTCTGCCCGAGTGACGTCGCTGCACCCTGCACCACGTGACCGCCGGGGCTGGCCGCCTCTTCCTGATGGTGGGCTATTTCAGTACACCAAATTACATTGATCACTGGATGTGCCACAAAAGCATCATCATCATCATCATCATCGGTCCCCAACAGTGCTTTTTCAGATGCAGATCGACTCTGTCACTCTGCCAGGCCACTTGTCAGATCCTCGAAGAGACAAAACCCAATCAACTGAGAGAGGATGAGTCTGATTTGAAAAAAAAAAAAAAGTGTGTGTGTGTGTGTGTGTTGGGGGGGGTTGTAGCCCACCCAGTTTCGCCCTAAACCCCCCGCCATAATAATCAAACAGTTGCTCAGCACTCTAACACCTAACAGATGGGGCTAAAAGAAAAATAAGGCAAAAATAGTAAAAGATGACCACATGTGGCATTGTCAGATAAATGCTGCTGAATACTAACCAAATTAATCAATGCTACCACCTCACTTTAAATCACTCATATGCGCAACATAGAAATTACTTATAAGACAGTATAAATTAGTTGTAGGGGTGTAATTGTCAATTACTTTCCTCATTATTGTAGTAGCAGTAGTGGAAAAAAAATTGTGACTAAATACCTGCTGTGACTTCAGGTCACAATTGAAGGTAAAATCTTTAAATGGGGTTATTTTTGTTCTAAATATCGAAGCTCATTATCAGAATTGAGAATGATGTACACCACGTTTTGCCTTTTAAAAACCTAAGAATGTGAAGATGTTTAATTAAAATGATAAATCAATTACCAAAATGCATACTGCTTACAAATACTCAATGAACAGCAAATCTATCAGTTAAAACGGGCAGTTAAACCTCTCTAATTCAATTGTGTTTATGTAAATGCATTTACAACTGCAACTAATCAATCTATTCAGATGAATTCATTTTAAGCATAACTATCTGGTTTCATGAATTATCTATGGCAGATGAATGCATGTCTGTAGCAATAGTTATTGTCTATAATGATTAGTTCATTAGAACAGTTTTTAAGGGGAGTCATCCTTTAACGCCGATTTACAGGATCCAGCTTTTAGGTGGAATAATTTACTGCTTCTCTTTGTCTTATGCAACAGTAAACTAAATCTTTGCTTTTACTATAGTTGATTGGTCATAGCAAATTATGAATTGGTCAATAAGCCTCTTGGAAATTGTGAAGGGCCTTTTCTAAAGCATTTTATAGATCAAATGATTAATCAAGAAAATATCTGTAGAATGACTCAATAATCAAATTAATAGTTGCAGCTACATTTTCTTTCAGTGGACAATTGCGTAAAATCTCCATAGATTATTTTGTCCAGTGTACAATTAATCAACATATTCTCGATCAAAAATGTTTAATTTACACACCCCATCAGGGGCATAACAATACAGTGTGTTAGTCCTTAGGACCAAAGTTAAGTTGTGTTGGGGTTAAAATAACAAACACGGACTAACACAGAACGACAAAACAACACATTCCCTGGGTTGTTAAACTATCTCCTGTTGCCACCTCTGTTTTTTACATTCTTGTGTGTGTGTGTGTGCACAGGCATGCATGTGTTTGTGCGTGCACGCACATGTAGTGTGCTGCTGAGCAACCACTCACAACAGGACACAAAACACTTTTATACAATACATTGGTATTGGTTTTGAGAATGCGAGTGACTGAGTGTATCATTACACCCCTAAAGTCCAAATCCATGTGTGAGTCAGGAAGAAAAGCCAGCTCAGCCCAACCTTATATGCACATGGTTAGTAATCAAGGATAAGAAGCTGTTGTGTAAGTGAACCAGCAGGTCACAGTATTTAACAGACATGATGAAAAACTGATTTCCCATAAACAGCAGTGGACTATAACACCAGCTAATACCACACAGCTACAATTTTTTATGCAGGAATTTTATGGAAGTATGTCAAGCTGTTAACATAGCATCAAACACCACCAATGAAGTAGCCTGTGCCAAAACCTCAGGGACGAATCATTTTCCCCCATTATTCTGTAGTGTTGTTTGATTGCCCTGATTTTTTTTTTTTTTTATTTCAGGTTATTTTCAAATGATCCTATAATCGTTGTTTAGAGAAGTTAAACAGAGAAGGTGAAGCTGATAAACCTGTATCTTAAGATCAATACAACGATTCATCCAGCATATGTCAGTCCAAAGGTGAATTAAGATAACTCAAGATTTTGGTAATGCTTTCATTTTTGTGTCACTGTCAGCATTGTCTGTTCTTGGAAATTTAAAGTCTATTTTTTTTTTTAACCCATAAAATATTTTGTTAAATACATTATTGTTATTGCCATAAGCTGAAAAAACCTCATTCAAGTGAAAAGAAACATCTTCTAGAGCACTTTAACAAACTTAATTATCAAATCTTCCTTTGAACACTTACACTTCCAGCTGCAGTAATTATCTTTTTTAGCAAGGTAATTAATTACTGTTCATTTTTTTGGTAATTTATACTTTTTAAATGCTAAATGATGCTAAATGATGTCAACACAATTCTTGAGCATTATTGAGTGCTCACTTACACTCAAACTAAAACTCTAGTGCCACCCTCAGGCCAAAGTTGATATCACTTTTTAAACTACAAGTAAGGAACATTTTACTTGTAGCCTATAAACAGACTATTAAATTTAAATCTTAATAATCTCAAACACAACTCTGGCTACTGGAATATAATTATGTTCTATTTTCAATCTCTTCACAAGAAACCATTATTTTACCTTTGTTTGTTGTTTTATTTTGTGTTGTTATGTAATGATCATCCTGATCCGTGGCTAAACCTTGATAAAGTCAACTTCTGTTGAATGATGTAAGATTTCTGGCAACGCTGCCTTGCTTTCAAGATGTTATAAACACATATTCCAAATTCCAACGGTGCTACACCATGAAATGGTGGCTCTAATTTACACCATCTGTCTCATTTATTCAACTTTAACCAATCGCACTGAAGCTTTTAAAAGTCGTGTTAGCAAAGTCGATGCACAGTATATTTCTCAGATTGCACTTTTGACTGTGTCGGCAACAAATCATCGGCACTTATCTTTTAAGTGTTTCTTGAATATTCACAATTTATTAGGAAAAAAAAAATGAAGGCAGTGTAGAAAACCTCAATCTGGAGGGTCAATCTGAGGGGATGTATTTTGCACCCTCCCTTACACAACTGGGTCAAAAGTACTCTTTCGCCTTAACACAAAAACACAAAGCACAACCAAGTCTTAATCTCTAGGATGCTAGGAACTTGTCCACTAGCAACTAAAAGCACGCATTTCCACTACAGTAATGTTAAAGGCCCCATCAGACTGGAAAGTGACAACTGCCGCAAAGTCATCTCATCACAATCTCACAATTGCAAAAACAAAGGTCTTATCAGGTAGCAAACAGCAAAACTTCAGTGGCAGCAAATACAAAAACTAACTCTTCCCTGAGGCACTGGCATGCTGTTTCCAGGTTGTCACTGAAATTAACTTTCCACTTCCCAATCTGAAGGGCCTTAAAGTGCCACCAGAGAGGTGCAACTGAGAAGTATGCAAATAAGGTGATAAGGAATGAACAAGGCCTATTTTTGCACAGCACATTCACCTGTAGAGGAATTGTTGTCGATGATGCTCTGAACAAAAGCCTAGGATCTAATTACATTACACTGAGAGCACAAAAGGTTTTACGCATTTCCCTGTGAAAACATCTTGAAAAAGGAATGATTCTGTCTATCAGTGTGTTACCGGTGTTCAGTTCAAGAACAGCACTGTAAACGCTCTTAAAAAGAGAAAAGAGAAGAAACACATACTGGCAGTTGTGTTGCTGGGGTCAGAGAAATCAGAATATACAATTTGAGTTAAGTTTAGAGAACAGATCTATAAGCTCAAAGCTCAAACTCAGAGCTCAAAGAAAGACTTATGTGGTCAACTCAGTGCACTGCAAGATGATGCTGCATTTCATTGCACACAGCCTTACATTGTTCATTGTCTGGCTGAACATTTGGCTTCAAAATCTGTAATAGGCCTACATGCAGGGGTAGCAGTAAACTTAAGATATTTAAATTCTGAGTGGAGTCCAGCGAGCTCAGTGCATAGATAAATAATAAGTTGGAATAGATTTTAATGCCGCAACATTTCTTTAGTGCAGGTCAAAGGTATGCTCAAATCCACAGAAAGCAGAGCATGCTCTGCTCTTTCTACAAATGCGTCATAAAACTCACTAACCTGCTACTTGTTACGTGTAAGACATGAGCTTCCCTTTTATGTTTTACTCATGAGTTCAGACGCCGTGTGGTTTCTGGACTTTTATTCAGGCATTTGAACGTTGGTACTGGCTCATAATTCAACAATCCCTCAAAATGGTTGGAAAATGAAGCCAGCTGGCCAGCAAACCCTTCCAACAAGCATCTGCTTTGTGAAGCTTTTCTGTTCGTGTTGTTTGCTGTCAAGTGTTGTGAAGGTGGGGGAATACGTTTGTGATGTGTAGGCCAAAATCTATAATGCTAGGTTCATTGCATTTGAGGAAAGGCAGAGCTGTGCTTGCGCTTTCTCCATTTATATCCCAGCTGTGACTCTTATGCACTGGACAATCAAGTGGGTGGGTGAGGGGTGGCAGCCTCACCCAGCAAATCAAACCCTCAGCATTCAAAAAAAGAGCAAAGAGGTCACTGGAACCCTGAGCTGTGGGTTGGAAAGGTTGAAAGATACTGTTACTATTTATAGTGCATAAATATTATTGACTGGAAAAGAGGTTTATAGATTTACAAATCACTTCCAGGGGGGGACTACAAACCTAACTGGACAGAAGGGGACCAGGGTCAGTGAGGTGGGAGCACCTCTTATAGGCATTCCCTTCGGATCCAACATGAGAGGAGAGTTTGAATTTGCCATTTGTCAAAGACTAATTTACACCGAAGATCCATCACCAGGGCAAACCTCGGCCTCCCCGTGTTTCTGTCGTGTGCCTCCCCTGCTCAGAAGCAGCGTTAACTGGGGTTGATTTAGATTGGGAGGCACATAAGAGGCAGTTATCTTATTTCTTAGATTTTTAAAAGCGAGTCCGCCACTGAGCAGCTAGCCGCGGTGAATGAAGCTAACTCAGCTCCGGTTCCCAAGTGACAGTTAAATGAGAGACAATGATTTGATAGCATGCTCTCACACAGAGCCGCAGAGAAACAGAAAGAGAGAGTTTTATTTCAGTATTTTTAACCAAGCCAGACTATACTTACAGTCAAGGAAGCACATTTCCTTCAGCCAACTGCCAAGTTAGAGTAAGCTAATGTCGCTCCTGCCGACACTTTGTCAGAGCAGTGACAGCCGACATATGCCCTGACCCGGGGAAACATCTCCGCTCCGACCGGCCAACTAACGCGTCAAAACGCACCGCCTTTTGCATTAAAACCTTCTTCTGCAGCTTTCTTATCAAACGGCAGACTGCAATCACTCAGCAAAGCGAACTGGACTTACCAGTGAACTCGGATCCGCAGGTTACAAGGTGTTAAATAAAAAAAAAAAAGAGAGAGAGAGAGAGAGAGAGAGAGAGAGAAGCCTTTTTCCGGCTGAGTCACCCCACCCTCAAACGCCCATTCTCGCTACGCGTTGAGCCAAGAGCGGAGAGCTGATTGGACAGCGCTTCAACGGAGAGGCAATTTATTGGCTCACTGTTGACATCTGTCGCAAAGTTGACCAATCACGTGTTGATGCGTTGATCATTTAACACTAAAGACAACTTTCCGGCTCGCACGGTGTAATTTCACTTTTCTTTACAACAAATCTCAGAAGATTTTCCTAAATTTAAATACTAACCGTGTAGAAGCGTTTAAGCCTGTAAGTTCCATCATCAACACTTACTGCTACTACTGAGGTACTTGTATTAATATGTGGAGATCTCAACCCCAACTGACTGGATAATGTTTTCTTTTTTGTTTTTAGATTTTATATTTTTATTTTTATTTTGATGAGCTCCTGGCTAGGTGAATTCCCTCTTGCAGATGAATAAAGTTAGATCTATCTATATATCTACTCCTACTACTACTACTACTACTACTACTAATAATAATAATAATAATAAAGTTCTCTGCCCATATTTCCATATGTTATATGATTCGGTGATTAGACAGCTTTAATATGTAGACAGTATTTTGTTGTGTTGTTCGTTTAGGCTTGATTTTTGTTGTTTTTATTATTGTTTTAGATTTTATTCACTGTATGAAAATTACTGAATTAATGAAAAAAATATTTTTGTTGTTGTTGGGGTTTTTTTGTTTTTGTTTTTTGTTTTCTTTGTTTTTTTTTTGGGGGGGGGGGGGTAGTGGAGCATCACCTTTGATGATGTCACTGTGAGTTCTTGTGGAATACTAGGAGTATAAGTATAAGTATATACATTTACATACTAACAATTAATTGACAGTAATGATTACCTTTTTCAAAAAAGAGATTATCATTAATATTATGTGTATACTGGCAGGGTAACAGTGAACTCTTGCATTCTTGTGGCAAAGCTGTCATTAGTTTAAAAGGCCTTACTGAAGAATACTCTACTTTGTTAACCAGCCAAATATAATCCAATACAAACTGTTTTTTGATTTTTTTTTTTTTTGGACAAAAGTAAATAGTCTGTTCAAAATTTGCCTCTCTGATTAAGGAAGCCTGACATTCAGCCACTTACAAAACTGCATTCCTCCTCTTTTAACACCAGGGTGCAGTCATGCGCTTGATAAACGACAAGAGATGAGGCTTGCTCTATAATTCATCACTCTTGGAGGAGCTTGCTAACAATGCTGAGTAGACACAATGTTGACCAGGTACTGAATCTGCCATGGGAGGATTTCATGTTTTCTTTTTAAGGTTATTGTGTAAAGATCCATGGATGGTGTGGGTCAGTTTAATATTGCCTTTAAGTGTTGAAAGGACAGAGCTGTGTTGATCTAAAAAGTAAATAATAGCAATAATGCAGTTAATTCATATGCTGCTAATACTGCCTTGGCCTGAGAGCAAAATTCTCCTTCCTAATATCCACATGACTGAGATTCAGTGCTGGATGGCTGCTTTTATGTTACCTCAGATGGTGGGTCTATGTGATGAATTATAGACAATAGGTTGAGGGCAGCCAACAGTGCATTTATGACAGATAATAAATGTGCACTGCCAAACCCAGCCAATTGAAGTGTGCCGTTCTGGAATGGAAAAAGAAAGAGAAAAGAAGTTCATAGGCAAAAATTGTGATATTGTGTCAACACTTTATTATGCATCACCACCATGCAAAATCACTGCTATGAACTTGCTCAAAAATCAAACTAGATATATTTCACACATTTATGATTTTAGATTGGCTCACCACTTCTCTTAGAGTGACTGAGTGAAGTTTCACGCCCACTCAGAAAATGTATCAAGACTGTGTATCTTGGTGTGCAAGTCATATACAGATTTGTGTGAGAGCATTGATGCTAACAAATGAAACAATGGCAAATGATCTGTGATCGAACCTTAATTCATAAACCATTGAGGGTAAACACAATTTGTTCAATGCCCTCACCAATTTAAACCTTGAATTTGAGTAATTTGGAAATGTAACACCTTTTTCATTGTGTTTTAAAACACATTCATCGCATCTGTACCTTATATTTTATCCATCATTTATATGTAGACAGTGTATGTATTTTCAGACCAAATCTCTCCACAGACAAAATTACTTCCAAGCATCAGATTCAATGAGTTTAAACTCATTTTTTCCAGTGAAGACAACTAACATTGCTGCTGAACAGGTGTATTGTGTTGTTAGCTACATGCTGCATTGACAGGTTGAACACCTTTAGGGGTCATCCAATCAGCTAAGGCAGTGTGCATTATTAGAACTAATGTTTCAATAACACAAACTTATCTGATCAATAGCAGTCAGCCTGCTCCAAAAGCAAGTCAAAAAAACAATACAAAAGCCACTTGACAGCAACAGTAAGAAATCTATGGAATAGTGATAAAATCTGTTCGTAGTAACCAGGCCAGAGTCATACATTTACAAAAACATTGCAAATTTTGTCATCTACAACTTCACCTCCAATGTAATTTCAGGTTCACAACATAAATCAGATGACAAACAAAACCTGATTCACTGCATTCAGAAACGTGACAATTTGAAGGGATCAAGTTTGCCACCCTGTACAAACAGAATAGTTTGTACAGTATTTTGTACTTTTGTTAGATAACTCATAGAAAAAGGATAAAAATTAAGAAAAAAATTCCCAAAATCATGTAGTTTTTATGGCACCTGTGGTATAATAGACAGCTCAGTAATTAATCTCTTTACATCAGCTCACAGTATTACCTTAAATATGTGGTTGGTTAAAAATATATATCTTTACATAAACGTATTCTATGGTTGGATTTAGCTTTTCAGTTTTTTGTTTGTTTGTTTGTGTATCTTCATATCCTCAGTGCTCTGTATGTTGGCCCAGAGTTGTCCCATCCAGTGTCCCCTACTATTTTCATATTGCTTACCTGTGAAAACACAAAATGAATTATTAGTGCCCAACATTAGCTAAAGAAAAAGAAAAGAAAGACACAGTTTGCTTACATGGGTAGTAATCCATGATCAGATCATACCAATGGTGTTTTAGAAAACTTACCAGTCATGGTCACTGCTGAAGAGTCACCTGCACCACAACAGCACATACAGCAGGTTAGAATTAGAATTTAAGGAGAAAGATTTAATTGCTGAAGACGCACAATATGCAACATGCTTTCTTTGACTTCACTGAAGTGTTGGAAAGCTGGAACTCACCATGCAGGTTTTGTCTGGCTCCTGTCTGTGCTTCATTAGCTCTTCCAACTTGAGCTCGTCCTCCAGCTGCTGCTCCAGG
This sequence comes from Echeneis naucrates, assembly GCF_900963305.1. Lineage (NCBI taxonomy): Eukaryota > Metazoa > Chordata > Actinopteri > Carangiformes > Echeneidae > Echeneis > Echeneis naucrates. The sequence continues at coordinate 13,927,839 of NC_042527.1, read as the reverse complement.
TCGTTTTCAAAGCACTCCTCCTCTGCAGCACTGACGCTCCTATGACAGATGACGTGAAGTGGAAGGTGGAAACAAAACGTATTGTTTTAATAGAAATCTCATGCAACATCAATAAAGAATGCCTTTTCTTTTTCTTTTTTTTTACACAGTGGAAAGGTGGAGATGAAGAACGGTATTTGAATAAGAGGGGTGGTGATTTCACCACCGATTGACCTTATGAAGGTGAAATCAGCAGTATATGATGGCAGGTTCCCACTCAAGAACCTTTATGTATTCCTGACCAATATATGTATAGGCTCTCCCCTAAAATAACACAAAAGCTATTCATATTATGCAGGTTGTACTGATTGTTTGTGATATATGATACAGTATCGAACAAATACCTTGATTTATAAGTGATGAAGGGATCTGAAGAGGTTGTAGCTGAGAGGTCACCACGTCCAAAGTCTGAATCCACAGTGCTCTCAGTCTCACTTCCACCTTCTGTGGAAAAAAGAAATAAATATATTTAGTGAAATTTTAAAAATACAGTTATGTGATTTATTTATTTTTTTGGATTCATTTTTACCTGAGTTGAGTTCCTTAACCAATGACGACATTGTGTTGGTGATGGAGTCAGCAGCAATGAGCAGGTCATTTCTCAGATTTCTCCTTGGACCTTTAAAAACAGACCAGGTTTGAAATGTGATTACACCCAGGTTCCAGTCATACTTTGAACAGTACTGCTGTACCCAAATGAGCGCTAATGTATACACGTGTTACCCTGAGCGAAGGCCTCCTGAACATCCCCTCCCACGCCCATGAGCGAGTCCTGAGGTGTGTGAGTTGGAGTCGTGCCAGCTGAGTCTGAGTGGATTGGTGTAGGGATTGGCCGGCTGATGGTGTGGCTGGGGGAAGAGCGTGGAGAGCCAGGACCCTGAGTCTGCAGCACATTACACACAGTTTAAGTCCTGTGTCTCTACAACTGTATTTTTCAAAAAAGAAAACAATGTTGAGTCGAAAATACCCTGATTAAAAACCATTTCATTATAGCAAAAGTAATGGTCCAGCAAGCTCAGGTCGTAAATCACAGCAAATAAACCTCATTTAAAGCCTAAAATCATGTGTAAAACTCACTTTCATACACTTCTTTTTATCTGTATGACTGCTTTGTGTTTACAAAAGTGCATAGACTACATGCATGCTTGGAACAGTTTTTGAGTGAACACAGCACTTTTCATATACTCAACATGCTGTTAAAGCAGATGTTTCTCCTTAAAAACCATTCCAATAACTCCCACAAACCAAACCGCAAGCTGTTTTGTAATATATTTCCAAAGTTTCAGACAGACTGAAGAATTGCGTTCAATTCAATGCTTTCGTTTTAAAGAAAAAGCTAAAGCTTTTCTACAAAAAGGTTTGCTCAACAATATCTAAGTATTTGTTTCAAACATGCATCCGAGTTTCAGACTCCTTTTGCCTCTCAGTTGTCACAATTTGCTTCTGTTCCTCTTCCAGCTGAAACACAATATTTTATGGCTCATGAAACAATAACCACATCACATTGAGTATATCCTCCAGGATGTGAAGCGGGTGGCTTCATCATGCAAGTTTAATGGATTAAGCTCTTTTTAAAATAATTAGATTGATATCCTACTCACTTAAACCAGTGCAGTAAGTTGTTTAAGTAGGCTTGCAGTCAACATTGAATCACTATCCTGGCTAGAGAGGGTGGGCATGCTCCCTTGTGAGGTTTGATTAAGTTAAATCCCAAACTCAGCATCCAGTGGTAACTTTTATCCAACAACAGCAATCCATGACATGGCAAAAAATGCAGGATGGGGGCCAATAAAATGATGAACAGGGTTTGAAGCATGCTACACAAAACTAAACAGTGAACTTTGTTTGACGCTGCCCGGTGCTCTTTAATTAAATGTATGGATTCACTGTGCCTCATGTTTCTAAGGTAAAAAAAGAAAAAAAGATATACTGGGCTCTTTACATTCCAATGCCATTTCACGTTTATTTTGGGTAGATGCTCACATGTATTCTCTGCTGTAAAAAAAAAAAAAAAAAAGCAGCATTAGCATTACATTGGTTGGCGTCATCAGCCACATCTGGGAAAGATTGTAATACAAGGGAAATTCATCATCTGGCCATATTGCTTACCATCTGCATCAATATAAGAAGCAGTGCATGTTCATGTAGTATTATATAAACATGCAAACCTAAACTGTAACGAAAAATGTAAAAGCAAAAAAAAAAAAAAAGGTACAATAACCTTACTGCTCCTCGCAGCAGACGCTGGAGTGTGTCTTCATAAAGGCGTCTTTATGTGACGACCGTGCAGTGAAAGAGATTAAAGACATGTCTGTGGTACCTTGAGAAGCATCATTAGCTGCTCCAGCTGCACCATGAGCTCCCTGCGACTCTCCTGCAGAGTAGACATTCTTTGTTCAAGCTCGTCTTTGCGTTGCCTAACAGAAGAAACAAGTTGTACAGAGTGATGATACCACAATGTTGTGTAAATGGAAAAAACAAGAGCAAAGAAGCATTATGTGTATCTGCACTCGCTAGCATATTCTTTGTAAAAGTGCAAGCAATTACAGAATGCAAGTTCTATTGGTGTAAGATGAACTGGTAATTATGGGATGGGCGCAGGTAGGAGAGTCACCTGAGAAGTCGCAGCTCTGCCAGCAGAGTTGGGTTCTGCTGACCCCTGTCAGGAGGCGGCTGGGAGGCCTCCTCATGCTGAAGGCGCAGCCGCTGGATTTCCTGCAGGATTTCTCTGTGAAAGACATTTTCAAGCAGGTAGAAGACAAAATGAGTGCCTACTTCTGATGGCAACAGAAAGGTGTCACAGAGGGAGTTTTCTCTAACCTGTTTTTGCTCTCGAGCTCAGCAATGAGCTGCCTCTGCTGTTTGTTGGCATCCAGAGAGCAGGGGAGGTCTGTGGGGACCCTCTGCTGTTGGGCCTGTTAATGAAACCAAGCAAGAAACATCACATGACCTGACTTTACTGCTGGATGATGTCATCCACTAGCTTATCTCATATGTCGCCGGGTAACAAAATGGCTATGTCACTAGATATATATCGAGACCTGATCACAGCATAAGTCAGATTAGAAATTATCACCCACTTTAAGTCCATTCTTCATGTTAGCAGTAAAACACGATGAGACAGGTAGAGAAGCTTTTTTCATTTAAGGACAGATTTTTGGCACTATATATATATATATGTATGTATATATATCTCACCGCAGCATCAGCAGCCAGTCTAGCAGCATAGCGGGCGATGAGACTGTGCTCTTCATCCTGATGGTTACTGCTCTCCAGCAAACTGCTCAAGAGGAAAATAGAGATGGGAGTCACAACATGACACACTTAATAATACTCAGCTAGAGAGAAATAAAATATGCAGGGAAAAAAAAACAAGCAAAAATCGACCAAAGTTTATTTTGTCCAAGAGTCTGATTAATCAGAAAGGCCCCATAAGTTTCACCCTGACAGTAGAGGCCCCTGTAATCATGCTGAGCTACTCATGTGAAACTACAAAAGCAGGAGCAAAGTTGAGTTATTATATATAAGTGGAGGTGAAGTATTCATTTGCTATGTATTTAAGGCCGGAGGGATTACACAGGTTATCTATGTGCACCCCCACATACAGTAAAGGCACTCAAATGCACTCACACATGAAGATATATGGGAGTGTTTGCAGAGCTGCAACTATAGTACATGTAGCCAAAATGATAGATGGTAATAGAGCATATTAGTGCACACACACAGACACACACAAAAAAAACAACACCATGTTGAAGTAAGGAACACCAAGGGAATAAGCAGGGATGGAGAGGGAATAACCAGGATTACCAGTCACACATAGCATCCATTGGATCAAACAGAGTTTGTGTTAAAAGCAGATGGTCACATCTGAAGAAAACAGCAGCTAAAACTGTTTAAACTACTTGGTATAAAGTAACTAATCTGCAGAAAGCATGTATAGAAGCAATACAGAATAATTTCGTACAAATAAGAGAATACTTGCTCTTTTCTCTTTCGCACATTGAGGTCAAGGGTAACCACGTGTACATTACATGATTGGAAGAAGTGCCAGAGGTCATGTAAACTTATGTGTACATGTATACTCGAAAATATGAAACTCTTCTGTTGTGTCATCTTGGATTCAAATCAGTCACAAAGACAAATTGCTAATGAAAGGTAACAAAAGGTTGATGTAGGTAACAGAAGCTGAGGGGACTAGTCTGACAGCAAGCAGCGCGAGGGCTGTAAATTCAGGCTAAGGCTAGATTAAGGGGAGGGTTGCGGGGTGGCAAATCAGAGGAGCACATAGTTTCCACTGGTGTTTGGCAAACACAGCAGCACACCAACTAACCATGTTTTGGGGATATTTTGGAGCAGATTCACATAGAGGCCAATGAGAACATGTTCGTCAGCAAGTCTATCAGCAACATCGAGGTTGTAGTTCAACCTGGAACAGTGCAGGGTTTCACAAGACATAAAACATAACATTACACAGGTGACAACTGAGGCACAAAAGATGAGAGAAAGATGGGAGGGAAAAGGGGAGATAAAAAAAAAAGAAAGAAAGAAAACCTAGAGTGGCTGAAAAGCAGCCATTCATGGGTGACTAGAGAGAAACAAGGCTATATTATGTTTGGGAGAGACACCACTGATGAAGTCTGGGAGCACGATAGAGGACATGCCCAGTGACACATCAGCTTCATGCACTGTATACAGGCACCCATCAATCACTCAGGGCTCTGTCATTAAAACTATTGAGAGACATTATTCATAGTAAGTCAAACATTCAGTCTCCATTATATGTCAAGCATGTACAGTCTTTACAGATGTGGCTTCTATAGCTCTGGAGGTATTTCCACCTGTGTCACACAAACCCCTCTAATGTAGCGACTACGCCAACTGCCATCACGAAGGATCACAGCAGAGTTGATTAGTGTTAGCCACAGAAAAAGACCTTCTCAAACTGTTGATAATTATGTTCATTTGCTGGCATCAGCTTCCCCTGTCAGATTACACTCATTATATTTATTTATTTATTTTTTACATTTTGCTGTCACAAGTCCTCCACCTTCATCAGAGTACAAAAACCAACTATCTGGAGTGCCAGTCAACCTCCAGACGGCAAGTCTCCTGAAGCCTTCTGTATTATACAGTTTCTCAGCCTGTGCAAACTGCAGCTGCAATATCAGAAACTCTGACATGCATAACCTATAGAACACCATTCACTCATCACATCGTCTCTTTGTTATGAAAGGGAGCAGCATTCCTTAGAGAAACACTTTTTTTCCCATCAGATGCAGGTGCAGAGGAGTTGAAATACTTTTTTTTTTCTTCTTTTAAACAGGAAAAATCAATTGTATCTTCTCAAATGCAGCATAAAACTCCCATTTCATTTCAACAGCTATAAATTTTCATATACGTCATAAACAATGAGCTTGGGGATTAATACTATATAAATGCTGTAATATCAACAAAGAAGAGATGAAAGGTAAGATTCAAATCAGATTATCTTAGAAACTGGCACTTAGAATTTCCCATTCCTCTGTGATTGAAAAGATTGTAATAGACACTCAAACTAACGGCCAATGATCTTTATGCCGCATGCTTTAGCTAGTGTTTTTGAAATAGCCTCCTGAGTACGACAATGTAAACCCTTCTATAAGAAATCTGCCTTGCTAATGGCTTCCTCAGGATGAAGCAGACTAGTTTATGCCCAATGATTATTATCTATATTAGTTCACACATGCATTTCACCTACAAAAGCACTCTCATATGCACACCTGCGTCACTTACCCTCTCCCTTTCAACAGATGCGGAGCAGCCGCAGTCAAGGGCTTTCTTTGCTCAACATCATCATTCTTGCTGTAAGGCAAGCCATTTCCATTCAGCAGAAGAAACCACAAACAAATGGCGATACTCAAATGTAGGAAAGAAAATAAAGACAGCATGGTCTACAGGGGGGCGATGGAGCCTTCAGGGAGGATGGGCAAACTGAAAAGATCTATTGGTCAATCAAGGGCATCCATTGTTGCTGCCGTTGTACTCACTTTTTGGTGGAGTAAGGGTTCCCTGATGTAGGCATGGAGTGGGAGAGTGAGTAGTCATTGGTGATGCTCACTGGTCTTGGTGGCCTGGGGAGCAAAACAATATTAGCTTTTTAAATATTATCAAAATAAGTCATCCAAGTTCGGCTTTTCTTTTGTCTTGCTTTCATTGCTGTGCATTTCTAGTCAAATCCTTGCGATGTTAGTGGATATTTTTAGTTACGCAGGATGTGGTCAACAATGGAAACATGCAGTGAATGAAGAATCAAACCGATGAATCAACAAATACAGCAAAGTGCTCAAATTGAAACCAATGATAGATACTGACAGGACACTAGAAGGAATGGCACTACAATAAGCACAGTAAGTCCAGAGAAATAAATCTACCAAAGTGGACAAAAAACATGTTTTGTCGTGTGTTATAGAATCAAAACAAACTCACCATGTGTCTCTTTTTTGTTAGGAAATAAAGAAAAGGGAAGGGAATTAAAATATTTGATTACAAATCATCTCAATAGTTCAAATCTTTTATATGTAACATACAAGAAACAGGAAATTACCATTTTTCTGTAGATTTACTAAAACTGTTGAAATTGTCAAGAGCCAGATTGATATAAAACGCCACTGTTCCTGTTTATCTGTGTCAACATATACTGCGTCTCAAATGGAAATTGCAGTATAGAAATGCCAAATATGTGTTTACAGTAATATGCACATTGTTTTTGAAAGCATGAAGGGTGTACCGCAGAGTGCACTGACACTTAAGTACATATCATGGTCACAATTTCAGATAGCACCTAGTATTGAATCCTTATCTAGAAATATATATACAAATATAGGCAGCCAATAGTTGTATTGACTACTGACCTCAGCATTGACCTAAAATGTCCAGTATCTGTCTGCCAGAAAGCTAACAGCTGAATTCTCCTGGCTGTTTAAGAGCTGCAAAATACTGTAGCTATTAATAGAAGACCATAAACGTTCAGTCTAAAGGTAAATAATGTTTTAAAGTGGAAGGAATAAGCAAGCCATTTCAGAAGTGGCTTTTTCTTGAAATGCCCAATTTGACCTTTAATGTACAGCAACAGAGTGGCTGTGTAGCCTTTTGTTTCATTATTAATAAGAAAACACACATCATCAGTCAAGTCAAGGAAAAGGTTGCAGCACCACTGCAGATTACAATCATTCCCAAGGCTATAATTAAGCCTCATTGATCAGTGGACCCAAGACTTCAGACTTAGAGGCAGCTACAGGATAAATATCAGCTCTATGTTGATATCAAGTATTTTAAAATCTGAACTGCAAACCAGAGGCCCTGAAAATAATGCAACTATCTGACAGCAGGGGCTGATTGAGCTGTTTCTGTATCATGAGGAGAAAGGAAAGAAGATTAACTTACACAATATGAGCCAGGCTGAGAGGTTTCTCTGGCATTTCGAGAAACATGGGGTGAAGAGGCTCTCTGCTTGACGCACAGCTCAGTGACTTACTGAGTGCATGGGATAACTTCTTAGCAGGGGATTTCTGGGGGGAGGGGGACAGAAAGGTAAGGTGCAGATTCTGTAGACATGGGGCTGCTTCATTTTTTTCTTCACACATGGAATCATGGCTGTAATGCTGTCACCTGCATTTAACATTTTGCATCTTTGCATAGCTGTGAAGCAGAGCAAAAATAGCCACGACGACTGGTCCAGTGCAGACACACCTCCCTCAGCCCGCCCCACCTCCTCCCCTCTCCTTCCCTTACCCATGACGTATACTCCTTCATTTGGTGCTGGTTGCTATGGGAACCACTGGCATGCCCCCTCCAGAAGCAGTCCTGACAGAGCTGGTAATTATGACATTGCTGGCAGCGGTAGCGGAAGCCCATCATACTCTCAGTATGGCAATAGGAGCACTCGACCGGGTGAAAGACTGCAGGGAGGAGAGGAGGGGTCAGACACACAAACATAAACAGGCACGTGCACACACACACAGATGCACAAACGCAAGCTCGCAAACAGATATGATTGTAAACCCAGATATTTTGCACATTGCACAAAGTACAGGATTCATTTCCATTAATTTTAGGACAGATGTGCTGGGAGACTGAGCCTGTTTTCATGCCAACAACCTTTTGATTCCAAACAAACACAATCCAGCGCGCAGCAGTGTCAGACTGAATAGGTGTGTGCTACAGTCAGCTCACATGAAGTTGGCTTGTGATGATGAGTGCAAATATGCATTCATGCACTTGCACACAGGGTGCAAAGTCCCTATGGGTCATCTTCACAGAGCGCCCGTGTGTGTGTGTGTGTGTGAGTGCTTGACTGACTCTGTTTGTGGTGACTCAAGATTATGATTCAAAGCTGAACGTCAAATCCTCCCCTACTCTGTTAGCCTTTCCTTGTTTACAGATGTTCTGTGTGGTCTCGTACCGTTTTCAACATTGGCGAGTCGATGCATGAGTGGCAACCACACCAGACACTGAGGGGGCGGGTCTGACATCAACATATCGAGGAATGTGTTGAGGGAGACCTTTTTCTGTTGATGTTCAGCACAGTGGGGAGAATGAGATTCACCGAAAGTGTCAATGCTAAAAAAAAAAAAAAAAATCCACGATTACACTCTGTGGTTAAAATTCCCTCACCTGCTGCGCAAAACAGGCTCTTGCAGCTTGTTCTGTGTAACCAAAGGAAGGTCCCTCAAAAACCGCCATTGGTAATTTGAGAACCTCCTTCAGAAATTGATCAAACTGCGAGTACACCATTATTCCAGCAGAATCTGATATCTGTGAAAAAATATCTGGGAACAATAAAGAGAGACATCACATAAATTAATCAAGCTAATTGTCAGTTCCCACCACAGTAATTGTGGCATTACACAATATAATTATCCCACATGGTGAAAAACAAATCGGAGTTTTCACAACATAGCCCTCCTTTTTTCTTTCATGAACTATTGTTACTGCGCCCACAGATTTTAGTTGATTATGTAATAAACCCTATGCTTCAGATAATGAATAATGACTTTTCCATTATATGAAGCAGCACTGCACTGCAATAGTCTGAGCAGAAAGAGACACAGAAAATGCAACAACTAATACGTTTGTATTATAAATTCCAAAGCAGTGCATTACTTTAACCAGGAACTGTACAGAACCTTTCGGGGAGAATTAGCTGATTTATTGCATTGGGTTTTTCTTTCATTTTTCAGAATTAAACAGAAAATGTGGATTTGTTGCATTGCTTACATCTTAATTTATCCAGAATTTTCCCACCACAGATGGTTGCTAGGGCCATCTTCACAACAAGGACAGATATCTTGCCTTGGCCCTCCCTGAAATACAAATACATTTTCCATTATGGACATGTATTCTTTTACATGGAGTTGTAAAGTCTTGTGTGGTGTTGCAGGGCACTGGCTTTGATGATCATCAAAAGCACAAGCACGTTGAGACAATATTACAGTCAATACTCTAGATTTTCACCCAATTTTGGCACATTACGTGTCACATTATGCCAAAACGTCAGAAGTGAGAATACACTACAAGCCACTGACTGTCATGTGACGGGTTACTCACGGGTCATAGGCAGCTAACAGAAAGTTGAGGAGAAGACTGATGGACTGGTCCACGTTGATCTGGTGGGTGGTGGGCATGCGTTTATTCAGCTGGTAAAAAATGGTGGACAGTACCATTTCTAGACGAGCCACAGAGAGCTCAGCATTGAGGTCCATGGTGTTGAGGCCATTTTCTCGAAAAGCCTCAATAACATTCCAAATATCAACCAAATGCACTGCAATTCAACATAAAACAGTATTTAAACATTTGTTTCAAAAATAAATATGAGCATAATGATGCAGTTAGAAGTCCATCTTACTCACAGTTGCATTTCTTTTGCACAAATCTGAGTTTACATGCCGTCCTGTATGTCGATAACCGTATTAAATCCAATTCTTGAGCCCCTGAGGAAAAATTGCTCATGAAACGATGTTCGAAATATCAATACAGTACATCATAGACAAAAATGAAGCGTTAGAGTGAAAGCATATGGAGGCCCAGAGCGGTCAATACATATATAAAAATCATCCAATAATTATATTAAATATAGTCTGAATACAAATAATAATAACATTAATCTAATTGTGAAATGTAATAATGTAATGTAACACATTTTTTTCCATCCTACTACCTTCTCACTATAATAGTGTATTGCAGGTCTTTTCACAATGCCTTTTTTAAATCACAATGTCATCTTTGATTGGCTGTTGATTGGATTTGTAGAAGCAGTGCCTTTGTTGTCTTGACTGACACACAACCTGTGTGTCCTTCTTCCATACTGAATACTAATTGTGTACAGTAGTATGTTTTTCTTTTTTCTTTTTTTAAATCAATACACTTTAGCCTTTAGCCACATCAATAACAATTACAAATATCACTGCCCATTAAACTTCATAAGCAAGACCTATTTTCCTTTTTCACAATGCTGTTCTAGCACTAGCATGATTTTTTCCAGCAGTGGGCAGGTCCTTCATTTACTTTGTGCAGTACTTTGTGATGTGTGTGTCTGGCCAAAGCACATTCTTAAAATGTGTGTTAGGTTATACTGGTATAGTATAGCACAGTGGTTTTCAAAGTGGGGCCGCCAGGGGGCGCTGGGGGGGCCTCAGGAAATTAGAGGGAAGACGAGGGAAAAAAGCAAATTTATTATGATTAAATATTATTATTTTTTAAAGCATCATTATATAATATCATTTATAATATTATAAATTATATGTTATTTGCCATGCTCATCTTGATTAAGGAAATCATTCTAAAAGTTGATGTTTCTTGACATATTTTGTCGGTGGGTTTGCAAAGGGCGTCCCTGGCGAGAAGCCAATGCTGTTTGGGGGGGCATGGCATGGAAAAGTTTGGGAACCCCTGGTATAGCATTTATTCACTTATCTCACATACGTCGAACCATCTTAAAATTAGATTGACTTTATAGAAGCAGAGTGGAAGACTTAAGTAAAAATATCAAGTGAAAACATGGCATTGTTAATTTTACAATTAGAAACTTATTGACTTAAGTGAAAAAGTGACTAAATATAAACTGTTGACGTGAAAAGGGGCACCATGAAATCCTTGGTAATAGAAGTGGGGCTTGTCACATTGATTGTTTTTCCCCTGCCAGCTTTTCTCTGGTGCTTTCTTTGCCTGTGGCCTGAGTGTGGTTCTCGAGTAGCATGGAGGTGTGGCCTGGTTTTAGCAGCTTGGCAGACGGCGCACCTGTATTCCATCTCCTCATCACCATCCCTCCTGCACTTAAGTGGCTTGCTGAATGAGTTCCTGTGCCAGATTTGACCCACGTGTGTTTTTTCTTGCTTGCTTATCACATTAGAGAGTTCAGCCACTACAGGAGAAGGTGTGGTTACACTCTCTTCCTCAACATATCTGATCTCCTGCCAAAAATGTTTGTGTTCTCTCTAGTTTTTCATATGGGTTACCTTTTGTTATGAACTTCCACCTATTGGGCATTGAATTGTTAGGCTGAGTGCCAATCAGCCAGTCTACATGACTCCCATTTTTGGTTTTGTGGCTTTTTTTCTGTTGTGGGACACTTTGTTTGTCATTTTAGCACTAGGACTGTGCTTTGTGCTGGGTTGGGTTATTTGTCAATAAACCGCTGTGGTATCGTTCCCAGTCTTGGGTTGCTTTGTCTCTGCTATCTTGGGTCTCAATCCCAAGGTGTAAACCATGATATAGTGTGCTGTTTTTTTGGTTTTTTTTCTTCATCTTTTAATCTTACCTGACCCTTAAATTAGATTATTGGGCCTAAATGTGTGCTTTCACATCGTGCCAACAGTGAGAGAGCATGAAGTCATCCTAGAGGTCTGTCTGTAAGAGTTTAAAATCAATCCAGCTGACGCTAGGGGAGACATTTGTCTTTGTGATATTTGCTTTAAATGAGCCTTAGAATGAGGAATTGGCCATTTTTATGGTCAATGTGTGTTTAAAAAAAAAAAAAAAAAAGTTCAACATATATCACACTGAGTTGTGGCCTGAGGCACTTACTCATCTCGACAAACAGTTGCCGTCTATCTGCCATGTTGTCACCACGCTGCCCGCAGTCTTCAGTCATTCTGTTCAGGAAGACAGAAAGTAATATCAGTTCTTCCTGCTTCAGTCTGTATAAATTACCATTAACTTTAGTCATCTGTCTGTTAAGGCCCATCGCAAAGCATTAGTGTGTCATTGTAGCTGCAATGCTAAACATACTTTTATATGATGTCCATCTGATATAATTAAACTTGCATTTGTATCTTACAATTTAATTAAATTATATAATACAGTTCAATCAATCAAAATATGACGTGTATAGAGAAGGTCACATACACACAATCATGCTGTGGGGCTGTAGCTACATGTCCCTTTTTTGCAGCTTTGAGCTGCTTTTCACTAATAAAAGTGTAAAAAGCAAGTAGTGACTGATGTTCTCCAAGGCCAGAACCTAACCAGTAAGGTGTGCATGCTAACAACTGCAGTTCATGATAAAGCAGGTAAACACAGCAATGAATGAAACCGTTACATTTTCACTCTTATTTCATTGGTTAACGAAAGGTTAAAATAAAGGACAACCCCGTTAAAAGTCACATCTGATGGACCAGATGGGGGGGGGCAGGGGGGGGCACAGGTCATTGTGCCCCAGGTCTCCACGGCAGGATAATTCGGCCCTGGTGGGGGGAGACTTCAGTAAGCAAAGGACAATTCTTCCAAAGGGGCAAAGCAGCAGAGAAAATGCTCACACCATGCCTCACTGCACACTGTCCGAGGCAATCTAATACACCTAGTCATGTGGTTTGTTGCCATGGCAGTAAAGATCCCAGCCACACTGTTCGTAAAAACATGCTGCTTGCCCCCCCAACAACAACACACACACTTCACGTCCTTGTGCAGACAAGCAAAGTTTTCAAAGTAAAGTTTTGTGTACCAGTGAATATCTTTTGAGATAACGTTCAGTGGAATGATAGCTGTGAGCCCAGTGGCACATCTTGGGCAAGTGGCTCCAAAACAGTTTTTCTACCAGACAGCCATTCAGGCATGATATTTCAAATTGCCCTGACAGTAATTGGTAGACTTAAATATTGTGCCTCAGAGAACCATGTTGCACAAATTAGAATTCACTTCATGTTAAAAAGCAAATAACCACTTTTTTTTTTTTTCTTTTGCTATCCACAAGCAGTTAATTATGGAGCCCAAGGAATCTTTGGAATCCAGTTCAAGAAGGGAAAGGTTTGGCTAATAAGCTATCCTTACAGAATCAAGCGGAGGATTTTATAAAATCGACTTACAGCACGGCAGTACTGTAATAGCTTCAACAGAAAAAAATGGAAATATCAAAGTATTAATGGCATATTATAATTCACATGAGAGTAAAACTTGGCTACATGCTTTGGTTTAGATGGAAGGTAGCATATGACAACCCTGTAATATCATGAATAATAAATTGATGTTTCATCAGTAAAGGAAATGCACCTACAATATTAAATAGCAGCTTCAGATGGATGCACAGCAATGTCAGGCTACTGCCCGCAGCTGGTAATCCAATGTCATCTTGAAAATAATGGCTATGCGAACCCATTCATCACTTACGTAGTGAGTGAATGAAAAGGTGCACAAATATACAATATTTTATAGATTAACGTTGATACACTTTCTGAGTCCCAGCTATGAGAGCTTCCGCAGTCTGTTTTCAGTCTCAGAAATAACTGAGATTGATACAATCTATCACAGGAACAGATATTAAACCAGCAGAGCCAACAGAAATTGTGCAATGGCGAAAAGAACATACCTCTTAAAAAAACCCATGCTTATATTCCTTTTCCTTTCTGGGGGTGGGGGCTGATATGTAACAAAGTCAAGTTCTCCTTCCAGAAACAATTGTCCACAACACAAACTCCTTTCTAACAAGCAAACACTACAACATAAACAGCCTCAATGGATGAGCCGAAGTGAAGACATCTGAAATTAGAAACTGTCAGTGACGATACAGCCTGTGCTGCCTCTATCTTTAACTACAAATGAGAAGGCTTGACATTCTTGTAAAGCTTTACTGGCCCTCTAGTTGCAGACCCCAAACCTCATTCCTGGCCTGTGCCCAGCAAATATTACTTCTTCTCTGTGGCACTGTCACTCTGGCAAAATTACAAAATAACCAGCCTTAAAAGACATAATCATCTTTACTGTTAACATAGCAGAGATGCTGGTATGGCTAAGCGCTGCCAAAACCAAAGAGTCTCACAGTATTAACTCTAACTATGGGCTTCACTTGGCCTGATATTCCACTGCATTTTAGGTCAACATGAGAAAATGCCTTCTAAGTTATTTACATTATTGAGTCAGCCCAACAAAACAAAGACGACAGCGGTGTTAATTTATGGCCTCTGTGATGTACTTGGAGCAGATTGTCATGCAACATGTCCAAACACAAGCACTTTCTTGAGTTACAGAGCAATCTGTGTTTGGCTGGCTCAGTACAGTACATCGCAGCTGTTGCCACTGATTGGGCCAGAGTTATTTTTACATCATGGGACTATAAACTCAACCGGCATCAGAATCCAGTCCACTGGCAGGAATAAAGAAGCTGCACCATTGACTTAAGGTTGCTTGGCTGTAGTGCTGTAGTAAAAGCTGTGTAGGTAGTGAAACTGGCACCAGCCAGAGATGTCTAACTGAAGGGCCCGCTGCTCTTTCGCCTGCTGATGATCACCATGGTTTCAGCTGAAGAAAGGCCAAAACTTTTGGGGGCTCGGTGATAAACGAGAGCGCAGCTACAAATTTTAAATGGCCGGGGCTGTCATTTTTGTCTACAAACAACACAGTTGCTGAGTTCATTGTGCAAACCTAAAGCAGAGAAAATTTTATGAAGTCACAGTTGTCGCAGAAACACTTAAGCTGCAGGATTCACAGTTTGTTTTTATGTGCAAATGTTCAATGGGATAGCCATCATAGAATTGCGTTTGTATTTTAGTCTTGAAAAGAGAAGTACTCCAGGGAATAGACAGTGGCATGTTGAAGTCCGGACAATGAGAATGCCATCACTGCAGAGCTGGTCAAATGTACCAGACAGGCAACAGGCATCTCATGGATGCATGTTCAGCGCAGGCATCACCTGTCTCGCTGGAGACACCTGTGCAGGCGAGAGACAAAGGTCTCACTGTGACACTAATTTCTACCTGCACATGTCTACGATTGCTTTCACGATCGATTTTATCTTCGCAAATCCCCATTTTCGTGGCTGAAACTCGATCGCAAACTCATTTCAGCCGGAGTGACAAAGTAGGTTAAGGTCGCTCCTGTGCTGCTCGCCAGACTCCAGCAGCCGCAGCAGCGCACTTGCACAAGACTTACCAGAATTTATGCCGAGGCATGTCATGCAACGTCGCTGTTTGCTTTCCTTTCCGCGAATCGTGTCCTGCCGAGCGATCAGGGCTTCTTTGGTGTGTGTTGCTGCATCACTGCACGCAGCGTCCGCTTCTCCTGCAAATTTTCGGGTAGCGCACAGGCTGAGCCGAGCAGGCAGCGTCTGCCTCCAGTACGTGGCCTTCACGATGACGTAATGCGGGATCTCTTCACATGCGTCAGTTTGCTCCAGCTGCGAAATGTTAAAGTTGCATGAAAAAAACAAAAGAGAAGAGTTTTACCTATGTTGCATACATGTGTTGATTTACCATTTTGACCATTGCTGCCGTCGTGGTTGTTTTGTTTTTTTTAAGTTAAAACTATTCTTGCCAACCAGTGAACGAATTGTAAGCTTACTTAGTGTAAGTTTTTACTTTGCAGAAGCAACTATATTTGTTTAGGGCTTCTCAAATTGTGCTATAGCATGAAATGCATGTGAATGTTTTAAATTTTGTATCATTTTTATACAAACCTGTAACGTAAATGTAGAATGTTCGGTAGGAGGATGGATGGAACCAACACAGATTTAAATAAGATAATACTTTTT
Organism: Echeneis naucrates; assembly: GCF_900963305.1. Lineage (NCBI taxonomy): Eukaryota > Metazoa > Chordata > Actinopteri > Carangiformes > Echeneidae > Echeneis > Echeneis naucrates. Next base: position 13,911,803 of record NC_042527.1, on the reverse strand, counting down.
GAATACAATTTGAAGATTAGTATTATCCAGTGTCAAGTTTAATATAACTCTATATTTGTCACAGAAACTATTTTTCTGCATGCCAGTGGGCCTGTCATTGCCAAGTATCTAAATCAAGGCCGTCTGTATATGTTGCAATTAGGTCTTGATTTTATTTTTCTCGATCTTAATCCAAATTCTGCCTGTCTTAAAAGGACACGCATGAAAATCTCCTCTCAGTGCTGCTAAACAAAAGCTCAAACACTCTCTGCTGCTCTTGAACGCAACTCGCTCTCGTCGAGCGAGGCCCATTGTTGCTTAGCAACAACCGCAGAAGATTGACAGCAACTTCAGTTGATTCATTTGGAGAAAAAACTTTTGATTAAAAAAAATCGACTTTTTATCTAAATATCTGCAGCGTGGTCCCAAAGAATCCCTCCGAAGATAGGTTACCTGCAGGTATCTGGCAAACAAAAGTCCGGTAATATAAGTAATTTAATAGCCAGCCACTTTTCGCTTTCACAGATAAGGGGCGTTATGTGATTTAATAAGCGCCTTTTGAGCTATTGCTTTCATAAAAGCGTTTACAAAATAAGGCACAAAAGCTAAACTACCAGACACGCAGCTATGATTTTTTTTTTAATCAATATACATTTTTTATTAAATCCAAAAAAAGTGATCCACCCGGCTGCCTGCACATAATGAACAGCGGTTGCTATGCAACAGACAAACAAGCTACGTTAATAAACGTCGGCAAAGAGAGCGACCTATGATTGAATCAGTTTCAAGTCACAGCTTCTCTGTGGATCCACTACTAATCAACCACTGCTATCCAACCGTGCTGACAGCTAAACAATTGGGTGCAGGTTGACGGTGAACGTAAATGCCTGCACTTTCCGACAGGGTCGTGAAAAGGGCTGCCGGACAATCGATCACATATTCGAAGAAGTTGCAGCCATGCCCGACGTTGAACCCCTCAGATTCCCGTCAGCGGAGGAGCGACCGAGTCAGCAAGGTGAGAACAACACCTGGTGAAAGTTGGCTACCTGACTCAGAGTTTCTCTTGTCCTACTTAGCTTTCCTTCAATTATAACCCACGCTTCAATATTTGTGCCACACTTTTTTTCCTGCTGGATTTTGTCACTCTCCTGCCATTGCTCCTCCACACAATCGCCTCTTCAAGGCTTCTGTAGATTTGACTTTTAAAAATAATATAACAGCTGTTTTTATTAACACCTACCTGTGTGTGTGTGTGTGTGTGTGTGTGTGTGTGTGTGTTGAAATCTGGAGTTTGAGTGTTCTTGGTTTTGCTAACCTGCCCAGAAAGCAGGATGTTGATGATTTGGAGTCCTTCCTGTTAACTAAAATGCAATTTTTTTTTGTTGTTTTTGTTGTTGTTTGTTTTGTTTTACATTACCCCTAATTTTTATGATAAATTCCTCAAATTATCTAGTGTAGTGATTTCTCTCATTTTAACGTGCTTTGGCTATTATCAGGAAATGATTGATTGTTTTAAGCCCTTAAATAGAGTTGAAAGTGTAAATCTTTCAGTTTCATTCAGAGTAAACAGGAATTTGCCGTTGTTCACTGTTTGTCGCATTGTTTACACTAAAATGAAAAGCAGATGTAGACATAGGTACTTGGTCTGTCTTCAACTATTGTAATGATGTTGACTGCTCCTGAAGTACTGCATCTATCGAATGTCAGTGGCTAAATGACAGGTAATCGGCCCTCGGGGTACAATGGGCCTGTTCTATGGCCACAATACACATTGTCAGTATGATCTAGAGCTATTTCAGCCTGTCCCTGACATATTGCCTTACCACTGTGCTACCCCACCTGGTTCTTTCAGTGTGTATTATTCATCTGAACTGTTCATCAACAGATGGCCTTTACTTCAGTCCCCCCAACCCCCACCTCCCCAGTTTTCCCCTCTTCTCTGCTATCGCATTGGTCTGAGCCATCTCATTCACTGGTCATCCGAATAATTGATGGAGAATAATGGTATCAAGTGTCATCAGAGGTGGGAAAGCTTCAAAAAGTTCCAAATGTGAAAAAATGAGTTTGTGGCCTACCCTTTTCCAGCTGGTCCCTGGCAGGTTTGGTTGTATCTCCACTGGGTGGTATTGATCTGTCTAGCTGTACACAGTAAAAAGACAACTTTAGCCAACGGGCCTATTAACTAGACCACAGACGTGAAGTTTTTTATGAAAAATGTCAGTTTATTGTTATGTCCAGCAACGCCTAGTGCCACATGTCACATTTCCACTTGCTTGTAGATGCTGTTGTGGATATGTTGTTATATTTCTTACTCCCTGGGACCAATCCTTTCATCTAGAGCAGGTCCTCACTGCTAAATTGTGCCCACACAGAAAAAAGAGGACCTGGATTGTCTGAGGGGTCACAATAGCCATTTTGGCCTTCTTAAATGTGGCACACGGGACTCAGTGAATGTTCTTGTTGATTTTAGCTGTATCAATCCAGGTAGAAGGGGAGAGGTTATTCCTTCCCCACCAGATGAAACTTAAGACACTGCAACATTCTGGTTCAGGGGATCTTTGTGGCATGTCAATTGCCATTGTGTACTCTCTTTTCTCTACTGTCTAGGAGGCTTACAAAGTCCATCCTGCTATAATCTAACAGTAACACCAACAGAGCATTTTTATTTACAGGATCTACCAACTTCAAATTGACCAAGACAAGACAGGTGTAAGTCTGTGGTTCTTAAATAATTTGTCTAGGCTACACTCAAATAATGTACATCTTAGTGAACTTTTTGCCACAAACATCAAATAGATTTATAGTCAGCACCACATTTTGCACCTTTTTTCAGCCAGATGGCGTCCTTTCACCGCTCACAACTGTGCCCTTGGGTTTGCCTTAAGATGTTCAAATTAGTTGTCTCTGCTCTTTCACTGATGGTTCCAATGCATTGCAGTCTCAGGAAACAGAATCAAAGAGAAAGAAAGGAATCACAGAACATCTTTCACAGCCAAATACATTTTTTAATTACTTTTTTAAAATAAAGTTAATTGGGTCGGCTCTTCGAACAATAGCCTGTTGTTTTCTGATTTTTCTTTCAGTGGTCTATGGCTTATTGGTGCTTTATGCTATTAGGTGAAACAGACTGTTGGTGGGGTTGGCTTTTCTTTACTTCTCTGAATGTTTTTGTTCCTCAAGATCAAGCAGATCTTCAATTTGTCTGCTCTGGTAGACGTCGCACGTGTCCGTTGCTCAACAGTCCCTCACCATGTGTCAACAATGTTCTTCACCATATGCAAGAGCTTAAGATGATTTTGGAAAATTGGTGTCAGCAGGTAAAATGATGTCAAATGTGAATGAACCCAAATATCCCAATCAGATGGGATTTTAATCCCCCCCCCCTCCCCTTTTTGTTTCGAACTAGAGCGGGAAATATCAGCCACTGACCAACCAGGGCAAGCACCAATACAGCAACCCTTTAAGGTAATGTTTGTATTCTATTCTCATTTGCTGTTTGTCATTTCCAGGAAAATGTGAACTATAATATGAGGTGAAGTCTTTTTTTAAACAGAGTTCAAACGAGAGACTTGGATACTGACTCCATGATGTCTACAGATTTGTTTGTGGAAGGCTTCTCAATTAATGCAAGAGGTGAACTTTTTTCAAATCCTTAAAGTCAAATCATTTTGTTTTAGTTGTTGATCTGCCATAAAACAACAAACAGTGGTCCTAATATCAAGTGGATAAGCTATAGGTCTAGATGTTTAATTCCTAGAGGCAATGGCTACATTAGTGTAACAGTAGTGGAGTCTAAGTTACTGGTTAAAGTATTTTTGCCTGAATAATATCAAATTATATTACAACTAATAAATTGTGCTAATAAAAACCCATTAATTAGGTTTATGTTCGCCTACAATTTTACTTGGTCACGTTATGTTAATGTAGCTAAGCAGGGATATTTTACTTGCCATTTGTTTTTTGAGTTGAAAGTCATGATATATTACAATACATGTGCCAATCTTGTAAAGTTTCCCACCTTCCAGAAAGTTGTCCATCATCGCCACTAGTGAAGAAAATAAATGATGCCCTTGGAGAAGTTGCCTATGTGATTGAGCGGCTGGAAGCAGATAGACAATATGCAGAGGAAGCCCTCTCCAAAGAAAAGAGAAGGAAAAGGTTTTTGGAGAACAAGGTTGACAGTATTTCACTATGGAAGCAACAAGAACGTTGTTTTTTTGTCCAAAAAGGTTTGTGACAATAAGATGGTTTACTATCTCAACCTAGACCTCTTTCTTATGACATATTGATATTCTGTGGTTCCACGCTGCAATGAATAAACCCTCTAATTTACTGTTGCTTTCCTAGAGCATGAGGCTTGTGCCAGATATATCACTGAACTGAAGTGGCAGGTAAAACTGGAAAGGGAGAAGCTTGACCAGGCCCAGGAGAAACTGTCACATACTGAGATCTTGAACCAGCACTTACAAGAGAACATCAACTTTGCCAAAAAACAAATCCCCATTGTCAAAGAAAACCTGGAAATCCAGGAAAGAATCATAAATAAAATCAACACTACACAGGCAGAGGTAGCTTCTATTTTGATTCAGTCTTATACAGTGTGTATATTTTTATTTGAGAAAAGCTCGTCATTTCTGATTGCAAGGATGTGGTTAAAAGTTACCTCGTGTGGAACCTGAATAATCATTTTGGCATTTTTGCAAGAATTAGTTCAACTAACATTCAGCAGCATTGTTGTTCATAGTCCCGTTGTGTCAGCACTGTGTCTACTTTTGATTGTTTTTTACAGCCAAACCAGACAAGATTAATGTACTTCTTACTTTATTGCTAAATGTGATGAACATCTCCCAGTCATGTTTTTCCAGATTGAAACTGTACTGTAATTTCATATAGTTTGTCCATTAAACAACCGCTCCATCTCACTCACCCACACAACTCTGTTTTTTTTGTTTTTCAAGTTTGATGGATGAATTGCAATGTTAATTGGTCTGTTTTGTCCATCTGATGCTTTTGGTCTAGAAATCTCTTGATTTTAACCATAGATTGGATTATTCATTGGATTGGTTATTCAATTAGGTGTAGATGTTTGATTTTTTTTTTTTTTTTTTTTTTTTAAATCCTCTCATTTATGAAAAGATGCTTTGAAAATAAAAACCCATCTGGGTTTAAATAAGTGCATTAGTGGAAGGAAGTGTGACATATAAAATAAGGAGCGATCAACATGCAACAGGTCCATGTTAACCTAAGTCTACTGCATCTTTATGCTTCCTAAATAAATAAAAAAACAGACTGAATGTATGAGGACAAATATAATTTTTGTTTTTTTAATCATATTGTATTAATTGGCTGAGTTTTCTGATCCCATGATCCCTTTCTGTATTTCTTTTAGGCTACAGAAATATACTCAAAAACACAACGTGATCTTACAATGGCTGAGAAGGAGTTAAAAAAGATGGAACTGGACGCCAACTATGAACAAATATCACTGGACCATGCACTATTGACAATGAATAATCAGCTGGCTAAAAAATTGTGAGTATCTGTCCTAACTGTTCAAAACAGTACAATTAAGTAGACAGGTGTGATCTTTCATAAAAAGTTTGAAAACCCTTTAATGTATTTCTAGTACACAAGCATGTTTTTCTGTACAGTCGTATAGGTATCATGAAATGTTAAATTATATTCTTGCTCTAAGTTCTGATATTATTGCTGTCATTGGGACGTTTGTTACTGTATAACTCCCATCATTCTCCATCATTCACTAAGTAAATTACGAGAGATGTCGTAATTTTTTCTCTCTCCAGGGAAGATTTAAACCAATTGAAGATGCTTGAGAAAGACCTGTGTGGTGAAATAAATGACGCTGAAATGACAGTTGCTCTTATGGAAGAAAAGTGCGCAGCCCTAATACAACGTATTCCTGAAATCATGGAGCTTGAGAAAAGTGAAAAAGACCAGGTTACTGATATTGTCCATATTCCAGTTTTTACATTTATCAGAATTCTTATTTTCAGCAGTTTACAAAAATTATGAAATTCATGTTCAACACCTGCTTTTATTCCAGATTTTGCAATTGAAACTTCAAATAGATGAAAGAATTCAAAAGAATAAGAAATTAAAGGAGAAAGTTATTGCATTGCTAGAAGATATTGAGAAATGTGTAAGTATTGTCACAGTAGCTTCAAAATTAAGCCACAAAAACATATTGGACATCTTTTCATAATATTGGTGCTGCTTCTGCTACTTATGTGGGTCTTGAGAGTTCATTGGGCAAAACAAGGCATGAAACTGTATGCTAATTATGTCTGAATCCTCAGCACTGTAAGGTCTTTGTGCATCCATTCAGTGTTCTCTGTATGTTGTGTTTTCCATAGAAACTTAATGGGGAAGCAGAGATTTCCTGCGTACAAGAGCAGCTCAATTCAAAACGCTCTGCTTTTTCAGCTCTCGACAAGGAAAACATGCAGTATGAACAGAATGCTGAAGACTATAAGCTGAAAATTTCTGAGAGGTACAATGTCAAAGCAAAAAAAGTAGAGAAACGGTGCATTATGGTATACATTAGAAGGCCACGTGTCTACCGTGTATTTACTGTGACTTTTTTTTTTTGTTTGTTTTTGTTTGTCTGTTTTGTTAGTGAAAAAGCAGTGATGCAGATGTGTGAGGAGAGGAAGCACATGCTCCAAAAAATCATTGACAATGACGAGCAGTGGGAAAAGGCCAAGGAGGAAGTGACCCAAATTGTAGCCCAGCACAGTGTCACCCAGACAAAGCTAGAAGAACAGGAGAAACTCACCTTCATGGAAGAACAGAGGGCCAGGGTCAGTGACAACATATGTACACGTGCTATGTTTACTGCTCGAGTTTCAGTTTCTTAAAAAAAAAAAGAAAGTCAGATGCACTTAATATGCTTTACAGAAGGAGATTGAAAACCTGAGGAAAGATCTCACTGGTCAAACGACTGCTCTAGAGCTACTGAAGGTAAAATCAAGAGATACTTGAGAATCTTCACTTTGAAAAGAATGAAGTCAAATGCCACCCCAAAACTGCAGTGCAAACAAAAAAATTGAAATTTAAATCTGAAAAGCTTTTTCAGTAATTTTATAACAGAAGATTATAGCTACCTTTTTCATGGAGACAAAGGCACAGTATCAATAAAAGCTGAACATTATGAGTTTCATAAAGGTAGTTTCAAGCTGTATCATTTCCCATAATTGATCACGTTTTAAGACTTTAGGGTAATGTTACACTGCCTTGTATTTTTCTTTTGTGTCAGAGTGAGTGTGCAAGTATCAATGAAAGACTGAAACAACAGCAACGAAGTTCAGAGCTAGCCAACCAAAAACTTCTGAAAGAATTTGAAGATGCATCTTCAGCAACAAAAGCTCTGACACCAAAAATTGAGGTGCTGATAAAGCTGTTCTCATTTGAAATATCATTTTATTATTTATTATAAAAAAAATTAACTTGAAATTAAATGAAATTCATTAAAAGTCAATTGCACCTGTGATTTCTATTCTTTTTTTTTTTGTTGTTTTTACAGAAAATCAAGAAAGTGACAGAAAATTTGGAAAAGCTTCAGTGTGAGCACAACAACACATTAGTCTACCTTGAAACGGAGAAGAAGCTCAAAGGAGACCATCTGAAGGCTGCTCAGGTAAGAAAGGAAAACTTTGCCTGAAGGCAGTCTCCCAGAGTCAAAGGACAACTTGCTAAGTCAGATTTGCTAAGTGAAGCTCACTGAGCACCAACTAGTCGCAGCTATTTATCATGTCGTTTTTTTCTGTGTGAACAAAGTAAAATAAAGTTTTCAGGCTTTTTTTATTTATTTATTTATTTTATTTTATTTTTTAATCCTTAGCGCTTCTCCTTGTTTACAGGTTTTACACACCGCCATTACAATGAGATGTGTTGACACTCTGGGCAGGATCAGTGACCTTACGAAGAAGAGTAGAGAATACCACGATGCTTCAGATAAATTGGAAAAAATTGTTGAAAAAATGCCCAAAGTGATAGCAGAACTTCAGTAAGTTTAGCATTCAGACGAAAGAGTCAACAAAGGGGCTTAGACTAAGGAAACGGCTGGGATAATAATGGTGATGACAATGCCAAATTCTTTTAAAAGAGGAGTAAATACTCCTCTAAGACACATACAACGTAAAAATGTGAAGTGTTTCTTGGACTTTAAATCTTTAACAGTTTTTTTTAAGAGTTATTATTACAATTACTATTATTGTCAAAATGTGTTTTGATGATTTTTAGCGGCATAATATTGTTTAATATATTTCATTTCTCCTTCCAGGAGTGAGTTTGATGTGTTGGATTTCAAAAACAAATCAGCTGCTCTCATAATCAGCACCTTGGAATCTGATATTAATAACTGCCAACAGCGAACACAGCGATTCATGCAGACACGCACAGCTCATGTTAAAGCAAGAAGGAAGAAAATGGAAGATGCCAAGGTAACAAAATGTTGTTCAGTCTAATTCTCGGTAAATACATGTCTTTTTGTGTCATGTGCTGTGAAATCAGAGGCAAGTTGTAAAAAACATCTCATTGTTTATTTGTTTGTGGATTAGTGTCAGCACATTGCCTGTCAAAATACTTCCCTTAAGATGCAGTGAAAAGAGCTGTGTGCAATTAAAATTACAAGCCATGGCCATCTTGTTTAAGAGCTTTTCACACAAATGACAACTCACTGTTGTTATAGTCTTTTGTCTGGACGAATTTGATGATGCGTGTCGTGGTGAGGTGCTTTGCCTATTTTGTTTCCTGTAGGCCACCATTTTCAATAGCAATTTGAAATAGAAGCATACAGTTCACATTATCAAATAAGCATATATTCAGAACATTTTTTATATTAATGCCCCAAACAGGCACTTGTAAAAATACAAGTGTACGGTGCACAAAATGGCATGTATTTGAACACTCCTTTGTAGGAGAAACCCCTGTTTATTGTAAGGTTTTCATCTGCAGGATTATCAGCCCCAGCCAGAGCCTCTTTGCTGATGGGGGTTTCACATGGCTTATCTAATGTGAAATCGCCATGTGGTATATAGTTTCATTAAACGGTGATCAAGAATGCATTAGTTCAAAACAAGAAAAGGCAATGGAGCTTAAGCCGCCATGCATCCAAGTGCAGCAACTTTAAAGAAGTTGTTGGTGTGAGACAATTTAAGAATTAGAAGTCTTCCTCATAGACACAACTCCCATTAGCCAGATAAAAATTAGCCATGCAAAAAAAAGGGTTTAGTCTCCTCACTTGACGAAATAAGATGATATAACAACAATACTCCTCACCAAATAAAAAGATCAGAATGAGTTTGAAGTTCTGAGGAAATTGGTCACTTTAATCATTGGTAGCAATAGAAAGCACACATAATGTCTACATTAGCATAACATAATAAGCAGAGTGTGCATTCAGAAGTCACAGAGCATGAAGCAGAATGGTCAGACACTCTCAAATATGAGATTTCTTATGAAGATGCTGACCCAATACTTAACTCCCATCAGCTCCCGTAAGTTTCAGCTTATTTCTTAAACACTAGCTGATACAGGTTAGTCTAAGAGTGTGATGGGAGTTTGTATGTTTTAACTGCAGAGTATATTAAGGTGAAATAGATTGGGGAAAAAAAAATAAAAAATCTGTTGCCCCTTACACATCTGAAAGGACTTCAGCTTTCGTACATACACCTATTTTTTGAATTGATCAAGGCCTGACGTTTGGTGAGGACAAAGTAAACAATGCAAACTGCAGACGCAATCAGTTTCTTATGGGCAATGAAGTGTAATTTGTTCCATTTACACTTCACAACAGCGTCAGATGGGCTTTGTCAGTGCTGCATGGAGTAATTAAACCTGAAATCAATAGCAGGCATTTGTCATGTTTACAGCCCCTCTTTCTGCTGGGTTAAACTCATCACTTTAGTGCTGTTCTGTTTTACTGCAGAGACACACTTCATTATGTCTGCAGGTAGAGTTGAGATATTCACCAACAACATATCCGGTACTTGGGAAACACTGTTCCAATGAGAAGGGGACACACAGAGAGACACATACTCACTGTGATTTATTTGCTTGATTTCAGAGAAAAGGGTCCATTGTTGTATGCCTGCTATTTGTATTGCTTTAATTAACGGCACCAATACAGATGCATGTATTATAATTCCACACGTAGCATGCTAGTTGTACAATTAATGTATCTTGTTAATGCTCAATGTGTTGCTATCGTACAGTATCTGCAGTGCTTTATATTATATATATACTATATTTTTCTCTCAGTAATATCTGTACATAGCAGATTATAAATCGCTAGAACACCGACCTGTAAGATCATTCATCTTATCGAGCTTCACATCTGCCTCAACAGTTGTCTCTCTGCCATTGTTGCAGTAGTTTTCTACAAACAGATTGGTAAAATTAGTTGATACCTGATACCCAAATCATGGAATTTACCTTTATCTCTGACTATCTGACTGAATTCTTTTCATAAATTGTTGACAATAATGGATCAGTTAAACTCATGATGAGACAACTGATCCATATAACTGTGAATATAGTATTTTTTTTTTTTTTTTTGGTCAATATCAATTCACTGTTTGCACTAATTCAGTCTTAACATTCTTCTGCCTTAAATTCTTGGTGCAACCAGAATTTAAGGCAGCAGAGTAAAAGAGTAAAATCTAGGACTGACATTGTCTGATGATGTATCAGAACTGGGATTGGGAGACAAACAGCCAAGTCAGTGTATCAGCAGTAACGCTGTCACATTGTTATTACAATATTTAATATATCTTAAGTCTGAAGTCAACCTCGCAGCTGCTTGTGTCTTAGTTATGTTACATACCCTTTCTATTTTAATCTTTTCTTTTGTGTGCAGGAAAAACTAAAAATGGCACTGAGGGAGAACAATCAACTAGCAAGCAAGTATGAAGATCTTCAGAAGATCGTTGTGAAGGCCATGCAGGAGGCATCGTCAGCATTGAGCAAGAAAAACTATGAACATAAAACTTGGAATTATTACACAAGGGTAAGGTTTCTAAATTATTGTGTTTATTTTACCATGTTTCTCTTTTTAAATATGTTTAGTGACTTCAGATTACTGCTGGTATCTTACATTCCTTCCCCTTATGTTCTAGTCCATGTTTTGCTTCTTAGCTCTAGATAACTCTTCTCTGCATGGACAGTGATTTTTAAGAAGGTTTCAACTGGGGAACCAGTGAGGAGGTTACTGCAGCAATGTAATAATGATGAGATAACTTGAGTGGAGGAGGATGATGGATGTGACATAATGTAATGATAACTATGTAGTTTTGCCACCAAGGGGAGTAAAGCAAGAGGTTGATGGTACATGTAAATACTCTTAACTTCTACTTTTTTCCTGATTAAAGTTTTTGTAAGGTGGTCAGAGGTGAAGCATTTTATTAATGTTGTGTTACAAATTTGCCTCTGCTCACCACGGCAATTGATTAGGGATCAGAGGCAAACAGGTTAAGATCAGACAACAAATGTGCCTTTGGCGCTAAAATAGCATCAGAGTTCTTGACTAGTTAAGGGAGACAATTCAGCAGCATTTTACTGTTTAATCTTTATAGATTTTGACACTGTTTAACTGGAATAGAATTACACATGACAACCATAACACCAGGAAGAAGCAACGCTGCTCCTGCAATAAAAAATATATATTATTTGTTCCAAAAATGACTAATACCTTTACTTGAGCAATTCCTCATCTAACTGCATGAATGTTATCAAGTGAAAAATGCATGCAAAAATAAAATCCTGTGGACAGGATTTTCCACGCTCATGATCAAAGCCTGATTTTCTTTTACTCTGGATTCAGCCTTCACCATTTTTGTTTGTTTCAACTCCACACTTCTACAACAGCAGCTCTCAGCTACTGTTTCATGCCTAAATTTCGTTTTTATAACAAGCTCATAATCAGCAGTGTTTCTGAAATGTAGATACAGGCCTATCATATTTAATCAGATTTATACATTCAAGTACTCTTCTTTCCTGTTATGAATTTCCAATTATCCTTATAATGTTTGCATATATATGTCCCAGTTAGTACACATATTACACAATGTGATCGGTGTCAGTGTTTTATTTATATCTGGAGGCAACAATGTAAATGCATTTAACACTGTCAGGATCATTTGAAAAATCTGAGCATTAGTGCATGTGTGTGAGTTGCCTCACACCAGTTATTCTGTGTAGTATGTAATTCATTTTTTTTTTTTACTTAATTAAGGGACATGAAAAGCCTTGACAGCTCGCATCCCCGACATACAGTTCAGTTTAAAACAATCTTCAGTGTCATTTCAAGACTGATACCATATGGTACAACATGCTTTCAAATATATAATCGTAGGATGGTTGCTACATATTGAATTGCAAGGTAACTTTTATTATGATTTCTTTTCCTAAAACTGCCACACTTATTTTTTAAGTAATACATATTACATCTAAAACAAGGAAAATTAAAACATTAAAAATACAAATGAAAACATTCTTGACGTGGGAAATAAATGGTGCAATTTTAACTTTTCTATGGCATGACCCATTGATATAACACGTTGATGTGCAGGGTGTAGGTCTGCTGAAATTATTAACTTTCTGCAAGTTATGTTGGAACGCAGCTGAGTATTTGCAGTATCTAGTGTCACCTTGAAAAGTAGTCAGTGGTGAAAGTAGATCTTTTCAAGACTCTGACGTACTTTGGAGTTACTTTTTTTTGCTACTTTATCCATCATTCTAGGAACTATAATTCAGGATAAGGAGGAGTTTTTATATTTATTTATTGCTTTATATTTATTTAACAGCCTTAGTAATTTGTTAATTAATTAAGATTTTACACATGAAACACATGATAATCATATAAAATGCGATGCAATACACAAGATTGAACTACTCAACACTGAAAAGGCAAAGTGTTCACACATTAATGCACCAGTAATGATAACCCAATAGTGTAATATATAATAATAATTGCATACTTGCATACACTCATGTCACATTGTCAGTGAAGTAATATTTTAGCATTGCTTAGGTAATACAATTGCTACCACTGATTGTATTTAAAATATATTCTTTTTCCTATATTTTTGACCGTAGTCATCCAGGACAAGTGCAAACCCACGACCATCATCAACCTTTCCTAATAGCTTTTTAAATTAAGGATGAAAGAGATTGGAGAGCATGATTAGTCATATGAATATACTAGTTTCAGTGGTATGCTATACTCCATGATTACAGATGAAGATAAAGTATAAAAGTACAGATATACTAAATTCCATTATATTATAGATCACAACTTTTATGTTTATTCATGTTTTAGTGGAAAAGGTTAAAGAAATGGTTTGGAATTATTATCCAATTAAGACCCCCTTCAGATGCTTTATGTTATATTGGAGACTTTCTTAAAGCAAAGATGAATGTATTTGTATTCAGTGGGCATGAATTCATCTAAATTCAACAAGTAGGTAATATATTCAAATTTGCAAAATTCCTCCTTGTAAAAGAAAGGCCTGATTAATTACCATCTGATACCACTTGCCACTATGCGCCTCTTATAAAATTCTTCTTGAGTCTACTGTACATGTAAGCATTGCTTTGTTTATATGGAGGCTTTCAACATTCAGCTCTTGGGTTTTAACGGGGTACACCATAAAGAGCATTCTTGTTATTGTCTTTCCTTCAGGAGCTGATGACTGAGCTAATTCGCTTTAGTTTTCAATGCACTGGGGAACACATTGCCAAGCAATGATAAGCTTTGTAGGAAGAGTGGAGAGATGGAGGGGGAAGAAAAGCAATGGCATCTATCAGAATTTAAACCTCTTTGCTTGAAACTGTGTTCAAATAATAAAGCAAGCAGCATGTCTTTCCAAGAGACTAGGAATAATTTCTGGTTTCAGTGGGGGGTTCATGACTCCGTGTGTATGTGTAAAATATGTCTTGAGGGGATTGGTATAAAGTTAAACTGGGTGAAGTAGAAATATTTTACTCATCAGCTTTGCAGTCACAGAGTTTGCCTCGGCTAGAACAAAACTGCTGAAGCATTTAGAGAAAATTAACCCCCCATCCTGGCAGCCAGATGTGACTGGATTCTGATGAGTGCACACGAGTGGGCAGAGAAACCAAGAGACTGTGAAATTCCTGTCAGGCCCGTGTACTGCAGAATGGGCTATTGACTGCTTTCTCTATTCCCCTCCATCATTCTTCTTGAACACTGCCATTAATTTCCTCTCCTGCCTTACCAATTCCTTTTCTCTGCCTTCTCTCCCCCTAGCTCTCTTTGTTGCAGAAGAGGATGCACAAAGCTTTGGTGAAATATTTCGAACAACGCAGCCTCAACAGTGAGGCTGAACTGGACCTGTGCCAGACTCTCTATCAAGAGACCAACCAGAAAATAAAAACAGCCCAGGTATTTGTACATATACATGTAAAACAGGCAGGGAAATAGCACATACTGTAACTATTCATTTAAATGGCAAATCCCTTTATTCAACTTTTATCCCGGTCTAGGTACTCTACCAGATGGTAGCGTATTCTTTTGCATACTACAGTAACTCTATGTTATGCTTGGTATTGTTTGAGCCTCATCTGTCTAGTCAGTTGCCTTGTGTCTTCTTTGCCAAGAAAGGGCAGTCAGGCAAACATTCACCAAGTCTTTGTGCTTCTGTGCTACGGTGAAGTTTAAGACTCCACTCTTACATTACAGTCTATACATTCACTCATGAGATCACAGACTGATGTGATGGATGATGTGTCTACTAGAGTGCCTATGCAGTGACCCCATCTCTGAGGCTAGCCCTGCCTCTCTGGATAACTCTATACACACAACACATTCTGCATGGTCATATTGTATTCATATTTAGGCCTATTTCCTGTTAAGCATGGGCATTTTTCAATTTACGTGCATTTCAAAGGGAGTTCATCAGGCCAGGTGGAAGATATCAGCGTTACAGTTTCTTCTGTGTAGGACGAATAACCTTCTGTCTGTCTTGCAGAAGAGTAGCAGCATATTCTGCAAGGTTGAGAAGTAAGGATCTTCAATTAGAGGATAATCGGTGTCTAATCTGTGCTGTGACGTGAGATGAGGTCAAAGCGGACAGAGGGACAGTGATGAATCTTTATGAAATGTCCTGTCCAGCTGTACCGCAGAGCCAGGCAGCATGTAGCCACACTATGGATCACGATTTCCTTTTTAATGTTGTTATCACCTTCACCCTCATCCCAAACTCCCAGCTAGCCATGTTTACCAGTTGCAGTCTGTCGTTTTTTGGCAGGGGGGGCAATTTTTGGTTACCAAAAATTATATGAGTTTGTCAGATATGCTTGAAGCTAAATATGATGATAAGGTTTGATTCGAGGTTTTCCAGGTTAATATCTGGTCAAAATGCTTTTAAGGGCTTCCATCTCAGTTCATCCTCCTCTGCCTGCTGACATGTTGTTTGATAGATCTGGCCCAGACATTACAGAGAGCAGCCATGTCTCAACGGTCCAACCTCAAAAGGCCCCAGCAGATCACAGCTCAAGGCAGGGAGGAGTGGGGCACAGGGGGAGGAGCTATCAGAGAGCTGCAGAGTGTGAAGGACAAAAGAGCTGGTGTATTCAAGCGCACCACACCGTCACCCGTCACAGCTCAGCACAGGGTCCATCAGAGCAGACAGCATTCACTTTAAACAGGCTCCTCCGTGAACCATCTGAGTCAGGTTCTATCCTATCCAAAAATACACATGGAGCAAAACCGTTATGAGGAAAAAAGAAAATCTATATGAGTTTATGAGCACGCATTAACACACATTGTGCATGATTACCTAACTACTAAGACCTTCGATGTAGCTCATAAAGACGTGCACTGACTTTTATGCAAGTAGTGAGAATTCACTAGATAGTCTTAGTGGGGAGGAGCTAAGCACAAAGGCTGCACAGTTACATCATACACAGATTACCAAAATAAGTTGCCAGTTTCTAAAAAGCAATGAAGAAATCAGTGGAACTGATACCAGTTGTAACTGGAGTTAAACCAGGCTGAATCCTGATGAGGCCTGTACTAATCCATCATGTCCACTTAACCTCACAAGCAGAACACAGAGAGGTCAAGTTAGTGCTTTCATGGCTTGAATCAGAAAGCGAATGGTTTCCTCAAAAGTAGCTTGAGGGAAGGAGGGCCAGGGAACCCTAGGGTGGGTGGGTTGTTGGAAGTGGGTGGGGGTGGATTGTGGGTGGTAGTGGGGTGCGGCAGGCTGTCATCCTGTTATACTCCTGCCAGAACTGGCAGTTCAGCTTTGTGTTCTGTGAGTTTACACTGGGGAAGGCATAATTGACAATGGCTAACAGCGGAGAGCAGTGCAGAGCCTTGTTGAATGGCCAGTAATGATTGGTGCAGACACCCACTGCCCCAGTCCCAGGGGACAGTAATCCAAGATCCTGTTTCTGATATAATTGTTAGTCAGAGAATTTCTGCATGGCTACGCCGGTTCAGATTCCCAAGCTGGTTGACAGTGCCAGGCAGTTTAATAGAAAAACTGGATGCTGAGGTTTTTAAAACAGAAGCGCACTGAACCTGGACGTGGTTCACCAGGAGCCTCTTTTTCTCTTTCCTCACAAAAACAAGATGGTACCTTTACTTTCACAATCATGGGATGCACATAGAGAGGTAACTTGGTTTTATTGCCTTCTTATGAAATAGCATTCTCTTAATTAGTCTCTTCATTTCTGTCTACCTCTTATTCAAACAGGAAGAGTTGTCAGAAGAAATTCAGCACATCTCTGCGTTCCTACAATCCTTGACAGATGACTCTACTACCACTGACGATGCCAGGGTGAACAAACAAGCCAGTCCAGATGCTTCTGGATGGAATGAGTAGATGCCTTCAGTTCAAATAGCAATGTAATTGGACATTCACCTGTACCAGACAACTTACTTACCCTAGCACGCTTCACTATTCCCCCCTCTTTACTTGCAGCAAATCCATAACAATGAAACAGGTGACTTTCATGCTGCTGTCAGGACTGATCTAATTTTAGCTGGGTGAATGATTGCAATTGGCTTTGCCTCATCAGATAATTAATCTATGTCACCATTAATTGGAAAAGAGAATAATTACAGGCAGTGTTGACAGAAATTCTACGCTTCTCCAGATTCCAAGATCTAATTACAACTAGTGAAACCCCGTGACCTTAACTAGCACTTAGTACACCTTGGCCACCTTGACCATGCTTTAGTGAAGACCACTGTGTCTTGAAAGACCCTGTTTTTGTATCCGTACCGCACACTTCTCCACTTCTTCACTCTCCTCACTCTCTGAAAGCTGTCTCCCTCAATCACTTTTCAATATTCAATCTTAATTTTGTGGAAGTTTAGCATTTTCAATGAGCTGGAGATGAATGATTAATGAATAAATTTAAATGCTTCATTTTGTCCATGGATCATTAGTTAAGTCCTTTGTGGGAAGGACCTGAGAAAGGAGTGAAAATTATTGAGACATTAGCCTGAAGCAATCCAGGGGTAAATAGTGTGCACAAAAGGATGTTGTGTGTGCACTATCCACTGGCTTTTCTAAAGAACCCTGGGGAAACACAGTTTTCAATTTGAAATCTTAACTCAATCACATTTATTACTTGTAGAAAATAGATTTTTGTTTCATCATGTTTCAACAATGTCATACTAATGGTAGACAACAGTAATGTCTGTTCCATATACACTGAGAAAGTTCAGTAAAAAAAAAAAATCTGGATAAATAACGTTTCTTGCAATATTATCAAAACTGTGAATATATAATAATATTTATATTCCATTTAAAAGGACACAAATCTATAATTAATACTAATACTAATTGTATCTAAAAGTTCAAGTGCAGTTGATATATATATATTTATTTATTTTATTTTTTCTTCTTCTTCTTACTTTTTTTTTTTTTTTTTTTGGACTATGTCTAGATTGGTGCTATTAGACGGCTCCTTATAAATATATGTTGCCCTCTCCTGTCTGTGTCTGCTTGATAGAGATACTGTTGTTTTGTTGATACGCCGGATGCCTCTCATACTAGTGGAGACAGAAGGGGGCAGTATGGACACAACAACCTTAAGGAGACACAATTGACTGTAACCTGAGCAGCTTAATATCTTCCTGTGGTTACCATAGCATTCCATCTCAAATGAAATATTATCATTATTTAGTTAATTGGCCCTATGTGAGTGGGGATAGAAATTATAATAATAACAACATATTACAACTTACAACTAGAGTCTCTGTTATCTGTCAAAAAGTGAAGAAGGTATAAAGTTTTCTCGTATGGTTTTGAATGTATGCTACATAATAATTACAGTGACACAAACGCACACTCTAAAATCCCACATTGACAGTTCACCAAGCCATGATGCCACTAGTTCAACAAAACCACGTAGAAGAGAAAAGTCTGTCTGAAACTCCTTCTAGGATATATGCTTTATGGCAATAACAGAACCTGTCTCCCAACGCATTTATCTGCTCCCGCTCCATCTAATCAATCCCAAAATAAATGAAAAGGAGCCACAACTACATGTCATCACATTCATCTGCAGGCGTGCCTCAAACTGGACACACCTAAATGCTGCTACTCAAAAGAGGGTGTAATGTGGAAATACTGATGAATACTACTTGACAGCTGAGATGTATTTCATTTTGCATTAGGAACATGTTCCTCTATTAGAGAGTTGAGGATGAAATATGTAGTATAAGCCTCATTGTGTTATTGTGTTCTGTGATACATCAAAGGTGGAAGATTTTTTTTTTTTTTTTTGTATAGAGGCAGATTTTGCAGGAGACATGTTGGGGAAAATCTGATTTACAAGCAGCATGATTTTCAGTTTCAGGCTGGCACCACCATGAAGACGATGGGCCTGTTTTGTTTGGATTCACTTCAGCGATCACTTCTGATCATTGGTGTGAAGCCAAGTGAATCAGAGCAACATTCAGACTTCTCAAGCTAACCAAAATTCTGTTGCAAGATCTTTTTAAAATCGGGAAACCTGAGGTGTCCACTCACACCGCCCTGTCTTTGTTCATGGGCAAGTGGAGAGTTGAGCCATGGAGCTGATGGAGCCAAAGAAAGAATGTGAGTGGAGAGAGGTGCTACTGTGTCTAAAATATCAATGAGGGAGACGCTGCCAAGTTTTGGAGCACACAAGAGGGAATAGGTCTTCTATTAATACAGAGGGAACCATGCCTCAATATGGCCACATGTGGAAAATATATATGTGTGTTACTGACCTTTTTTTTTTATTATTATTTTTATTAATTTTTTTTTATTTTCACATTCACTCATACACTGCAATAGATATTGAGGGAGTGTGTTCCTTTAAAGTTTAACTGCAGCACCTGTCATCAAGTCATACTGAATAGCTTAACAATACACCGGAACTGTGTGTTTGCCCAGGTGAGTCTTTAATGTGGAACTCCACAGAAAACATGCCAAACAAATTCATCAGTATAACAATACATGTTCCTTGTGTTTCCACACTCGTTTGATTTCAAAGATATTTATCTTAACAGGATAATAATTTGTGAAAGTCTCTGACATTTGTGGCTAGCTAGCATGATAATAAATCCATGGCTTGGAACATTTTTTAGTTAATTAGAGTCAATCAATCCAAACTTTGCTCACTTACCGGTGTGAGTATAATGAGCAGAAATCAGCATGGTGATTGGAAAACACAAATTACAGCTGTTAAAGAGAAACTCATCCACTTTTCTTCTGTTGATGCCAATGCCTGCTGCGAGGATTTAAAATTAGCATGGCATTCCTTTAATGGATGTTGAGGGAATGTGCTCCTCTATAATTAAAAAACCTGTTAATATCCTCACAGGCTAAAATAGGAGGGGTTAGTATGATTATATGGCAACTCTTTAAAGGCATGTATTGGTCAGTTGACTGTTAAACCACGAAGAGAACAGTATTCATCTTTGGTTTATCTTGAGTCTAATGTGTGTTTCGATTTAAATATAAACACCTAAATTGACTAACACTACTTACATACAGTATAATCTATTTTCTCAATATATTAATAATGTTGTTTCTCTGTTTATCTTTATTATGAGAAAATTAAGTACACTATGTAATGGTGTGTAACCATACCATGAGGTCATCAGTACTGCTGCCTCAGTAAGATCGTGGGGCATATTAATGAACTTCCACAATATATATGGGGCAGTCTTTGCTCTTAAAGCCTCCATATAGCTCTTTGGTCAGGACTACATTCATATTATTCCTGACATATTCCATGCACCTTAAAGTCATGGTGTAATGATGTGAATAATAACCTGGTGATGTTAACAGCACACTACAATAGGGCCTTTATCTAATCTAAGCTTCCAGACAGGAGTATGACATGACCCAGCTGCTAGTGGCCGCAACGTATATGACCTCACTGCTGGATGTAATTTCCTCTCAAGAGCTCTTGGAAAGGGAGAGCTTATGTTGTTGAGCTCATGTCGTCAGGGCTGGTAACAGCAGCTTGCCATTGTATTAATTATTGTCAGGGAATCCAAGGGGTGTAGATAATACAGAATGCACTGGTTGGTCCCATTTGTTTCACTTGTCAGTGGAGTGAATAATTGGGAGTGCTGACCATATTAGACACAGAGAATTTCTAAAAGATACGACTCAAACAGTTGCAACACAAAAGTATGGCTTGGAAATGAAAAAGCTTAATGTCTGCAAATTTCAAATCAGTATGGAATAATTTGCCTGCTTCCCATTGCCAAAGAAATTTACTGAAGTTTGACTCTGACAACATTAATTCTGATACACAGCGAAACATGCGGTTTAGAATAAGCTAAATTACAGAAGCTGTAGGTTGTATATTAAACTTACATAACATTTATTTTTCTATATGATAACTTAAAATATATTTGCTTTTAGGATATGTGTCAGATATGTTACATCCCAACTTCATTCTTAAAAGGCTTGAGAACATTGATGCAGTTTTAGTAAAAGGGGGTTGCTAATACAATGGGGCTCATCTTGCAATTCTCTCAAGGAATAACTATCAGTCCTGCTACAGCAGCTTCAGCGTCCCTAGGTGACCGCGCCACTGAGCCCATGCTCGCTCCATCGCACCCCACTCCACGCCTGCTGCCACCCTGAAGGTAGATGCATCACGCTGGGGAGACTGCACAACAGCATCCCCCACTTCTCCCTCCAGCCCCCAAACCACCTCCACGTCACAGTGGCCTCCTGCGGCCTGTACACATCACCTGGTGTCCACTCGAGCTCCAGTCCCAACAGCCCAGACTCTCCCTCAGGTGAGTCGCCATACCACCTCCATGTCTCCTCCCACCTGAACTGCACAACTGGTATCCCTTTGTCATCTGAGAATGCCACACACACACACACACACACGCTCCTGTGCTCACTCTGGAGGGGACACCGCCTGTTCCTTTCTGCTCACCTCCCGGCTGCTGGCTGACTCTCTGAGCCGTGTCTGTGGTGGCTAAGCCATGTGTGGGGATCTAGGGGTTTAAAACAGCAGGCCTCCCATACTCCCTGAATGGCAAATATAAGTGCTTACAATTTATTACACAGTGGACGTCTTATGAATCATCTCTGGCTAAGTTTGATCTGAAATGACAAGCATGTGCTAATCAGTCTCAGCATGGAAATATATGTAGGAAATATATTTAATCAAGTTTACAGGTGACTGCACTGGATCAGATTTACAAATTCACCACAGTAAAGCGAAGCTGCTTTTAGTGATGTTGTACTCGACCTGACCCCACTTCCCCCTCACCTGTATAAATTAAACCTATGCTGCGAGTTCACCCATTTGTTGCCCTCTTGAGATGATAAACTGGCATAAACATTGCTCCAGACAGTTAAAGTAACAGTTTACTGGGTGGAGGTCCAAATCAAAAGCCAGTCAAATGCAGTGTCTAGTAACTGTTTCCATATTCAAAGCAGTTATATCACATAACATTATCATTTCACACATAACAGTGAATGCCTCTAAAATCAGATAAAAAACCGGGATGGAGATGTAAAAAAAAAAAAAAAAAAAAAAGTAACCCTGCTGTTAAAACATAAAGTTAACTGGAATTGAGGAGGAGGGTCTTTAATTTAAATGTAACTGCTGAAAGCTTTATAATTTAGTATTTACTATAACCTGCAGTTTGCATTAATTTTGTCTCACTAAAACCTAATTTAAGAGGCTCACATTGTCTCTTTTTCTCCCTTTCGATAATTTTTTTAATTAGAAAAAGGCTTTAAACTACATCACTTTTACTAAAGCGCAAATCGCAACTTTGACTTTATAGGTTGCTATACCACACCACACTTAGTTAACAAAATATTTTACAAACAAGATGATATCACCCTCTCCATGATATTAATATGATATGTTCTCTGATCTGTAAACAGCTGGTTATCTTGCTTTCCACGATAAGAGAAACTGCTGAGGATTTACGCTTGGTGAGCACATTTGGGCTGAATCTTTCACACGTCACAAATTGCAGATGGGAAGCAGTGATCTTGAACAGCCGATCACATTTCCGTGACCATCTGACACCTTCCATTTAGGAAAATAATACTTTCTATCTTAGCATACCCCTCTGCAGCAGCCAGCAAAAGGAATTATGCCTGGTACACTTTGCTATTCACAACTTTGGAGCTTCTCCTTTGTTTTGTTTCATTGCACTGATTAGATTAAATGCTCACTCTTTAATCAGTTATTCAAGGCCACAATAATGTCTACAGTTTCTGTTGTTTCGTTGTATTTTTATGTATTGTTATATGCACACAATTGCAGTATTGTAAATGATGACAGAATGTGTTGAAATGTTACCCTTAGATGGAAAGTTGTGCAGCCGAAGGGTAAAATAAGGAGCTTATTATGCCACTGCACTGTTTGGAGTAGATTGTCATTGACTGCAGTATTTTTGGACAGTTTTTTAGCAGTTATATCCTTGAAAACTAATATTATTGTGAACTACAGTATTTAAATCTTATTTTACGGTTGCTGTTTACTCGAATATCTCACCCTCTTGTCTTCCCAGTATAATAAAGAGGAAAAAAAAAAATAAAAAATGTAAAGACTTTTTGCCCATAGAGGTAGATATGGTATCTGAGTAATATGACAGATAAATATGAGTCGGGTTAACTGGTACAGAGAGTTGTAAATCACTGTAGTGTGATTCTTTGTCTCAAAGGGTTTAATTAGTCTAGAAATTCTTCTCTTATCTGATGACCCCCCCCCCTCCTTCTGCACACTGCAACAACTTACAACCATAAACGCCCTGCAATCTGAAGACCAGTGGCCTCAGGAGACTGAGTTGCTACAAAGAGCTGAAAGAGTTGGAAATGGTCATTTTATTGCGTTAGAATAGCTCGCTCGAGACTTGGGTAATGTAGTGCTAACTGGGAGCAAGTAACGATAACAGTATGTGACTGCGAAGTGAAATAAAGTGAACTACTGTAATGCAGAGCAGTGACGAGTGCTTTGAAAATGAGGCAACACAATAATAACATTAAACAACAATACAAATGGTTTTCTTAGTGGTTTCAAACCACTAATTAATACTACAGTATTATAGTTTTCCTTCAGTGATGATAATTATTTGGGATGCAGTGCACAATCTAATCAGTCATCTCCCACAGTTCATGTAGAATGAATTTGTTCAGTATAACTACAAGTGGAGGATATGCATGCTTGTCAAACACTCAGACATCAAACAATGTTCTGGTTTCATCTATTAAAAGTGCTACCTATATGTGGCCTGCTATTGCTTCAACTGTAGCATGGTGTTGCTCTATTTCATAGTACATGAACAAACCCATTTATCCTTATCTGTCATTTCATAACTTGTGAGGTATCTGTCACTTCTGGTCCCATGGGAGTCCTGCATCCAAGTTTTTTCCTTTTTTTCTTTTTTGCTCTAATTGAGCTCTTTACTTAATTGGCAGTTATATTCTGTCCTAATAAGTCATATCTAACTGTGTTTGATTGAATTTCCAAGTATATTTTTTCTACAACTCATAACCATCCATTGTCAACCTCCTAATGATCAGGATGGCATCACCTGATTATACATGTGCAGGGTCACAGGAAGGATACCATCCTAATTTGGATAATGAGAGTAAATGTCATTGTATCCAAGAATGGGAATGATGGAGTAAGACATGCAGACCCCATAAAGCATCTGTACAGAGCTGAGCAGAGTGATTCAAACAAGCACAATGTTACAGGAGTAAAACTCCCACCAAAGCTCACAGCTAGGTAGTGATAGAGTGTCAGATGTAACCCATAAGGTCAAGTAGAGAGTCACGTAAGACAACAAGAGATCTGTCTGTTTTTGTTTTTTGTTTTTTTTTTTTTTATTCCTGCCATGTCTTTGAAAGCTACTAAGGGTCTGGGAGGAGAAAGTGTGAAATCTAAATATACAACACACCACTGTGCACCGATGGGTGGTGTATTAGGTTCCCACCCTTTGTGTTTACAGGCCTGCAGCTCGGCCTCCAGGTTGCGAAACAACAACCCGATCAGACAAGAAATTAGCCCATGAAAGTACAGCATATTGTCTTGGACTATCTGTTCTGCATGTTGGGTTTTTGATATATATTGTGTTTGTTTGTTTGTTTGTTTTAACTTTGCACCACTTTAATTATGCGTTGTCTTTGGTGTTGTATGGTTTGGTGCCTGGTGCTTTTCTCACGTAAAATTGGGAGAAAAGGAGCTTTTCATCCTTTTCTAATTCAACATTATAAACACAGGCAGTGTTGTGCCGTATGTAGTATTTATGTAACACAGATGCAAAACTTGAGTTTGTGTAGAGCACCTTCTTTTGAAGGACTAGCAGGAGCAGAATGAGATGAGGGGTTATTTTGGCGATGGAGATTAAGGCAGGGGCTTTTTGTCATTTGTGCGAGACAAGCCATTCATCCATCCAGTTCACAGCCAAAAAAAGGCTGGTCCCAGAAATTAGCAGTTTCAGCTCAGCAGCAAAGTCGTCGGGCTGTGAAGGCAGAGAGAAATTGACTAATTAGCAATGCGCACTAAAACTTGACGGTTCTCTCTATAACAGCGAGGGAAAGACTCGGTTTTTCTCCCCCTTTCTCTTTTCTTTCTTCCATAGATGTTTGAAATCGCAGTCATTTACGCTCGACAGTTTTTACAATAGCCTTGAGCCATAATTTTGCGAGTCTCTCCAGCATCCATACCCCTGCATGGTCTCTCTCCACCGGCCATGCACGACCGTTTCTCTCCCCAACCGTGGATTTCCTATTACTCTCGTTACGACTCACTGAGCCCCAGGCCCAAGGATAATGATGTGTTGTTTCTTGGTAGCATAATTTGTCACACGTATATTTCTTCTTCTTCTTCTCTTGCAGAAAGCACAGCTCCCTCTCACACACTCACACACTTCTTGTTAATTCAGAAGAACAAATGATCAACGTCAACAAATAACCTGAAATAGTGACTTTATGAGTTGGAATCAATGGTTATTTTGAGACACCACCGACCATAGACTTTTTTTTTTTTTAAAGGAAAGGACACTTCTTAAAAGGAGAACAAAGGAAAATTCAAGTGAGATTATTTTTTGGGGGGAACCTGGAGCTTACTTTCTTTTTTTTTGTTGTGTGTGCCAAGAGCTGAAGTCAGGTAAGTTTGGCTCCTTCTCAGGCTCGAGCTGCTCACATCATTTAGTTGTGACAGGCGCTTTTAGTGAATCTGGCGACAACGTTACCGCACGCTTGTGTCAAGTTTGCACACATCACGCACATAGAAATCGCTTTTTTTGTTCCGCCCGGGAAACATTTACGGATGCATTTTACATTGAACTTTACCGAAAGCTGCGTTTCGCCGGATATTTTTTCGATACTCATTTCCGCGTAACTCAGGTCGACTACAAAAAAAAAAAAAAAAAAAAAAAAAAAAAAAAAAAGCCAAACGCACCCAGATCGCTGCTGACGGCTCGGAGACAAACTAATTGCTTTTGTATGACTCCGTTAAAAAAAAAATAATACAAAAAAAAAAAAAAAAAAAAAAAAATCCGTGCGATGTGCAAATGTCCTCGTTGCTGGAGGAGGTGGGGGGCCGTGCAGAGGGACAGGACGGATAAGTGTTGGATGAATGCTGCATGTTATCCGTCCACCGGTGGCTCTTGTCTTTTTTCCCCCCCTGATCCGACAACTTCAGCCGCGTTACGGAGCCGAGAGGTGGGAGGAGGTGGAGGAGGAGGTGGATGGTGGATGGAGGTGGGGGGGGGGGGGGGGTGAGGGGGGAGTTGGGGTTTTGGGGGGGGGGGGGGGAGAAAAGCGTTGCAGCATCTCCGTATCCTCCGTTTTTTTGTTTTGACAGCGCCCTTCAAACCTCAGCCTCCATTTAAAACCATCTGGTTCTCCAGTTAAGAATGAAAAAGAGCGGCACGCTGTGGGAACTACTGCGTTTTTGTTTGCTGCTTTACGACCAGAGCTCAAAGTTGAAAGCGACAGAAGCCGTGTTGGATGTCGATTGTCGCCGGCTGGCATGGCAGCTTTGGTTACCCCCCCGCCGGACGGAAGGGCGATCTGCTCAATAACTTATTCCAGACGTCGTTTTCTGTTGTAATAGTTGACTGACGGGCGCCTTTTTTTTTTTTTTTTTTTTTTTTTAAAGGGGCTACGTGTGTTGTGCAAAATAAATGACCTGAGGTAAATGGCTTGCATGATTTATTTGTTGCCTAGGTGGCGTTCACAGTCAGGAAGTCATGTCCAGATCGGGTGATAGAACATCCACCTTTGACCCAACACACAGTGACACCCTGCTGCATGGGCTCAACCTCCTGTGGAGAAAACAGCTTTTCTGTGATGTGACTCTCACTGCCCAGGGACAGCAGTTCCACTGCCACAAAGCTGTGCTGGCATCCTGCTCCCAGTATTTCAGATCCCTCTTCTCCTCCCAGCATGTAATCAACAATGAGGGGAGCAAAGGGGACCAGGGCAGCAGTGGGACCCCCTCGTCCTCTCCCGATGACAAGCTGGTGACCCCCAGTGCCAGGCCCATCAATAACCTGGTACTCCAGGGCTGTTCCTCAATTGGACTGCGATTAGTGCTGGAGTACCTCTACACTGCCAACGTGACTCTTTCCCTGGACACGGTGGAAGAGGTGCTGTCAGTCAGCAAGATCCTCAACATCCCCCAGATTACCAAACTCAGTGTGCAGTTCCTCAACGATCAAATCTCTGTGCAGAACTACAAGCAGATTTGCAAGATTGCTGCACTCCATGGACTGGATGAGACCAAGAAGCTGGCCAACAAGTACCTGGTGGAGGATGTGCTCTTGCTGAACTTTGAGGAGATGTGTGCCATGCTAGAT
Organism: Echeneis naucrates; assembly: GCF_900963305.1. NCBI lineage: Eukaryota > Metazoa > Chordata > Actinopteri > Carangiformes > Echeneidae > Echeneis > Echeneis naucrates. Next base: position 13,884,487 of record NC_042527.1, on the reverse strand, counting down.
GCTCTGCCACCCCCAGTGGAGTCGGAGCTGGCTCTCTTCCAGATGTCAGTCCTCTGGCTGGAGCATGACCGGGAGACTCGCATGCACTATGCGCCAGACCTGATGAAGAGGCTGCGCTTTGCCCTTATACCTGCCCCAGAGTTGGTGGAGAGGGTGCAGTCTGTTGACTTCATGAGGAGTGACCCTGTGTGCCAGAAACTACTCCTGGATGCCATGAACTACCACCTGATGCCCTTCAGGCAACACTGCAGGCAGACCATGGCCAGCAGGTGAGAAAAAGACAAACACACACACAGCAAAGTGCTATTTGAGAGGAGAAGGTGATTAAATGCCTCCCACTTTTTAAATGTGAACAAATTGCAGAGTCAAGCACTGCCCACTCATTCATGTGCTGGTCCTACAACCTGTGTCGTCCAAACCATGTACTCATTGTAGGTGGTCAGTCAGAGGTGTGAGGTTTGAGGCCCAGTTAATGAAGACTGTGTGGCGTTTCCTGTTTACGGATTCCACCTGTCAGGGGACTGATCTACTCTATGCTACACTGTATGCATAATTACAGGGTTGCTTTATGTTTTAATGAAGAAAAAAAAAAACAACTCTTTATTTCCCCACACATCTGTGTAATTGTTCTCTAATCAGTGTTGACAAGATGTAACAAACTAGATAAAGGTTATGCATTTGATTTTTGGGAAGTCTCATGAATACAATTTGAAATGCTGTGATTAAATTGTTACTAGAATTACATCGAAATTACTTTACAATTCAGATGTAACTACAAATAAAACCCTGGCCCTGATATTGCAACAAGCAAAAAATGTAATATATTCAAAGGGGATTTAGAGCAGCATTTATTTTCATTTAGTTATCACCGGGTGCCTTTTTATTCAAGTTAAATGCGTCTGTCTGGCTCAAAAATAGACCAGGCAGCATGGCCTCCCTCCATGTTTGTCCCGATCAGCACTTTAAGTGGCTGGTGAGCAGACAGGTGTTATCAGTAAGTTGATTGATTGGCAGTGCTGTTGTCATATTTTGTTTGCAGAGCTGACTGTAGCTAGATGGTCAAGGCTGAAAAATGTTTTGAGCAGTATTCAAATATTTAAACTGCTCTGCATGGCTATGAGCAGAGGAAAAAATAAAGCTGTCACATTAGAGAAGTGAAACTTGAAGCTCAAATTTTGCACAATAAATCTAAAAGTAGGAGCTTTTCACATGCAGCTCTTCCTACATTACCCCAATAACATATCTATTCCCACATATGGACCTAAATGAGCAGGGAATCAGAATCCTCATAATTAGTTTCACATGCTGCTGTTTCTCTCCTCTCAATTAATCACTATTATCTATGTCCAGGGGCTCATTTGCATATGAATAACCCCAAAACACTTCCGAGTGGGCCGGTAGCAGGGAGAATGTACCGAGACAATGGTGATTTACCCAAGCATGAAAAAGTAAAATATGAAAAAGCGGAAAAAGAGGTGAATGCGTCTGAAATATAAAGGCCAGCCACTCTTAATCTTTTTGCTGCATATTGTGATTAATTGTAGATTTGTGTTAAAATCCATTAGGAGCCAGATAATGGTCATTACTGTGGAGTAAAGTGTGCAGCTATGAGTTTATATTTCACATACAAACAGTAGGAAATATCTCACAACTGGCTCAGGGATGTCACATGAATCACCATAGCCAATGAAATGGAGACATTGTATAGGCAGGTTTATATACTCAATTGCGCTTTCAGCCTCCAGCATGGCACCCTGCAGGATTGTCCTCGCTTCACAGCTAATTGAAAAGATATCTTTAGAGTACAATAACCGTTCAATAACACATCAAAAGGATAAGTGCACTGTTGAGCAATTTTATGTTAATTATAATAAACGTGGCCACACATTGCCTGAGTTAGTAGTTGTACTTGGACAAGGAGCAGTTATTCATTTAACCTTTCATTTACTCTCTTCCATTAATTCACAGATTCATTCATTCACTGGGCATTTGAAAAATGAAAAATCTAAATACACAATGCGAAGAACCGCCAATTCTGCTATAACTAAATAAAGCATTTAAAGGTGACGATCCTTATTTTGGCCTTTGGATGTCTTATTTGAAGGCCCAGTACCTGTTTTGTTCTGTTTCTCAGTACTTGTCCACTCACTCCTTCTTTTGACATTACAGAATCCGTTCCAATAAAAGAATGCTGTTACTGGTGGGTGGTTTGCCTCCTGGACCTGATCGTCTCCCCAGCAATTTGGTCCAGTACTACGACGATGAGAAAAAGACATGGAAGATCCTCACAAGTGAGTTGCAAAGGCTTTGCTGCCCTTTTTTTGTAACCATCTTGTGTTCTTGGCTTTTATGATGAGAAATTCTTGTTCCTATGGATGACTTTAACACAGGTTAATTTTCACAGAAATGAGGGGAAGGAGTTCCCTAAATCCTTCAGGTAATAATGTATCACTATCACTTTTAATATAAGTTTTTAATCAGAGCGTGACTTCACAGCACTGTGGAGCTTCATGCCCGGTTTCCCTTGTTTTTGCTGAAATATGCCGGCAGGATGCATGATGAGATTTACTTGAATCCAATGATTTATTGTAGTAGAGATAGAACAATAATGAATTACACCTTTCCTCCATTTCCGCATTTTAATGTAGCTTGATTATTTCTTCACATTGATCAATATACAGGAATGAATTGCCCCATACATACCAATACACAGCATGGGATCTGGTGTCATGATTGTTATCAGTTTTATGTAAGGTAAAACAGATGGCAACAGATAAGGTCAGTAGCTGCAATGTGTGCACACAGTCAAAATAGATGATGATTTTAATTGACTAAACAAAAACTGTGGAAGATAAAAGTAATAGATACAAGTAATAAATAAAAGTAATAAAATAAAACACTGTATCTCTAATCCTGCGGGAATTGATACCAGGACGCAATTTAAGATATTGATTTCATGATGTCACGTTGAAAGCTAGTTGTCATAATTTAAAAATCAGTGCTATTGAAAAAAATGTTATGACGACAGAGAAGCTGCCTTAAGCCTTTGTTCCTTCAGCACTCACCTCTATAAGCTGTACCATGCTGGGTTTTTTTCTCTGTCTTCCTTGACCTTTTAAGGTTCACCACTATATTGTTGCCATATTGCAAAGGTCAAGCAAGAGCTAATGGGAAAGCGTCTTTGTCCTTTGCATCATCATTGCGGGACATATCGAGTTTTTGTCCTTTTGTTTTGGTCGGTGTCATATCTCAGCAGCATCTCTCCATTCATACATATTAGCCACAAGTCTGCTTCCTTTCACCTCAGCGTGGGCGGTTGATATTCTCACTATAGAGTTTTTAATTCTGCGATTTCAGCCTGTTTGTCTAAATCTTTCAGGGTGCATTTTAGGGAAGGAGGCATGCATACACAACAGCCTGAAGCCCACTGGTGTTTATATTGTCATTTTCTCATTAAATTCGCACTCCTGGGTATAAACTGAAGCAAGCAAAAGGTCAATAGGGATTTCCATCACTCAGAACTAAAAAGTTAACACTCAAATGGTCCATGGCCAAGTGGAGGGACAAAACTGCAAAATCATCCCCTTAACACATCAGTGATCATCTGATGTAGCCTCCACACAATGGATGTGGAATAGAAGATTATTAACATTCAATCATAACTTTTCAATGAGGCGAAACCTGAGAGGGACAGCCTTTGATTAAGACATTCATCAACACAATTTGGAAAGAATCTGATCCCTCTTGTTGTGTCAGATATATCTGCTGCTCGGTGATTCTAGTGTAAAGTTTGCCATCTAGTGTACCCACAGCAGCGTGGACGAACGCAAGACAAAGGCAGGCACAGATTCAGCAACAATGCTGGACTATGCTCTTCTTCCTCTTCCTTAAACTAACCTGATATTAGAATCTGACACGTGGAAATTGACCTCATCCATGCAAAACGGCCTGGAACAAAAGAAATCAGCTCAGTGGGATGCAATTGCAATGTTTTTAAAGGCACGTCAGAGCTCGAGCAGCAGTGGTGCATTAGCTGTGGAGTCATTCAACCAACCCCGACTGTGCCACTATGCAGAGGTTTCTGACTCCCTCTAGTGAGCCCTAGAGCTCACTGTAGACTGAAGTGATGGCGTCCATCTCATGGAGGGCGTGCTCATCATGCCCTCCCTTGGCTGTTCACCCCCTGGGGACTGTGGTGAATTTAGGGAAAAGGGGACAAATATAAAGACCGATTTCGTATTTTTTCTCAGGTGATAATTCCCAGTAAAGTCTCAGAGGGGAAAGAGTTGTATCATTTCGCTGAGGGTTTTATTTTTTGCGCTTCACAAGTCTAATACAGTGATCTACAGTTATTATAGCCCAGCACTCATCCCGCTGTTCACCTGTATCTGTGGCACCTGTAGACGCAGGGCAGATGCCCCAAGTACTCCCACAGTGCCCCTCATACTGTAGCCTGTGACATACTGTAAAGCAATAATCTTCTTTTCACATGGGTATGAAATGATTTTTAGTATGAGTACAAGTCACTAGACATCAAATAAAAAGCCAGCCATCCATGTCCTATATACTGCCGACTGAATGATAATGTAAATAGCATGTACGGGAATTTGGCAGTCATATGGCACTCGTCTTTGAGGTGCACTGGAGGCAAGCAACCTAATCCCCTCGTTCAAGATAAAGCTGTGTTTAGTGTATGTAGTATTAGTTCCTATCTGAGACTCCCCTCCCATGGAGAGGCCCGGCACATGTCAGCCAGGCAGAGTGAGATTGCAGGGAGAGGCCAATAGGAAAGAAATGAGATTCAAGGCTGTCTAATTTTGCAGCAACTGTGATCCATCAGGCGGTGGGGAGGTGACAGTGGAAATGACTGATGGAGACAGACAGGTGGGCTTTAACATTTCACTGATTTGTGCTCAAAAAGCACCGGGCCTGAGATTTATTGAGTGAACACGATCATGTTCATTATGACTGTCACCTAAGACCATTTCTCTACATCTCAATGGGGTCACTTCAGCAAAAGAAGATGGAAGAGAGGCAAGGTGCACAAAAACATACACAAAGGAAAACAAGGGGTCGTGCTGCTGCTTGAAGCTGTTTATGCTAAAGTTGTGCTGAAGATAATGAGCTGTATGATATAGTAAAGATCACATTTATTGGGTGTACTGGATTTTCAGATTGATAATTTGTGCTGCACTATCAGTCAGTCCTTTGAGTAATCACCAGTAGATAAGTCTTCAAAATATAAAGTTATTTACAATATCTGATACACAAATACTGATATACGTGGATAGATATTTTCATAACAAAGAGTAGCCTGTTTACACTGCCTCGCACTTTCATTTGTTCCAGTTTAAGAGTCAACAGGCTTGATTCCCCTCAAGAAATCACTTCCTGTAGATGGATGAATGGAAGGTTTCAAAACAAAAATCATATAACACTGATGCTCACTGAGGATTGTGAAATCGAAGTTTGGCTGTGCCATTATCAGCAACACTCTGGACTGTTGTTGAGAGTACATTAATACAACAGAAATGACAGCATGGAGTACACCGCCTATCAACTCTCACAACACTCTGGGTGGTGAGTAATAACAGCAATCACTGAACGAGGTGCTGTATGTCCAAATCTTGCTTTTTAAAGAAAAAATATAAACATTTGTGGATGTTCTATATTTGTGAATATGAACCTTGTTTATTTGTCACTAACATCTACTGTTCAGACCTGTAGGTCTACATCAGGGATCGGCTGTAAGGTTAAACATGGTGTAATTTTAGTGCAGGCCAAGTGTTTATGCTTGTTTGAGTATTATTTGAATTCTAATTTATAAGATTGTTACTTTTGGGGGCGATGCAACTCCTATTAGTATTTAGGCAGTTTATTGGGTATCTCGAGCTAAAACCAGTGTAGTCTAACACAACAATCTTGTAATAAATCCTCCTTTATGAAGGTTACAATATTCCATTTTTATTGAAACTGTTTTAGAGAGGTGCTCACTCAACTGTGGGATAATTTTGGAGGATGCAGTTTGTGGTGCTGTTGAATTGTATTGCCTTATAAGAGAGGCATTTCTGTTTTTTAGCCAACCCTCATTGATATAAATTGGGTGAAGAAAATAATAGAAACATCTGCCTGTATAACATAATACAATTCAACTGAACCACAAAGCTCCAGCCTCCAAAATGGCCAATGAATCAACGCCTCTCAGAAACTGCACTACATTTCTGTGGGTATTTCTCATCAACTGACAACTGTATATGTGTTTGAGATACAGAATTGTGTTGTTGCTGTCAAAAAGGCTGATGTTTTGGGATTAAAGCGGTTTGAAATTTGAGCCTACTAGGGTTTGATAAAATCATCTATAAATTCTGATGTAAACTACGAAAGGGAAAACTGAATTTTTCCCTTGGGGCTTAGTATTCTTGTTGGAGGGCCAGGTTCTTCCCTTAGTTTGCTCTTTTCCTGTCGCTGACCTATACCATTCCCACGTTTCAGTGACTGACACCTTTTTTGTGTCTCATTCAGTAATGCCTTACAACAGTGCCCATCACTGTGTGGTGGAGGTGGAGAACTTCTTGCTGCTCCTGGGCGGAGAGGACCAGTGGAACCCCAATGGTACTGTACCGTCTCACAACGAATGTTTTTTTTAAAACTCAGCTCGTTTTAAACACTCTTCCTAAAATCAAACCAATCCTGTGGGGGGAGAGGCAAAAAATTCCTTATTTTGCTACACTAAAATATTTGTAGCTTAGAAGTGCCAAGAGTGTTTTTTTGAAACTGTGGATATAATAACCATGGTAATTAACAAAGACTGTAAATGATCAAAACATTAAAGCTGTCCTTTGGTTTCTATTCCTCCAAGTATCATAATAATGAAGTGTTAGAATAGCAGTGAGGGTGAAAATCAACACAACACACATCATCAGACACAATTTAAGGCTTTTTGTACAGAATCGCATTAGTCTATCACTTATTAACTCTAATTGCAGTAGAAAGTACCATATATTAACAGTGAAAACAAGCAAGTGTGGGTGGTGATTTTCAGATCATTGGTTTATTTTTAACTCAATACTTGCAATCACAGTTGTGCATTTTATTGGTATAGAACAAAACCTTGGCCAAGTGGAAGTGAGCACTGCCAAAACTTTGAAGAAATTCCTTACTGAACTAACTAATGAGGCTTTCATTGAAATTCTTATCTCTTTTGCAGGAAAGCACAGCACTAATTTTGTCAGCCGATATGATCCCAGATTCAACAGCTGGATACAGTTGCCCCCCATGCAGGAGAGGTGAGTCTTATATTTATACGAGTCTGAGGTTACACAGTATGCACTGAGGTTGTCGGAATAAATCATTTGGATAATAAGTAAATTACCCTGGCAGGAAAACAGCTGCTCAATGTTGGCAAAAACCTAACCCCTATAGCAAGTCACAGTTCACTTATCACAAATGCAAAGAGAATCTTGGTTGAGATCTTCTTCCTGAACAATGTTCACCTCACACAGATAAATCCTTCAATGGATCTTGTCGTTGCTGGTTTAATGATGTTGTCTGGTTGACACTTCCCCCTCAGGAGAGCCAGTTTCTTTGCCTGCCGCCTGGATAAGCACCTGTACGTGATTGGTGGCAGGAACGAAACGGGCTACCTCTCCAGCGTGGAGTCCTACAACTTGGAGACAAATGAGTGGAACTATGTGTCGTCTCTGCCGCAGCCTCTGGCTGCTCATGCAGGGGCAGTGCATAATGGCAAGATCTACATATCAGGTCAGGAGAGAGCCTTTTGCTGTCATCATTATCCTGTTTTCCTTTAAAGAAATGTTGTGATGTGTCGTGAAACGTCTCTACAAGTAAATGCATCCACTAAAACATTACTGTTAGCAAAGTTTAGAAGATCATTAGCTTTTGTGATCTCTTTCAACGTGGGAACCCTGATAAATGTTAGGTTAAGTAATAAATCAATACTTTAAAAGATAGGAACTTTCATTAATTAGTGTATGCCAATTATAGGACAACAATAATAGTAACAATAATAAAGTACATAGTGCTGTGTTCCCTCCTGCAGGAGGAGTACACAATGGAGAGTATGTGTCCTGGCTCTACTGTTACGACCCCATAATGGATGTGTGGGCCAGGAAACAGGATATGAACACAAAGCGTGCCATTCATGCCTTGGCTGGAATGAATGACCGACTGTATGCTATTGGTGGAAACCATTTGAAAGGTAAGTGCTCGAGTGTTTCACACAAAGAGAAGTCGCCATTATTACTGAAACACATTGATTTTAGTATTTGTTACAGTGAGGAATGAAATGTGCTGTGTTGATAAAATTTCCTCCGTATTTTGCTACATTTCCTACACATGGCAAAAGTAGAGCCTTACAGATTTATTAAGAGGCCTTGAGAGAAAATAGAAAAGAAAATTTTTTTGGCTGCATAAACGTTAACATGAACTTATTTTGATGTCTGCCACTGACTGAAATGTCAGTGGCAGGTTATATTAAACTGCATGTGATATGCTGGATACATAATTTGAGTTGTCTTCCTCTTCTAACAGGTTTCTCCCATCTAGATGTGATGTTAGTTGAGTGTTACGACCCAAAAGCTGACCAGTGGAACATCCTGCAGACACCGATCCTGGAGGGTCGCAGCGGCCCAGGCTGTGCTGTTCTGGACGACAGTATCTTCCTCGTGGGGGGCTACAGCTGGAGCATGGTACCGTATATTTTTACAAACTGAATGAGATTATTTTACATGAAATGACGGGGCTTGTGATGTTCCATATGCCACACCATAAACATCATTTTGTGAGCAAACACTCACTGTACATGTAAATAGTTGACAAGGTGCAGGTACCAGGTTTCTGTGCGTTTCTTTCTTATCATCTCAGTCGCTGTATTCTGTAACAGGAAATGATCAGAAATCTGACAAAGGGTGTACATGCCACAGCATCCTGGTGGCACGTAAGCATTCTGAACACTGCTGCTCTAGGGACCGCATTCAGGTTTTTATGTTTAACTGCACAAAAAGATAACCAAGGTACTCCCAAAACCTTATTAGCATCATGCATATGTAAACAGATTCTAGATTTTGATCAAGATTCAGCACAAATGTTAAGACCATTTTTGTGCATGTTGTTCTGCTCATATTAAAAATAGGCACAACCCTTGTGGGGCCACTCAGAAAGGCTCACTGAATCAAATCCTTCAAATGTATATTTTCATGTTTGTAAAAGACTTCATAATTTCCTGGGTCCTGCAGTTTTTACTGCGGGATTTATTTGAGGGAGCTACTTTCATCTGAGAATGAATACACATTTAATGTGCGTTTTTACCATAAGACAGTTGGGTGGTGTATGTAGCTCAAAAACAATAAAATAAAAAAAACTAAAAAAAAAACCAAACTCAAAATAAACTCCAGTGCTCTTCTCCCAGTAAAGAGGAGTGGCTTACTAATGTGTTTTGAATTGTATTTGTCGAGCACTATGGCTCAGACCAATAACCTATATCTGGCTACTGAGGAAATACTTGTCATTATAATCAGTTCATTGGTTTTGATGTTTCCGTGGAATTTGTGGACAAGCTATAGAAAATCACCACACTTTTCCCTTGCTGACTTTGTCCCTGCTGTTTTTGATCACATGCATTCATCTCAACTCATTTAAAACAGAGTTTTTCCATCCCCTAGTCAGAAATCCAAAGAACACTAAGAGGAATGAAGAAAATGACTTGATTTCCTGTTTTCCCAGGGGGCCTATAAGTCTTCTACCATCTGCTACAGCCCAGAAAAAGGAACATGGACAGAGTTGGAGGGAGAGGTGGCAGAGCCTTTAGCAGGCCCAGCCTGTTCTACTGTCATACTGCCTGCCTGCCTTCCTTTTAACAAATGACAACTAATCCAACCAACGGGCAATGAGGGCAAGAAGCAGCAGAGTGACTGGGGGGAGGACCATCAATAAGCAAAACAGTTGTCAACAATTTTGTGACGAACCCTCCAGTCAGATGAGGAGGGTGTGTATAAATTATTTTTTTACAGGTTTGCCCAGAGCACTTTCGTTATTCCCTACTAAAGGTTTGGAAAAAAAAAGAAGAAAAAAAAGAAAATTGTGTAACTCATGTATTTAAACTCAACTGTGTTATGAGAAAAGGTCAGTTTCATATATGATTTTATTTAAACTGATAGTAAGTGTTTTTGGCTTCTCTTCGATAGCACGCATAGTGTTGAACTGAATTATAGCTTTCCAATTCATTGTATCTTGTATTCAGTAGAGGCATAATTCCAGCAAAATGCAGTGTTGTTTCATGGACTGACACTGAAAAGGTGATCAGTCCCAAATTTTTATGGGGTGAAGTGAAACTAGGGCTGGGTGAGTTACATTAATTGTGATGGTTAAAGCATACGAATATTCTTCATCACTCATGTTACTCATTTTTCTCTGGACTGTGCACCAAACCGCTCAGTCACCTGATTGCATCATTCTTCAACTGTTTTATGTCGGAAATGGGGACATTATAACATTTCACAGGAGCAGTGGTCATTGTTTAATTGACGTGGTAGGTTAAAAAAAAAAAAAAAAAAAAAAAATACAGCTAAAGCAGCTTAGTTGGATCAAAGCAACTTCGTGTTAGAGGCAACCAGGTGGACATGGTAGAAAAACAACAATAAAAAAAAAAAAAAACAACACAAATATATCATGCGCTTACAGTAATAAGGATGTATCTGCATCACCCAGCCCTAATTTTGAACTAATTATCGTAATGATTTACACACAAGGCTAAAGTTGTGTTTCTGTATGACTTGTTGAACAGAGAGTTCCTCACAGGTTATCTGCTTGACAGGAAAAAAAAAAAAATAAAAAAAAAAATAACTTGCCAAAATCTTCATGGCAACTATTCTTCATGCTGCAAACAAAACGATAAGGATTTACCATTGATTCCTGATGTTCATATGAAGCACTAATGTTCACATTAATTATACAATGATGGTACAATCAAATTGTAATTGCTAGCCAGTGTATTTATGGGTGGCATGTTTGGGTAAACAGAGGGCGGGGACATGCTTGGTTTGTTTTCCTTTACAAATTAGGCCTGTTTCTGAGGCCAATTAGCATTACCGTGGTGGGATTTTAATCTTAAATGTATGAAAAACAAACAAGCGTACAGTGGTCTTTAATGCACTAAAAGTGAACTTTTAATTCAGCAAACAAAGTTCACTAAAATGTAAATGAATTAATGTGATGTGCTTGAAAAGATTATCTTAAGTACAAATGAATCTAAGTCCAGTCTAGTCTACATTATTAGGTTCAAAAAGTTGACTCTAAATATTGATGCAGTACCTGTTGAATTCTGTACAGATTTGTTGATTTCATTCTTGTACATAATCGCTTGCAGTGAAACATTTTTGTGCACTCAACCTTGGATTTATTCTCAAATCCTGTTATGTCCTTTGAATTTTAGAATATGAAAATAAATTGACTCTTGATGATTAAAATACTGTTTTCAGTTTTTGACATCTCAGAAAGAAAAGTAACTTCATTAGAGTTTAATGTGAGCGGTGCAAATGAAGGTGTCTGCTTAGCAAATTTCCATGTAAAGGTTGCGTTTGTGTTAATGCATTCCTACAACTTGACCGCTGGGTTAGACTTAAATTTTGAAGTACTTTGTTTCAGATTGGCGTTATTACTCTCACTGTGAATATTTTCTTGTCTGGTTGTTTGATGTTTGAGTTGTAAAAAATTGAAAATGGCGACAAATCACAGTTAGTCAGGGGCCAAAGTAAAATCTAAAGGCCTGATTTATCCAGCTAGGAGTCTAAACCTTAAAATACAATAATATATATAAAAAATAATAAAAAAATATTAAGAATAAATGTGATAATTATTGCACCTAATATATTTTAGAAGACAGGGCCACGATGTTTGGTCACTTTTGATTACATTTACGTTTATTAGTATCAGTCATACTTTGTAAGCATGGCACATAATTTGTGTAAAGTAATCTTAATTTGTAAAGTAAAACTGTCATGAATATGTGGCTCGATGAAGTACAATAGTTCCTGCTGCCATGTTGTCAGCCAGGAGGAGCCAAGATTCAGGTGCCATTAAAAATACTGAAATAAGCAATAAATACCTACATTTCTGAAGTCCAGTAGTTGAGTAAATGTACTCAGCTAAAAGGACTCCACTCTAGTTGCTTTGGTTGGATTACAGATGAATAATTCACCTCTTGTTCTCCTCTTTAAGCCTCTCAGAGACTTACTTGGCTTCATGCTGTCAGCCCACAAGATTTGAGACTGCATTTCAGCCTGAAACACCTAAAACCATTACACCGAGCTGGAGTCTGCGAAATGTGAACCAGCAAGTGTACAAAACAAATTCGATCTTTATCTCCAGGGCAGCCTCTCATGCCAAACCAGATTTGATCTGCCAACCATTTACTACCAACTGTCTCATGAGCCGAACAGCATCCGTGTCCCCCAACGCATATATACACCTAATGGTTCATTCGCATGTTTTGTTTAGTTTTTTTTTTTTTTTTGTATTTTTCTGTGCTTGGTGTCTGAGCTCCAAGCATCCATTTGGCTATGTGCCTGGAGACAGCAATTATTTTCTCATAGATGATTCGGATAGATTACATAAATCCATATCTAATTCACACAGTACAGTCAGGACACAAGAACCTACTCAGTGTTCTTCATGTCACATTATCGCTGCAGACATGCCGTACAACAGCTACAGAGATGCTGCAGTCAACAGATATCTGAACGCTTCCTCCGGTCAGCAGTAACTGAGTGGACTGAGTGATGACAGAATAACTTAATCCTTATTGAGACAAAGATATGTCAAGAAAGTGAAGAGGTTTAGACAAAGACTGAATTCAACTGTGGAGCGTGTGTGTGGATTTGAAGTCTTCATTTTCCCTTCAGTGGTGGTGGAAGCAGATGGTTTCTGCACTGTTCTCAGTCCCACTGCTTACACCTCCTCCTCAGCTCAGGGAATAATAGGATTGGTTAAACGAACACAGCTGACCTTTTAATTAACTACATGGACCATAGTGGCTGCAGCGTAATCACATGAAAAGTATTCCCTGTCCTTGGCTGTGCTTTTATAATAGTACAGATATATGACTCACTGTTTGTGGCCTTTAAATAATAGGATGAAATACCTCTTATTCATTTTTTTTTCAATACAAATAACACAAACACATACATCTAACTGATGTTGTGACTTTGCCGTTGAAATATTTGTAACAGATACACAGTGCTAGAAGAAATAAGACTTGTTTTCTTACTTGTGTGTGGTTAAATGCCACTCAGTGGCCCCCGAGGTTAAAACCCCAGCCACAACCAGGTCCCAAGCCCAGATAGATGTGGAGGGTTGTGGCCAAAAGCCAAAAGAGGGAAAATAATACTAATAAATTGTGTAGTTGTATAATGTCACTGTGAGGAAGAATGCACACTGTTAGTGCTTCAAACTCAAACTGAAAGAAAGCTGAACTTTACCTGAGACTGAACCTGAGATTTGGATGTGTTCTTTCACATGGTACAGCTGGTGTGTATCATTAAAATGGCTTTTTACCTTTGACAGATCAAGTGCATTGCTTTAACAGCACTGTTGTTTCATATACAGCATTAATCATCACTTCCATCGGCTCACAGTTTTTAGCAAACATCTACTTTGAATGAGGTCTGTTTTTCTTTCTGAGGAATTGTTCAGCCGGAGCTTCAGGGACGTGTGGCCGGCGGTGCCCCGGTTGTGCGGCTTTAGTCCACCACCTAGTGGCAGACGGATCGGATCAGCTCTGGCTCAACATGTTGCGTCCTGATCCAGCTGGACCGGGGTCAGCAACTTCCCTCAGCCGGGGAGGTTTCAGTCTGCTCTGTCACTGAAGTTGGCCGTGAAGCACCGTAAAAGTGGCTCGTGTGACCGGGATTGTTCCCCAGCCTCGCTCCGGGTCCCCGCGGTCGTTCACTTCCGTGTGATCGGCGCTCCCCGACGCTCCGAGGTATTTATAGCCGGCCGGCGGCGATGTTCACTCCGGGAGTCCTCGCCAAGCCGTCCGCCAGCCGCTAAACCTGGACTGTGACGAGGAAGGAGCGCGTCTCAGCTGGAGGTAAAAGCTGTCAGGTCCAGTAATCATTTCATCAGTTCAGTGACATCGCCGCATTATTAATCCCGTTTTTTTCTTTTCAACATTCCCACCATCCGTCTCCACTTGTTGTGACTGCTACGTTGATTTCTGCTGTTTTATTTTCTCATCTGAAATTCACTCGTATCGTGCACTCAACTCCAGAAGAAGGAAGAAACAGCCTCCTCATTAATGTTACCTGAGATCAGGACACTTCGTGGATTTCTGCAGCCGCAGCTCAAATCAAACGAGTGGGCTGCCAGTTGTTCAGTGATCCTGCAGAGCTTAATTAAAGCGAAGGGGATCCCAGCCAAGAGCTGGAAAAGGGAATTTGAACTGAAAGAAAAGCTTTAATGAATTTAAAGGATGATGTGGATTTTCATTGATGCCTTTGTCTCATCAGTGCTGACATTCATGATTCATTTTGTTTTTGTTTAAACCCAGATGTCACGGATCCACCCAGCATATCATCTGAGTTGTCCCTGCCGCCTGCCTGGTGATATAAGTGCCATGACATGTAATTTCCCCCAAACAGCTCTGGCTGCAAAACAAAACAAACAAAAAAAAAAAGGCTGATAAATTCGAGGTATCACGCATCTTTTGAACTTGCACGGCCGTGCTAAGAATCAGAGACAGCCCGCCCATCAGCAGCACAAAGCTGCAATCAAAGCGCCTGTGTAAATGTGTGCGCTGACCTTGTGCCCTCTCCAGGCTTTCAGACAGGCGCTCTTCCGCGTCCAAGGGCAGAGCTCAACTCAGACTGTGTCCAGTTCACGTCTGACGAGCCCTGCCGCTGATGAGTGAGTCACCGTGCGTTTGCTTCAGCGCTCCCACACTCAGGCATCTTCTTTCTCAGCTCCAGCTCGGTGGAAGCAGCCTTGTTTTATCTGTCTCTTGCTGCCTTGTCTCAAACTTGCTGTGCTTTCCAGACCTGACTCCTCATCTCCCCCATATTTCTTTGTCCCACTTACACATACATGCTTAACCGGACAGTGGAAGCAGCAACATTGTAAAGGTTTGACTGGATTGTTATCATGTTCAGTTTTCTGGAAGCGAAGCATGTGGCTGAGACACCCCTCCCCCCTTCCTTTAAATCTCTCTTTATCACTTTTACTAGACCAGCTGTCTGTGCGAAGTCTTATTCCGCCCACAAGTACGATAGCATGTACTATTTCTGCATGGCTTTTTGATTCAGAGCTTTTGTTCATCTAATGATGCGCTGCTGTTATCAAAGATCCTGCTGGCGGAGGAGATCATTTAGCATTGTAAAAGTAGTCCAGACTGATGGTGAATTCAAGCTACCCTGTTTAGTAGTCAAACACATAAATTATCAGCATACGTGAGATATATTTCTCATCCACAGACCACAGCCCTGGCCTGTGAGGCTGTGCTGTGCTAACACACTGGTCACAATTACAATGCTTCTGTGTTGATGTTTAGCTGGCCAAATGTTTCCCGTTCCAATGAATACTGAGGCTGATGGGAGATTTTCCATCTGCCTGGAGATAAGTGGAGAGTTATTGATTTATCCATGTCACTTCAATTCAACCTCTGGAGAACATGAACACACAATTTCATGACAATCCGTCCGGCAGTTGTTGAGATACTAGCCAAGAGACAAAAGTGTCAGCTGAACAGCAGTAGAATGAAAATGTTAACCGGGGAACATAAATCTCCACCAAACTGGTGGCTCAGAAATAGTTGAGTATGTTCTGAGTAGTGTCTCACGAACTGTACTTTTGCCAACTTTCTCTAAACTCATTATATGTCTCTCCTTTTGTAGCGTTATGCTGAAGCCACCAACGCCTGGCCTCTGTAGAGATGCTCACCAGTTCAGACCAGTCACTCTCCTTCACACCCAGTCTCCACTCTCCATCCAGCTGTGGTCCGTCCAGAGAGACTCATGTCCAGTCCTCTCTGTCCCTCCCTGAGCCCGAGGCCTGGAGGACGCACAGCCCCACCGCCCGTCACGGCCTCGCTCAGGGAGCTCGCTCCAGCTCTCTGCAGGTACCCCACGCCGTCCCGGAGTGCCTGGGCCTGCCCCCTCGAGCAGCCAGCTTTGATGTGCCTTATGGCCGGGAAGAGGTCTCGTCCGATCAGGGTTCGGGGTCTCTGAGCCCCCATGGTATGTTGCGGCGGCGTGGGGGACTTGTGGAGCAGAAGGATATCATCATGGCTCACCAGGCGCATAAAATCCAGAGCACGCCGCAGGCCCGCAGGAAGGAGTGGGAGTGAGTATAAAAGAAATTCACAGGCAAAGGATTCCTTTTAAATTGTTCGTGTAAAGATGATAAATCTCCATGGAGGAGGATGAAAGCACCGGGGTAAGGAGGCCCACATGCTTCAGTGTGTACGGAGTTCTTTCTTCAAACTGCTGAAACTGCCACAACAGTAGTATTGATTTTATTATTTCGGTTAGCAGATCTTATTCAGGGCGGACACTTTGGCTTGTCGTAGCAGAAGGAGCACAGGTGTAAACAGTAATGTTAGCCCGGTCCCGGTTCATACCAGTTTCCTGCTATGATGTGCCAAACCTGTTATCACATACAATGAGCTTAAACTTATAGTTCATTTTTGATCAAAGGACTGAATGCGGTGTCTTTCATCGTGTCATTGAATTACCCGATCTCAGCAGGACGCTGCAGCTTTATGAACTAATTTGGCATCTTTCAGCTCACTTTTTAAAATTTTCATCTCAGCCTCATGGCTCTATTGTTTCAGTCCTCTTCACTTCAACCAGCGGGATTTAATCTTCAGATGCTAGTTTACATCTCTGCCCAGTGTCATGCTGCAGATAGAGTTAGTAGCTAGCTGGTGAACACGGCGTCTAGCAGGCAGAGACCAGGTGACAGGAGGAGACCAAAACAGAGGTAAAAGGACAGTGTATATTTAACTTACATTTATCAGATGGACTCTTTGTTCTAAACAATACAGTCATTAATGAACATTTTTCTGTTTTAAAGATACATTTCTACATCCATGTTGGCTTGGTCTTCTTCTCTCTTACCTTTCTCTGCACATGACTAAATTTCTTCCATGTGGCCACCATGTAGCATCATGAGTTCATCACATACCTCGTGTGCACGACAAAATGAAGCCACACACTTACCGTTTTTGTTCCGTCATGCTACTTTTTGGTAGTTTGAGGGGAGTGTTGAAAGTGCAGGAGTGTTATACAGTATAAAGTATAACACTTATTATTGTTATTCTGTTGCTTAGCTACAAAGTGCTTATTTCAAAAGGTGCTCCATATTTGCAATACATATGCAGAGGTCTTTTTAGCCAGTATTGTTATGATTCCACCAATGAATCACCAAATCAATTCCCACTGCTTTCCTCCGCTGATTTTGACATTTTGTGGTTTTTTTTTTTTTTTCTTTCTTTTTTGTGTAACATTGTTGGTTCTGGCTTACCGTAATCAGACGTTAGATAGCGTTATTAATGGCAGAGCCGAGTGTGCTTGTTAGTGAACTTTTGAACTCCGGAGCCGCATCGTTCTGATTAGCTGCTTCCCACCACTCGAACGTGGAGTGTCACTCCATCAGCGTAACCCCCAACCTGCCAACAAGCCCTTCCCTCCTCCTCCTCCCCTTCCTCCATCCTCTGCTGTACCTCCACCATCCACTCCATGTCCACTTAACTGTTGCTCTCTATTTCAGTTTTCTTTCTCACATGTACAGAAACATGTGCACCACTCATCTAATATGTGCATGTTTTTTTTTTTTTTTCAGCCTTTAAGTGTCATCAGAATGAACGGTTGCAGCACAAATGAGAAAGATGCACAGAGAGGTAGAACAGCACGTTGATTGCAGAGCACTACTGTACGTGTATTGTGGTTATTTGTCCATTAGGGGATGCTACGGATTCAAAGTAGAATAGCAGCAGGGAAGTAGCGTGTAATGCCTTTACAGCCTAATGGTACAATGTGGAGATTGAAGCCTGCCTGAAAAGTGCTAATTAGCTTTGAGGACAAATATGTTCATTATATTTATGATACTGCAAGTGGAGCCGCTGAAAAAACACCGAGTGATTAAGTTATAGCTTCATAATTATGGAACTGTTTTTTTTGAGGGGGGGGGGGGGGTTGTGATGCTTAAACGTCTCTTGAGGTTCATATCATTTTGAGCCTCTTTGGTACCGACGTGCAGGTTTGGATGTCATGCGTTTCCAGGTGAACTGAATGGCACCATGTCACGCCAATATGCAGTGACATAAGCAGCCGTTATTGGTTGAATCAAACAGACATAACTCAGTACTAGAGGATGACTGTTGCTAGGGAACAGAGAGAAAAATAAAATGCTAAAACCACTCCATTCAATGTTGGGTGAAAGCCTGTCTGCAATTATATAAATGCTCTTCAGAGACCTGCCACAAAGTACACCCATTAACGTTTCAACTCACGGTGCGTGTCACCTGTAGCCCTGCTTCATCTATCTTCCTCTCTGCTTTTTTTTTTTTTCCCATGCTGTGAATCTTGACATAAAAACACTTCTGGGCTTCTAATCCACTTTTGCACCTTTTATCAGCTAATCATGATGTTTTTTGTTCAATCCAAAGTTTGGTTAGGCCCGGGCAAATTTATATGAGCCTCTCTATTGTTTCCAACAGTTTACACAGCTATTTTCAGATGTTTTTTGAGTAGGCTTTGAGCCAAAGCAGAGCAAATTCCAAACACTCTCAAATTAGCATACATCTGCCCATCTGTGCAGCACAACAGATCATCCATGTAGCTGTTCCGCTGCACTGTAGTCTGTCAGTTTCCTCCTTGTGGACGTCCAATGACCTTGATCAAGGGGAGGAAGGGAGGGAAAGGTGTGTGTGTGCCTCTGTTTGTGTGTGTGTCAGGAGAAACAGATTTCTGTAGGAAGAGGTTGCTCTATTGTGCAACATGGCTTTTGTTGGCAGCTATAAAAAAAAAAAAAAAAAAAAAAAAACAGAGCAGGAATTCAAGAGAGCTATGTCGCTATGGAAACAACAGCAAAGAAAGGGATAGAGACGCACGCACAGATATGTACTGTTTGCAGAGATGGACAAATATTTTTGTTGGGCAACATAGAAATAGATGGTTTATTGTGATGCCTACTTGTGCATTACTTTTTTTTTTTTTTTAAGTAGAAAGTCGAGATATGTTCATCTATTGTACAGATACTTTCAGTATTAACTGTTAACTATTAGGAAACGCACAATGCATGCTAATTATTATAATTATTTTGCTATTTTTACAGTCTCCATTCAAATGCTTGGTGTAGACTTGTGTTCCTTCCCTGCTTTGCATGACGTGACACGCCTGGCTGCTTAATGCAGATTAGGAAGAGAAGGTAACGGTCATGGCTGAGTTTTCTGCCGCCCTGTTAGAGACTTATTCATAGATCCTGTTCAATCATTTTTACCCTGTCTTGCCCTGATTTTGTTTTGTTTACCAAACTTAAATTTGTCACCCTTTCTTGGCTTGCTTTCACAATCCCCAGTCTGAGCCCTCGCTCACTGCCCGTCTGTGATACCTGCGCTTTGCCGGTAACACAGCAGTCTGCCCGTCACCATCCAGCCTGTGATATTTCTGTCAGGATTACCAGTAGACTGATTGTTCGCTGATTTTTTTTATTTTTATTTTTATTTTTTTTTATTATTGTGACAAAAAGCAAACCCCGTGCATTACCCACTTGAATTATAGCATGCATGTGGGGGCTGAAGTGGTCATCTTCAGGAAACAGAGGGGAAGGAGAAGGGAGGAGAGCAGCAGATGGAACGAGGGAGCCCAGTTGCCTAATGAGGTCTCACTTGTGTCACTGAGTGTGAAAAAGACCCTGCTTTCTTCTTCTCTCCCTCAAAAAGGGAGCAGCCCTAAGATCTATTTCATGCTCTATTTTTACTCCTGACTTTTACTCCAATATTAGCACAATGGCCTAGTTTTTAAATGTTTAATAGTACAAGTCTGTCTCCATTAATGAAAATATAACAATGCTGTCTGACTGGTAATCGGTGGAATCGTTTCAATGGAGAGGTTATTTCTTGGACTTGCTTGCCTTATCCACACACCTGTTGACCTTTGACGTTGACCTGAGCCTCTTCTCTGCTTCTACTATTTAGTGTCAAATGTCTTTTCCCATCTCCTACCACAGCACCCACAAACATCTTTACATAATTGCTTTTGAGCCACATGCCCACACACCTTTCTGTATATAGACTATAGACTCCCTCTGTTTTCCTTTTTCTTTTCAGGAAATGGCTTTTTTTTTTTTTTTTTTTAAGCAAACTGTAATCGCTATGGTAACAAAATATATGTCCCTCCTCTTTGCCAGCTTTCATTCAGATGAACTTTGAAAATCGCCATCATGAAATTTTACCGTGGGGGGGGGGGGGGGCTGCTGCCAATGGCTGTGCGCTCCTGACTGCGTGATAATTTCCCAGCAGGTGATCAGATTGTAAGAC